>NW_026652294.1:20528670-20552501 GCF_009828535.3 Hylobates moloch | reverse complement strand
AAAGAAAGAAAGAAAGAAAAGAAAAGATGCCCAACATCATTAGTCAGAAATATGAGCTGAGTGTGGTGTGTGCCTGTGATCCCAGCTGCTTGGGAAGCTGAGGCTGGAGGATTGCTTGAGCCCAGGAATTCAAGGCTGCAGTGAGCCAGGATTGCACCAATGCACTTCAGCCTGGGGAACCAAGTGAGACTCTGTTAAAAAAAGAGAAAGAGAGAGAGAGAGAGAGAGAAGTACAAATTAAAATTAGAATGAGATACTTCTACACATCTATTAATATGGCTAGGCTGGGTACGGTGGCTCACATCTGTAATCCCAGCACTTTGGGAGGCTGAGGCAGTGGATCGCTTGAGGTCAGGAGTTCAAGAACAGCCTGGCCAACATGGAAAAACCCCGTCTCTACTAAAAATACAAAAAAAATTAGCCGGGCGTGGTGGTGGGTGCCTGTAATCCCAGCTACTCGGGAGGCTGAGGCAGGAGAATCACTTGAACCCAAGAGGTGGAGTAAGCCGAGATGGCACCGCTGCACTCCAGCCTGGGTGACAGTCTCAAAAAAAAAAAAAAAAATGTGAAAAGTTTACTCACAGAAAAACCTGTACAAAAGTTTTATTTCTTTTATTTATTTATTTATTTTTGAGACTGAGTCTCGCTCTGTCACCCAGGCTGGAGTGCAGTGGTACGATCTCGGCTCACTGCAACCTCCGCCTCCTGGGTTCAAGTGATTCTCCTGCCTCAGCCTCATGAGTAACTGGGATTACAGGTGCCTGCTGCCATGCCTGGCTAATTTTTGTATTTTTAGTAGAGATGGGGCTTCACCATGTTGGCCAGGCTGGTCTTGAACTCCTGACCTCAGGTGATCTGCCCACCTCGGCCTCCCAAAGTGTTTGGATTACAGGCATGAGCCACCGTGCCCAACCCTGAACAGAAATATTTGGAGCAGTTTTATTTGTAATAACCCAAACCTGGAAACAACCCAAATGCTCCTCAAGTTGGGAGGGTATAAACTGTGGTACACTACTCAGGAATTAAACACTACTCAGGAATAAAAAGCAACGAACAGTGGATACACTCAATAATATGGGTGACCCTCAAATGTATTATGCAAAGTGAAAGATGCCAGACTCAAATGTCTAGAGACTGCAGGATTCCCTTTATGTGACATTTTTGCAAAGGCAAAACTGTTAAGGACAGAAAAAAGATCAGTGGTTGCCAGGGGGATTGGTGGGCAGAGATTTACTACTAAGAGGCACAGGGAAATTTGGAGGCATGACAGAATCATTCCATATCTTGTTTATGGGAATAGTTACACAATTAATAAAATTGTTAATTTATTTTATTAACAAAACATGTTTTATTAATAAAATAAAAAATGTTTGTCAGCTGGGCGCGGTGGCTCATGACTGTAATCCCAGCACTTTGGGAGGCCAAGGTGAGCGGATCACGAGGTCAGGAGATTGAGACCATCTTGGCCAACATGGTGAAACCCCGTCTCTACTAAAATACAAAAAATTAGCAGCCGGGCATGGTGGCTCAAGTCTCTAATCCCAGCACTTTGGGAGGCTGAGGCAGGCGAATCACAAGGTCAAGAGTTCAAGACAAGCCTGGCCTGTAATCCCAGCTACTCGGGAGGCTGAGGCAGGAGAATCGCTTGAACCCAGGAGGCGGAGGTTGCAGTCAGCCGAGATCGAACCACTGCATTCCAGCCCAGGTGACAGAGTGAGACTCCGTCTCAAAAAAAAAAAAAAAAAAAAAATTAGCTAGGCATGGTGGCGTACGCCTGTAGTCCCAGCTACTCGAGAGGCTGAGACAGGGGAATCACTTGAACCCCAGGAGGCAGAGGTTGCAGTGAGCTGAGATCGCGCCACTGCACTCCAGCCTGGCGACAGAGCAAGACTCCGTCTCAAAAAAAAAAACTGTTTATCAAAACTTGCAGAACAGGCCAGGCACCGTGGCTCATGCTGTAATCCCACCACTTTGGGAGGCCAAGGCAGGTAAATCACTTGAGGAGTTGGAGACGAGCCTCACCAACATGATGAAACCCTATCTCTACAAAAAATACAAAAATTAGCCAGGCGTGGTGGTGTGTGCCTATAATTCCAGCTACTCAGGAGGCTGAGGCACAAGAATCACCTAAACTGACCGGGAGGCAGAGGTTGTAGTAAGCCGAAATCGCGCCACTGCACTCCAGCCTGGGTGACTGAGTGAGATTCTGTCTCCAAACAAACAAACAAACAAACAAACCTTGAAGAACTATCCATACAAGAGGTGATTTTCATTGCATTAAGTTACATCATTTTTTTTGGAGACAGGGTCTTGCTCTGTTGTCCAGGCTAGAGTGCAGTGATGCAATCATAGCTCACTGAAGCCTCGAACTCCTGGGCTCAAGCCATCTTCCTGCCTCAGTTTCCCCAGTAGCTGGGACTACAGACTTGTGCCCTTGTGCCACTGAGCTTACTTAATTTTTTTTTTTTGTAGAGATGAAGTCTCACTATGTTGCTCAGACTGGTCTTTCAGTGACAATATTCCTCCATTTATTTATTTATTTATTTATTTATTTATTTATTTATTTTTTGAGATGCAGTCTCACACTGTCACCCGGGCTGGAGTGCAATGGCACAATCTCAGCTCACTGCAACCTCTGCCTCACAGGTTCACACGATTCTCCTGCCTCAGACTCCCGAGTAGTTGGGATTACAGGCGCACATCACCACACCTGGCTAATTTTTTGCATTTTTAGTAGAGACAGGGTTTCACTATGTTGGCCAGACTGGTCTCGAGCTCCTGACCTTATGATTCACCCGCCTTGGCTTCCCAATGTGCTGGGATTACAGGTGTGAGCCAACACGCCCAGCCTCCTTCATTTATTAATTCAATACACCTTTATTCGAAGTCCACCCTACATTAGGCTTTGTCTTAGTCATAGGGGTATATGACTGAATAACTGGACTATCCTTAACCCTCTGCCCCTAAGATTTGATCATACTAATACATTAAATCTCAGAAAGCATGGTGTTTAGCATCCTGAATTTCAGATTCAAATATTTTGGGGGGACAGATAGAAGCCTTGGCTTTCCTTATCCTCACTCACTGTGTAACCTTGGACAAATGGCTTCACTTTTCTGAGCCTATTCCCTCATCTGGAAAACAGAAATAAGCATAGTACCTACCTCGGAGGATTATCGTCGAGATTAACTGAGAGAATGCGTAAGAGATGCTTAGAATGGTGCCTGATACAAACAATGGGATCAGTAAATGTTATTAGCTGCACCATCATGGCTGGTTTTCAAGGTGGGTATGTACTGACAAAGATTCTTTGCATTGCCGAACTTTAGTCAGGCTTCTGGATCTTCTATTAAGCCCCCCTATGCACTTCCTTGTAAAATCCAGTTTTAGCAAAGAACCCTCCTAAGTCAGTTTAGCAAGAACCCCTTATCCTCCACATGGGATCACCTCCATATCTGATCAGGTTTCTCATCCTCCACTCCTGATGATGTCTGATTACCCGGGCTTGTCTTCAGCAAGAATCCCATTAGGTCAGTTTAGCCAGAATCCGCCTTACCACTGATGCTTCCTCTTAGTAATTTCCCATCCATTGGCCCCCACACTTGGCCATGTTTGGAGTTAAGCCCAATCTCTCGCTCCCATTGCAAGACTTCATTGCAGTGGTTCCTGTGTCTATAACGATGGTCTTGGGTAGAGTCTTTCTGATCATGCTTTAACACATATCGTTGAATAATTTTTTCTGTAACAGTATAACAAGGTATGTAGGCATTTTCTTAGAAACACAAAGCTATGAATGGTGGGTAGGTTCTCAGGCTCACCAGTGAACCTCTACTTTATACCATTGCGAAGTATATAAATATACTTTATGTCATTGCAAATTGTAGAAACATCCTCCTCTACCATCTGGATTTATGTGTTCTGTGTTAGCGTTGAGGCCAAAGGAGAAAGTCAGTCGGGTCTTTGCAGGACAAGCTTTTGCAGACACAGAGCTGCCTGCACCATGCCCGGTAGTTCAAATTCCTAGCCCCAGCTGAACTGCAATGGGCCTTTGCTCCCTCTCTCCTGCCCTCTTGAGGCTGGTTTGGCATCCAGGGTGCTAGTTCTGTTTTCTGTATGTGAAGTTTGAGTTGCCTGAACAGAAGGGAGATGCATTCACTGTATTTTAGTGCATGAGCCACAGCATGATTATAATCTTTTTGTTTTCTTTTATTTTCTTTTTTGAGACCAGACCTCGATGTCGCCCAGACTGGAGTGCAGTGGTGCTATCACGGCTCAATGGAGCCTCAACCTTCTAGGCTCTAGTGATCCTCCCACCTCTGTCTCCCAAGTAGCTGGGACTACAGGTGTGTGCCACTACACCCAGCTAATTTTTTTCTTTTTATTTTTTGTAGAGATGGGGTCTCGCCATGTTGCCCAGGCTGGTCTTGAATTCCTGAGTTCAAGGGTTTTGCCCTCTTCAGCCTCCCAAAGTGCTGGGATTAGAGGAGTAAGCCACCACACCCAGCATGAAGATAATCTTAAAAATTGACCAGTGGGACTGGGCATGATGGCTCACGCCTGTAATCCCAACCCTTTGGGAAGCCGAGGTGGGCGGATCACCTGAGGTCAGGAGTTCAAGACCAGCCTAGCCAACATGGTGAAACCCCATCTCTACTAAAAATACAAAAATTAGCTGGGTGTGGTGGTGCGCACCTTAGTCCCAGCTACTTGGGAGGCTGAGGCAAGAGAATCACTTGAACCTGGGAGGCAGAGGTTGCAGTGAGCCGAGATTGTACCACTGCACTCCAGCCTGGGCGACAGAGCGAGACTCCCTCTCAAAAAAACAAACAAACAAAAATAATAATAACAAACATTGACCAGAGATACCTAGTTGGAGAGCTGCTTGGTAGTGTGTTTCAACTGACTGAAGAATGTGCCATTTGACCCAGCAATCCTATTCTTTTTTCAAAGAAGGGAAGAAGGGAGTACACACAGGATGTAGTTGGCGGCAATCCTATGTAACATCACTGTGAGCCAGGTCGTTGAAGATCCCTGGGATCCAACAGTGACATTACACATGATCTCTGCCCTAAAGGATCTCAAAGTCCTGGGCGGAGGCGGGGGGATAATAATAAGCAAGGGTAGCAGGTGAAATATGGCCACAAATTCCTTGAAGCCCCTCTCTTTGAATATGGGGAGGCTTGTGATTGATTAGCAGAGCAACTTTGGGCCGTTTTCCTGGCCCAGGCATTAAGAAAATATTTGCTTTCAATTTTCATCTCTTGGAACACTCTCAGTCCTGAGCTGTCATGAAAGAAATCTTTCATGTAAATACTCTAGCCAAGAGGCCCAGGGGATTCCAGCCTTCTAGCCATCACCACCAGCATCTTGAGGTCCCGAGACTAACTTGTGTAACCAACTGAATACCAAAAAGTGACCTCAGTTGATGCCACTTTGAAAATAAGAATCACCCAGCTGAGACTTCCCCAGACGAAGCACATCATGACTATAATAGAATAGAATAGAATATCATGTAATATAATATACAGGCCGGGCACGGTGGCTCATGCCTGTAATCCCAGCACTTTGGGAGGCTGAGGCCAGCGGATCATTTGAGGTCAGGAGTTTGAGACCAGTCTGGCCAATATGGTGAAACCCTGTCTCTACTAAAAATACAAAAAATTAGCTGGGCATGGTGGCGGGACCTGTAGTCCCAGCTACTCAGGAGGCTGAGACAGGAGAATTGCTAGAACCTGGGAGGCAGAGATTGCAGTGAGCCAAGATCATGACACTGCACTCCAGCCTAGGTGACAGAGTGAGACTCTGCCTTTAAAAAAAAATATATATATATATATATAAAATGACTGTGGCTTTGAGCCACTAAGTGTTAATTTGTCATTTGCAGTGGAATACATAACAAGCCTAATAAGTCAACAGAAACGTCTGCGTCTTACCCAAAGCAATTGCAGATAAAACATAAGGAAAAACTAAACAGACCAAGCCATGCTCAAAAATGAGCAACTCTGTGGAGGTGAAAGCAGGGAAATGGCTGAAGCCATGGGCACTTGGGCACTGGGTTCACATGGCCACCAAATCTTCAGCTTTTTTAGGGTAATGAGATTAAAATGCTCCACAAGAGACAGAAGCCAAGTTAGCCTCCTGTCTGAAGCCAGCAACAGGGGTGGCGCTCCACTATTGGGAATGGAAGCAAAAAATAAAACTGCAGGGGATCTCTGCCTGGGACTCTGACTTAGACAAAGTGCTTGGTTCAGGGAGGGAAAGACAGATTTCAGCAGCCCACAGGATGCTGAAAGAAACCTCCCTCTGAATCTGCCACTGAGGCTGCAGTGTCCCCAATGTGTCTATGGGAAGGGGCCCTAGACATCATTGTGAGATGGGTTTCTGGAAGCCGGGTGGAAGCAGGAGTAACTCTGCTGGAGAGGGAGGGTGAGCACACAGGGAAGGGAAAGGATAAAGAAAAACAAAACCCTCCCATTGCAAATGAGGCTGCAACCCAAACTTCAGAAGCCTTGTTGAAATTGAGAGGCAGCAAATTCACCAATCACAACAAGCAGAAAATGAAGTAACCGCAGGCCTGGCATGGTGGCTCACGCCTGTAATCCCAGCACTTTGGGAGGCCAAGGCAGGCGGATCACCTGGGGTCAGGAGTTTGAGACCAGCCTGGGCAACATGATGAAACCCCATCTCTACTAAAAATACAAAAATTAGGCGGGTGTGGTGGCAGGCACCTGCAGTCCCAGCTACTCGGAAGCCTGAGGCAGGAGAATCGCTTGAACCCAGGAGGCCGAGGTTGCAGTGAGCCTAGACCACGCCACTGGACTCCAACCTGGGTGACAGAGTAAAACTCTGCCTCAAAAAAAAAAAAAAAAAAAAAAAAGAAAGAAAAGAAAAGGAAAAGAAAACGAAGTAACTGCAGATGAGATGAATTTATAGAAAGATAAAAGACTAAAATAAATGTTTGGAATCCTCAAAGAAAGAATCTTTATGAAGAAAAAAAAAAGAACAAGACTAGCCATATGGAAGTCTAGATAGCTGAAAACTTTAAATGCTAGGGGAGAAAAATGAATGGACAACAAAAAGCACAAAAAGGAAGGAAGGCATGAACCCAGACAAATGAAGACAGAGCTTCCCTAACAACTGTTGCTCCCTAGTACCTTGAAATTTTAATAGCCTTGGCATGGCATGGTGGATGCCTATAATCCCAGCACTTTGGGAGGCCGAGGTGGGAGGATCAGTTGAGCCCAGGAGTTTGAAACCAGCCTAAACAACGAAGTGAGACCCCTGTCTCAAAAGAAAAAAAAAAAGGGAATATTTTCCTAGTTTTACCTTAGTTTAAGAATAAAGTTCAGACCAATCTCACTCATGAATGTCAGTGCAAACAATGCTGAGGAAATATTAACAAACTTAATCCTGGAATGTATAAAAATAAAATACATTATAAACAAATTGGGTTTATCCTAGAAATGCAGTTTGGTTCATTATTAGGAAATCTATAAATATAATTTATCATATGAATAGATTAGAAGGGAAAAACTATATGATGATCTTAGTAAATGCAGTAAAAGTACATAGTAAAATCAATACACTCAATATAAAAGCTCTTACTATGCTAAAAAAAATCCTCAGCTTAATAAAGATTATCTACAAAATTCCTGCAGAATGAATATGCTCAATGGAAACATTAAAAACATTCCAAATAGAGAAGGCCAGGCACAGTGGCTCATGCCTGTAATCCCAGCACTGTGGGAGGCCGAGGCAGGCAGATTACCTGAGGTCAGGAGTTCAAGACCAGCTTGGCCAACATGGTGAAACCCCGTCGCTACTAAAAATACAAAAAATTAGCCGGGTGTGGTGGCATGCACCTGTAATCCCAGCTACTTGGGAGGCTGAGGCAGGAGAATCACTTGAACCTGGGAGGCAGAGGTTGCAGTGAGCCGAGATCCTGCCACTGCACTCCAGCCTGGGCAGCAGAGTGAGACTTTGTCTCAAAATAAATAAATAAATAAATAAAACCAAAATAAAAAAAATTAGCTGGGCATGGTGGTGGGCACCTGTAGTCCCAGCTATTCAGGAGGCTGAGGCAGGAGAATTGCTTGAACCCAGGAGATGGAGGTTGCAGTGAGCTGAGACCACGCCATTGCACTCCAGCCTGGGCAACAGAGCAAGACTCTGTCTCTAAATAAATAAATAAATAAATAAATAAATAAAAGAACATGAAATAATAAAAGAGAATCAAGTAGAAATATTAAGAATGGAAAATATAAACATTGAAATAAAGAATGCAATAGGAGGAGAAAACAGTAAGATGGATAGAGCTGAAGAATGAGCTGGGTAATCAGAGTGATGTAATGTGTTGAGATATGTTACTGTGAACAAAGAAAGAGAGAAAGGAAAGGAGAGAGAGGAGAGGGAATAATAGAATATTTTTAAGATTTGGGGATAAGGAAGGGTCACGTGATAGAGAATACAGAAGACACAAAATTGAGTGCAAATCTTTTTGTTGTTGTTGTTAAGACAGGCTCTCGCTCTGTCGCCTAGGCTGGAGTGCAGTGGCCCGATCTCAGCTCACTGCAACCTCTGCCTCCGGGTTCAGGCAATTCTCTTGTCTCAGCCTCCTGAGTAGCTGGGACTACAGGCGCCCGCCACCACGGCTTGCTAATTTTTGTATTTATTTATTTATTTTTAATAGAGACAGGGTTTCACCATATTGGTCAGGCTGGTCTCAAACTCCAGTCCTCAAGTAATCTGCCTGCCTCGGCCTCCCAAAGTGCTGGGATTACAGGCATGAGCCACCGCGCCTGGCCAATGAGCAGGCATTTCAGAACAGAGGGCCTAAGAATGGCCAGTAAACACATGACGAAGTGTTCAATATTATTAGTAGTCAGGCAAATAAAAAATAAAACCACCATGAGATACCATTTTATACCCACCATATGGGTGAAAATGCTAGATTCTGAGGCTGTAGAGCAAGAGAAGCTTTCAAACTCTGCTGGTAGAAAAGAACAACATGAAGACTAGTGTTGTTTTGTTTTGTTTTGTTTTGTTTTTGTGAGATGGAGTCTTGCTCTGTCACCCAGGCTGGAGTGCAGTGGTGTGATCTTGGCTCACTGCAACCTCCACCTCCCGGGTTCAAATGATTCTTCTGCCTCAGCCTCCTGAGTAGCTGGGACTACAGGCGCACGCCCCCACACCTGGCTAATTTTTGTATTTTTAGTAGAGACAGGGTTTCACCATATTGTCCAGGATGGTCTTGATCCCCTGGCCTTGTGATCCACCCGCCTTGGCCTCCCAAAGTGCTGAGATTACAGGCATGAGCCACCGTGCCTGGCCAGAAGATTTATTTACTACAGTTTCATTCTTAGGTATATACCCTGGAGAAACTCTTAACCTGTGTATAAAAACGTCCATGAAAAATTATGAACAAATGTTCATTAATGTTCATTAATAGAATTGTTATTGCGATTTTTCATCTTCAGGAATAATAGAATACTGAACAGTAGAATGAGTTTGAGGTCCATGTATCAGAATGGACCCAAATATATAATTCTTTATTCATTTAATCAGTATTTATTGAACACCCACTATGTTCCAGGCATTGTTCTAGGGACTTAGTTTCCACAATGAATAAAACAAAAAGAAAAACCTCTGCTTCATGGAGCTTATGCTCTGTGTTGAATTTTTTAAAAAGTAATTTTGAAATAATATAAATAATTTGATATCATTTATGTATTTGAAGCAGTGGTTCTTGAGCTTTTTGATCTCTGGACATTTTTATACCTTAAAAAATTATTGCCGGGCATGGTGGCTCACACCTATAATCCCAGCACTTTGGGAGGCTGAGGCAGGTGGATCACGAGGTCAGGAGTTCAAGACCAGCCTGGCCAATGTAGTGAAACCCTATCTCTACTAAAAATACAAAAAATTAGCCGGATGTGGTGGCAGGTGCCTGTAGTCCCAGCTACTACGCAGGAGGCTGAGGCAGGAGAATCTCTTGAACCCAGGAGGCGGAGGTTGCAGTGAACTGAAATCACGCCATTGCACTCCAGTCTGGGTGACAGTGCTAGACCCCGTCTCAAAAAAAAAAAAAAAAAAAAAAGAGAAGAAAAAAATTATTGAGCATCCCAAAGAGCTATCAATACTTACCATATTAGAAATTAAAGCTGGCTGCAGTGGTCACACCTATAATCCCACAACTTTGGGAGGCCGAGGCAGGAGGATTGCTTAAGCCCAAGAATTCGAGACCAGCCTAAGCAATATAGTGAGACTCCCATTTCTACAAAAAAATTTTAAAAGTAAAAAAAAAAAATAGCTGGGCATGGTGTCACACGCCTGTAGTCCCAGCTTCTTGGGAAGCTGAGGTGGAAAGGATTGCTTGAGCTCAGGGTTTGAGGCTGCTGTCAGCTGTGTTTGCACCACTGCACTCCAGCCTGGGCAACAAAGCAACGCCCTGTGTGTTAAAAAAATAAAAAAGAAAAATTAAAAATTAAATGGAGGTGATGTCCTTGATATAACAATAAAAATTATTAGTTAAATCTCAACCTTGGGAATGGGTCTTTTTTTGAGATGGATCTTGCTCTGTCACCCAGACTAGAGTGCAGTGGCACAATCTCGGCTCACTGCAACCTCCACCTCCCGGGTTCAAGCGATTCTCCTGCCTCAGCCTCCTCAGTAGCTGGGATTACAGGTACGTGCCACCATGCCAGGCTGTTTTTTTTGTTTTTTCGAGATGGAGTCTCTCTCTGTTGCCCAGGCTGGAGTGCAGTGGCACAATCACAGCTCACTGTAGCCACGACCTCCCTGGGCTCAAGTGATCCTCCTGCCTCAGCCTCCCAAGTATCTGGGACCACAGGCACAGTATCTGGGATTACAAGTGTGAGCCACTGCGCCCAGTCAAATGTAACATCATTTTTATTTGAAAGAACAACTGATAGCCAAACTGTGGCTTTACAATTTTCTCCATTTTAACTTTTTTTTTCTTTTTGTTCTTAGAGTCACATCTTATTCTGTCACCCAGGCTGGAGTGCAGTGGTGCTATCACAGCTCACTGCAGCCTCAACCTCCTGGGCTCAATCAATCCTCTTGTCTCAGCCACCTGAGTAGCTGGGACCATAGGCACGTGCCACTGTGCCTGGTTAATTTTTAAATTTTTATTTCTTAATATTTTTGTAGAGGCAGAGTCTCGCTGTGTTACCAGACTGGTATCCTGCCCTTAATTGAGCCTTCTTCCTTGGCCTCCCAATGGATTGGGATTACAGATTACAGGTGTGACCCACTGCACTTGGCCTCAAAGACATTCTTAAGTAAAAGTGTTTGTTTGTTTGTTTGTTTAACTTTTATAGCAGGGAGATGAAGCATATAATGACCACATATGTAGTTTGTGCCACTGCCTTGTCATACTATGGAGCCAGAAATTTTACCTACAATTATTTTGCATCATTAGTTTAAATGTCAACACAGGGAAAAAGACAAATAATATCTTGGTATTATTGTGAAGATAATTTTGACTTTGCAGTTCGCTTGAAAGTATCTCAGGAACCCTAGGAGTCTGCAACCCACACTCTGAGAACTGGTGCTTTAACATTTGGTAGGAAAACATTATTTATATATTTTCAGTTAAGTTAAATTTGTTGGCTGGGCCCGGTGGCTCATGCCTGTAATCCCAGCACTTTGGGAGGCAGAGGTGGGTAGATCAGCTGAGGTCAGGAGTTCAAGATCAGCCTGGTCAACATGGTGAAAGTCTGTCTCTACTAAAAATACAAAAATTAGCCTGGCATGGTGGCATGCACCTGTAATCTGAGCTACTTGGGAGGCTGAGGCAGGAGAATTGCTTGAACCTGGGAGGCAGTAGTTGCAGTGAGCTGAGACCGCACCACTGCACTCCAGGGTGAGACTCTGTCTCCAAAAAAGCACAAAAATAAATAAATGAATAAATAAATAAATAAATAAATAAATTTGGCCAGGCGCAGCGGCTCACGCTTGCAATCCCAGCACTTTGGGAGGCTGACGCAGGTGGATCATGAGGTCAGGATATCGAGAACATCCTGGCTAACATGGTGAAACTCTGTCTCTACTAAAAATACAAAAAAATTAGCCAGGCGTGGTGCCGTGCACCTGTAGTCCCAGCTACTCGGAGAGGCTGAGGCAGGAGAATGGCATGAACCTGGGAGGCGGAGCTTGCAGTGAGCCGAGATTGCGCCACTGCACTCCAGCCTGGGCGACAGAGCGAGACTCCGTCTCAAAAAAAAAAAAAAAAAAAAAAGGACAAATAAATAAAAATACAAAAATTAGCCAGGCATGGCAGCCGGTGCCTATAATTCCAGCTACTCGGGAGGCTGAGGCAGGAGAATCGCTTGAACCTGGAGGGTGGAGGTTGCAGTGAGCCGAGATTGTGCCATTTCACTCCAGCCTGGGTGAAAGAGCAAAACTCCATCTTAAATAAATAAAAAGTAAAAAATAAAAAAAATTTTAAAAAGGGGAGGGATGAATAATCCACCCCTTGTTTAGCACATAATTAAGAAATAACCATAAAAATGGGCAATCAGCAGCCCTGCTCTGTCTATGGTGTAGCTATTCTGTTATTCCTCTGCTTTCTTTTCTTTTTCTTTTTTTTATTTGAGACGGAGGCTCGCTCGGTCGCCCAAGCTGGAGTGCAGTGGTGGCGTGATCTCGGCTCACTGCAAGCTCTGCCTCCGAGGTTCTGGCCATTCTCCTGCCTCAGCCTCCCGAGTAGCTGGGACTACAGGCGCCTGCCAACATGCCCGGCTAATTTTTTGCATTTTTAGTAGAGATGGGGTTTCACTGCGTTAGCCAGGATGGTCTCGATCTCCTGACCTTGTGATCCGCCCACTTCGGCCTCCCAAAGTGCTGGGATTACAAGTGTCAGCCTCCGCGCCCAGCCCATTCCTCTACTTTCTTAATAAACTTGCTCTCACCTTACTCTATGGACTCACCCTGAATTCTCTCTTGCGCAAGATCCAAGAACCCTCTCTTGGGGCCTGGATCTGGACCCCTTTCCCGTAACAACACCATTGAGGCAGAAATTTAAAAATAAATATGCATTCATTCACTCTAAGAAAAGTAACAGGCAAGGCAAGGTTAAAGGGAAAATAACAAGTTTTCCTCTGCCCAGCAAAGGAAAGTACAGCAAGCTCACTTCAAGGACAGTTATATGATAACACTGTTTGAGAAGCCAAGGCCAAAAGAGTGGGCTCCAGACACCTCCCCTCCAGGGCAAAGTTGAAGGAAAAAAAAGAGAGAAAGACAAATTATGTTACTGTTACTCCTTTCCCTGGTTTCTTTTTTTTTTTTTGAGACGGAGTCTCGCTCTCTCACCCAGGCTGGAGTGCAGTGGCACGATCTCGGCTCACTGCAAGCTCCGCCTCCCAGGTTCACGCCATTCTCCTGCCTCAGCCTCTCCGAGTAGCTGGGACTACAGGCGCCCGCCACCACGCCCGGCTAATTTTTTGTATTTTTAGTAGAGACGGGGTTTCACCGTGGTCTCGATCTCCTGACCTCGTGATCTGCCTGCCTCGGCCTCCCAAAGTGCTGGGATTACAAGCGTGAGCCACCGCGCCCGGCCCGTTTCCCTGGTTTCTTAAGCATGATTATGATTTACAAATGTCTGTATTTAGCCAGTTCTTGTTTTTCTTTCAATGCAGCTACAAAGCCACTGGCTACGCAAGGCTGTAAGTTATGCTATACTATAGATTATGTGACCTATCATATGATTAGCTGCCTTTGTTTTACTTTTGTAAGCCAGCTTATAAAAACCCCGCTCTGTCTTTGTTCTAGGCTCAGCTTTTTGGATGTGAGTCCACTGAGCTGGTGCATGCCTGAAATAAAAAATCCTCCTGTACTCAGATCGAGACCATCCTGGCGAACACGGTGAAACCCCGTCTCTACTAAAAATACAAAAAATTAGCCGGGTGTGGTGGCGCTCGCCTGTAGTCCCAGCTACTCAGGAGGCTGAGGCAGGAGAATTGCTTGAACCCAGGAGGCAGAGGTTGCAGTGAGCCGAGATCGTGCCACTGCACTCCAGCCTAGCGACAGAGCGAGACTCCGTGTCAAAAACAAAACCAAAAAAATCCTCCTGTACTCTCATATCATTCTCTCCGTTCCTCAGTTTGCCACAACACCATCACACTGGTGATTAGGTTTCAATATATGAATTTTGGGGAACACAAACATTCAGATGATAGCAATAACATAGCAGCAGATTCTGGTTGGATTAGAAACATGGGGCTGGGTGCAGCGGCTCACGCCTGTAATCTCAGCACTTTGGGAGGTCGAGGAGGGCACATCAGCTGAGGTCAGGAGTTCAAGACCAGCCTGGCCAACATGGTGAAACCCCTTCTCTACTAAAAAATTACAAAAATTAGCTGGGTGTGGTGGTGTGCGCCTGTAATCCCAGCTATTCAGGAGGCTGAGGTTGGAGAATCTCTTGAACTGGGGAGAGGCGGAGGTTTCAGTGAGCTGAGATCACGCCACTGTACTACAACCTGGGAGATGGAGCAAGACTCTGTCTCAAAAAAAGGAAGAAAAAGAAACATGGAACATGGCCCATCAGAATTCTAAAAGGTAAGTACATGGAAGGAGTCTCAGGCCATCCTTTTTTTTTTTTTTGAGACAGAGTCTCGCTCTGTCACCCAGGCTGGAGTGCAGTGGCACGTTCTCGGCTCACTGCAAGCTCTGCCCCCCGGGTTCACGCCATTCTCCTGCCTCAGCCTCCCGAGTAGCTGGGACTACAGGCACCCACCACCACGCCCAGCTGATTTTTTTGTATTTTTAGTAGAGACAGGGTTTCACCGTGTTAGCCAGGATGGTCTCGATCTCCTCACCTCGTGATCCCCCCGCCTCAGCCTCCCAAAGTGCTGGGATTACAAGCGTGAGCCACCGCGCCCGGCCCGAGATGGTGAATTTAATTGATAAATGTGTGTGTTCTGACTCTTCTATTGACTCACCATTTCTCTGTCTCTTTCCCTCTGTAGGGCAGCCCTATTTTCTGAGACACAACAGTACTGAAATTAGGCCAGTTGATAACTGCTCAATGGCCTCTAAGTGTTCAAGTGAAAGGAAGAGTCCTGTCTCTCAGTTTCAATCAAAAGCTAGCAATGATTAAGCTTAGTGAGGAAAGCATGCCAACAGCCGAGACAGGCTGGATTTAGGCCAGTTAATAACCCTACAATGGCCTCTCAGTGTTCAAGTGAAAGGAAGTGTCACATGTCTCTTGCTTTAAATCAAAAGCTGGAAATGATTAGGCTTAATTTGGAAGGCATGTCAAAAACTGAGATACCCTGAAAGCTAGGCCTCTTCCACTATGCAGTTAGCCAAGTTGTGAATGCAAAGGAAAAGCTTTCGAAGGAAATTAAAAGTGCCACTCCAATGAGTACATGGATGATAAGAAAGTGAAACAGGCTTATTGCTGATATGGAGAAAGTTTGAGTGGTCTGGATAGAAGATCAAACCAGCCACAACATTCTCTTAAACCAAAGAGTAGGCCGGGTGTGGTGGCTCACACCTCTAATCCCAGCACTTCGGGAGGCCAAGGCAGGAGGATCACCTGAGGTCAGGAGTTTGAGACCATCCTGGCCAACATGGCAAAACCCCATCTCTACTAAAAATACAAAAAATTAGCCAGGTGCAGTGGTAGGCACCTGTTATCCCAGCTACTCGGGAGGCTGAGGCAGGAGAATTGCTTGAACCCGGGAGGCAGAAGTTGTAGTGAGCCATTGCACTCCAGCCTGGGTGACAGAGCGAGACTCTGTCTCAAAAAAAAAAAAAAAAAAAAAAAAGACAAAGACTAACCCAGGGCAAGGCCCTAGACCCTAGCTCTCTTCAATTCTATGAAGACTGAGAGAGACGAGGAAGCTGCAGAAGACAAGCAGAAGCTAGCAGAGGTTGGTTCATGAGGTTTAAGGAAAGAAACTGTCACCATAACATAAAAGTGCAAGGTGAAGCAGCAGGTGCTCATGGAGAAGCCACAGCAAGTTATCCAGGTCTAGTTAAGATCGTTGATGAAGGTGGCTACACCAAACAGTAGAGTTTCAATTAGATGAAACAGCTTTATATCAAAAGAAAATGCCAGGAAGTCTTTCATAGCTAGAGTGGAGAAATCAATGCCTGGCTTCAAAGTTTCAAAGGACAGGCTAACTCTCTTGTCAGGAGTTGGTGTAGCTGGTGAGTTTAAGTTGAAGCCAACTGCTCGTTGATAATTCTGAAAATCTGAAGGCCCTTAAGAATTATGCTACGTCTACTCTGCCTGTGCTCTGTAAGTGGCATGCCAAAGCCTGGATGACAGCACATCTGTTTTCCTTTCAAAATATTACTGCTTGTTGACAATACACTTGGATACGCAAGAGCTCTGATGGTGATGAATGTGGTTTTCTTTTTTTTTTTCTTTTGTTTTTGAGACGGAATCTGGCTCTGTCCCCCAGGCCGGAGTGCAATGATGCAATCTTGGCTCACTGCAACCTCCGTCTCCCAGGTTCAAGCAATTCTCCTGCCTCAGCCTCCCAAGTAGCTGGGACTACAAGCACGTGTAATCCCAGCACTTTGGGAGGCCGAGGTGGGTGGATCACTTGAGGTCAGGAGTTCGAGACCAGCCTGGCCAACATGGCGAATCCCAGCTACCCTGAATCTGTTCTCCGCCCGGCAGCCAGGGGGCTCTTACATCACAGATTAAATCGCTTTATTCCACTGATTAAAATCCACCAGTACTAAGGGCCTAGAGGGATATCGAGCTGGGTCTCGGCACATTCCTCCATCTGCAGTTCCTTCCTCCACTGAACTCTTTGTTTGTTTGTTTGTTTGTTTGTTTGGAGACAGTCTCGCTCTGTCACCTAGGCTGGAGTGCAGTGGCACGATCTCAGCTCACTGCAACTTCCACTTCCCAGGTTCGAGCGATTCTCATATCTCAGCCACCCCCTTCACAGGTTGTAGGTGGACATATCTTTTTTTTTTTTTTTTTTTTTGAGACAGGGTCTTGCTCTGCCTTAGGCTAGAGTGCAGTGGTGCCATCTTGGCTCACTGCAGCCTTGAACTCCTGGGCTCAAGTGATCCTCTCTCCTCAGCCTCCTGAGTAGCTGAGACTACAGGTATGTAGCACCATGACCAGCTAATTTTTTAAAAATAGAGATGAGGTCTTGCTATGTTCCCCAGGCTGGTCTCAAACTTCTGGGCTCAAGTGATCGTCCCACCTCAGCCTCCCAAAGTGTTGAGATTACGCATGAGCCACCATGCCTGGCCTTTCGTATACATTTTAGAATCAATGTATGAGTCACCCCATCCCCCGACCTCTTGCCCAAATCCCTTGGGATTCTGGTTGAAATCCTAATGACTTTACAGATTACTATGGAGATGACTATTTTATTTTATTTTATTATTTTATTTTTGAGATGGAGTTTCACTCTTGTCGCCCAGGCTGGAGTTCAGTGGCACAATCTCGGTTCACTGCAACCTCCGCCTCTTGGGTTCAAATGATTCCCCTGCCTTAGCCTCCTGAGTAGCTGGGATTACAGGCGCCCACCACCACACCCAGCTAATTTTTGCATTTTTAGTAGAGACAGGGTTTCACCATGTTGGCCAGGCTGATCTCGAACTCCTGACCTCGGGTGATCCACCCACCTCGGGCTCCCAAAGTGGTAGGATTACAGGCATGAGCCACTGCACCTGGCCACAACTGACATTTTATTTTTATTTATTTATTTATTTATTTTTGACACAGAGTCTCTGTTGCCCAGGCTGGAGTGCAGTGGTGCGATCTCGGCTCACTGCAACCTCCGGGTTCAAGCAATTCTCCTGCCTCAGCCACCTGAGTAGCTGGGATTACATGCATGCGCCACCACGCCTGGCTAATTTTCGTATTTTTAGTAGAGATGGGGTTTCACCATGTTGGTCAGGCTGGTCTCCAATTCCTGACCTCAGGTGATCCACCACCTCGGCCTCCCAAAGTGCTGGGATTACAGGCGTGAGCCACCGCGTCTGGCCTATTTATTTATTTTTTTGAGACAGAGTCTCACTCTGTTGGCCAGGCTGGAGTGCAGTGGCATAATCTCGGCTCACTGCAACCTCCACCTCCCGGGCTCAAGCAATTCTCCTGCCTCAGCCTCCTGAGTAGCTGGGATGACAGGCATGTGACACCACACCTGGCTAATTTTTGTATTTTTAGTAGAGATGGGGTTTTGCCTTGTTGGCCAGGCTGGTCTCAAACTCCTGACCTCAGGTGATCCACCCGCCTTGGCTCCCAAAGTCCTGGGATTACAGCCGTGAGCCACTGCGCCCGGCCACAACTGACATTTTAAAGACATGTCAGGCCATCCATGAATTGGTGATGTCTCTCCATTTACTCCAGCCTGGGTGATAAAAGTGAAACTCCATCTCAAAAAAAAAAAAGGAAGAAGGTTTTGTGCACTATTTGTTCAAGTAATTAGAGGGGGAAGAGTATGCTACAATTCACAAATGACACCTTTTTATAGATCCCCTCTCCTCAGAGTCCTATTATCTATATTTTGCAGGAAAGGGAACTGAGGCTGAGAAGGGTGAAGGAACCTCCGCAAGGATACACAGTAGTGACAGGGCTGAGACTAGGTCCCCCAGCCCAGCCCCTGGGATGCATGTGTCTTGCATACTGGGAACAACCCACCTTGCCCCTCGGCCCAGTAAAGGCCTAAGTGGACAGATCTGTCGCCATTCTATCTCCCCCTGACAAAGCTAGGCAGGGAACATACCGGGGGCCGGCCCACAGTTAATCACCTTATTTTAAGCTCTGCACGAAGAGAGACGCGGCACAGATAAACAGAAGAATGATGAGGAGACAGGTCGCCTTGAGCTGCTGTGCGAGGGCCTACTTGGATGAAGACTTCAAGGCCATCTTGCTTGTCCTACTGCTCCGGAACCTGGTGCTAAGGGATATGTTCGTGGCCCCATAGCCACAGCCTTCTTCTCCCTTGCTGGCATCCTTGACCCCAACCACTATGAACAGGCTCATGAAGGCTGGTGAGAGCCTACTCATGGTGGCCGGGTCAGGTCCGGGGAAGCGCTGGCTGAAAGGGATGGTGGTTGCTGGGAGGATAGTGGTGACTGCATCCAGGTCTGTGGAGGCTGCCCAGCACAGCCTGGCCCTCTCCAAGGGTTGCAGGCCACAGCCCCACATGGCCTGGGCCACCCGTCCCACGGCCACCCACAGCCTGTCCAGGCAGCAGGCCAGCAGGGACATGGCCATGTGCTGTAGCACGGCCTGCAGCAGCAGCTCCAACACCTTGCTGTTATCGTGGCGGAAGCCCACCGGGCTGTAGTAGGCCCAATGGGCCATGGAGAACACGGCTGGGCCGGCCTCCCACCACAGGTGTTGCCAGAGTTGCGAGGTGCAGCGGCAGGCTCCATGGATCAGGGTGGGGAACAGCTGTAGGTTCCAGATCTGCACAACAGTCAGCTGCTGCCACAAGGCCCGCTGGACAGGCAGCATCACCTCCATGCACAGTCTCCGGGACAGGATGAGGATGAGACCCCCACCCACTGGCAGGCTGCTGCACCACAGGACGCGGATGCCCAGCATGGAGACCGAGAGCCAGTGGGAGGCTGGATTTGCCATCTCCGCCTGCAGCCCCAGCAGGGATGCATAGAAGTTCACCAGGCCTAGGCCACACAGCAGCAGGAGTGGGAGCAGGACCTGCCAGACCTCCCTGCCCAGCCCGCTCCCATTCTGTGGGGCATTTCCCCCACAGCTCCTTGTGGAGAAGCACAGCAAGGGGCCTTCACGACCCAAAGGCTGTGTACCCAGGCTCCTGCCCAGGGACATGAGGCTGCATTCATGCCCCAAGCTCATATTAGCTGACCCTCTGGACCAAACATCCTGTCATCTGGGCAGGGTAGTTTTGCAACAATCAATGACAGCACAAAAGATCAGGATATGAACTTATGTCCAAGAGAGGGCATAACTGCTTTGCCCATAATGGGCAAGGCAGGCAGCCATTGAGAATGCAGCTGTAGGCCAGGCACAGTGGCTCATGCCTGTAATCCCAGCACTTTGGGAGGCAGAGGCGGGTGGATCACCTGATGTCAGGAGTTTGAGACTAGCCTGGCCAACATGGCAAAACCCCATCTCTACTAAAAGTACAAAAATTAGTCAGGCATGGTGGCGGGTGTCTGTAATCCCAGCTACTCGGGAGGCTGAGACAGGAGAATCGCTTGAATCTGGGAGGCAGAGGTTGCAGTGAGCTGAGATCGCGCCATTGCACTCCAGCCTGGGCAACAAGGCAAAACCCTGTCTCAAAAAATAATAGTAAGTCAGGCGCAGTGGCTCACGCCTGTAATCTCAGCACTTTGGGAGGCCGAGGCGGGTAGATCACTTGAGGTCAGGAGATCGAGACCAACCTATCCAACATAGCGAAACCCAGTCTCTACTAAAAATACAAAAATTAGCTGAGCATGGTGGTGGGCCCCTGTAATCCCAACTACTCGGGAGGCTGAGGCAGGAGAATCGCTTGAAAACGGGAGGCAGAGGTTGCAGTGAGCTGAGATTGCGCCATTGCACTCTAGTCTGGGCAACAAGAGCAAAACTCTGTCTCAAAAATAAAGAAAGAAAGAAAATGCAGCTGTAATGTCCTCGTTTGGGTCCACTATTTTCATGCCCTCATCTGACAAATGCGACTCAGCATCTTCTCTATGCTAGGCTCTGCCTGGAGGCAGAGCACATGGGGAGGAGACACATGCTTTGCCAACATGAAGCCTCCAGGCTAGTGGGGGAACACAGAGCTTTAAACACCATCAAGGCAAAACTGTCGTCCCACCCAACTCCTCTCTTGCCCTCCTGTTTCCTCCATTCTCCTCCTCCTCAAGTCCTCCTAATCTTCCACAAAAGTTAGAGTACACCTTGGGTTTTACCTGGCAGCAGAGACCATCTGCCCTTTAGGTATGTGAGCAAAACCTTGGAGTCTTTGCTGCTGCTTACTACAAGTTCCATTTTGGAAAAAAAAATCGATAGGGGTCTCTTTGTAAATAAAGTTAACCCATTTCTTTTCAGACTCTGGATTTGATTTTTGCATTAAACTGGCAATCAGTGATCATATCATTTAACCCGCTCACTTTGGCCTCTTGTAAACAGCTCACACGGATCAGCATGTCGCCGCGAGTTCTTTGGTCTGCACTAAGCATACACAGCCATTGCGTGTTCACTGTGGGCTGATGTTCCAGGCATCATCGGCTGTACCACCCTGGCCCCTTGAGGAGGACCCCTGGGGAAAAATGTCTTTCAAGCCTTATTTCAGGAACAGCAGACTCTTTCTGGCCACTGGTTTGCTTTTATCATGTGGATATTGTGAACCATGTTTAGCCATATTCATCTTTTTTATTTGGCTACACAGAAACTCCGAACCAAATGAGAGGACCACCTCTGGCACAAATACAGAGATCCATAATGTGTATTTTAGACGTGATCCCACTTCCGGCTTCCTCTTATATCCCTCCATCATGCCCTTACTTTTTTTTTTTTTTTTTTTTTGAGACGGCGTCTCGCTCTGTCACCCAGGCTGGAGTGCAGTGGTGCAATCTTGGCTCACTGCAACCTCCGCCTCCCGGGTTCAAGCGATTCTCCTGCCTCAGCCTCCTGAGTTAGCTGGGATTACAGGTGTGCACCACTACGCCCGGCTAATTTTTGTATTTTTAGTAGAGACGGGGTTTCACCATGTTGGTCAGTCTGGTCTCAAACTCCTGACCTCATGATCCACCCGCCTTGGCCTCCCAAAATGCTGGGATTACAAGTGTGAGCCACCGCGCCTGGCCATGTCCTTACTTTTACCTAGATGAATTGCATATGTCTTGGTATGTAGCCTTACATCTGTACTTGAAAGGAGAAAGGATATAGTTAACCCCATAAATGAATCCATCCCTACACATATAAATCAAACTCTGCCTTCTAAAATAACACCACATACCCAATATCCAAAATGGGCATCCTGATTCCCATACTTGCTGCTTTCTGTCCCACCCACCCTGACTCATACAAATAGTTTCCAGAGCCTGTCCAGTCTCAACATCTGATTCATCCCCTTTCCTTCCTTCCTTCTTTCCTTCCTTTCTTTCTCTCCCTTTTCTCCCTTCCGTCCTTCCTCCCTCACTCCCTCTTTCTTTCTTTCCTTCTTTCTCTCTCTCTCCCTCTTTCTCTCTCCCTTCCCTTCCCTTCCTTCCCTTCTTCCCTCTCTCTCCCTCTTTCTCTCTCCCTTCCCTTCCCTTCCTTCCTTCCCTCTCTCTCTCTTTCCTCCTCTTCCTCCTCCTCCTCCTTCTTCTTTCTTCTTTCTTATTCCCCCCCCTTTTTTGAGACAGAGTCTTGCTCTGTTGCCCAGGCTGGAGTGCAGTGGTGTGATCTCAGGTCACTGCAACCTCCACCTCCCAGGTTCAAGTGATTCTTGTGCCTCGGCCTCCCAAGTAGTTGGGATTATATGCCTGCACCACCATGCCTGGCTAATTTTTGCATTTTTAGTAGAGATAGGGTTTCGCCATGTTGGCCGGGTTGGTCTTGAACTCCTGAGCTCTGTGATCCGCCCACCTCAGCCTCCCAAAGTGCTGGGATTACAGGCGTGAGCCACCGCACCTGGCCACTCACCCCTTTCTTCTGTATATTCACCTTCAGTGCCCTTTGCCAGGTGCCTATGTTGGTGGCTTACACAGAACAGTGAAAACTCCTTCCATCCTCTCCTAATCCAGCTGGCCCCTTAAAGTCACCCTTCTAAAATGCACAGGTGCTGATCTGGCATGCTGGCTCACACTTGTAATCCTAGCACTTTGGGAGGCCAAGGCAGGAGGATCATTTGAGCCCAGGAGTTGGAGACCAGCCTGGACAACATAGCAAGAGCCTGTCTTATTATACAAATAAAAATAAGTGCACAGGTGTTCATAGGCTTTCAGTGCATTCCACTGGCCTCAGGATGATGTTTTCCAGCTGGAAACTTTAGGTCTGAACTCTACCTATCTTCCTAAACTGGCCTCCTGCCACTGTCTTCTAGTCTGGCTGTGCCAAATCACAGCTAGTTCTGCAGGCCACTGTCTTTTATCCTTTCTGCCTTTGCACACATTGTTCCTACTGCCTGGAGAGCTGCCCTTTTTGCTTGACAAATAAAAATCCTTTGAAGCCCGGTTCAAATGACATCTCTGTGGTTGAGGCTTCCCTGATGACCCTGCCCATAAATTGGGAAATTCACCAGTTCTTTTTGCACAGGCCTCTGTTTCATAGCTATGATGTAGGTAGACTGATCTCTTCCAGGGCAGGGGTCCCAACCCCACCTCTGTTTTATTCCATGTTGCAGAGCCCTGCACGGGGCTAGGCAAAGTAGGCTCAGTACATATTTGTTGAATGAATGAATGAATTCCTCATTTGACAGATAAGGAAACTGAGGCCTAACCCAATGTTGTGCTGAATCCCTATTTTTATTTTTTATTTATTTTTATTTATTTATTTTTGAGACGGAGTTTCACTCTTGTTGCCAAGGCTGGAGTGCAATGATGCGATCTTGGCTCACTGCAACCTCTGCCTCCTGGGTTCAAGCGATTCTCCTGCCTCAGCCTCCTGAATAGCTGGGATTACGGGCATGTACCACCACGCCTGGCTAATTTTGTATTTTTAGTAGAGACAGGGTTTCTCCATGTTGGTCAGGTTGGTCTCGAACTCCCGACCTCAGATGATCCGCCTGCCTCAGCACTTTGGAAGACTGAGGGAGGAGAATTGCTTGAATCCGGGAGGCAGAGGTTGCAGTGAGCCAAGATCGTGCCACTGTGCTCCAGCCTGGGTGACCAATCAGGATTCTGTCTCAAAAAAAAAAAAAAAAAAAACACGCCAGGCG
>NW_026652294.1:20510473-20523670 GCF_009828535.3 Hylobates moloch | reverse complement strand
TGATCTCGGCTCACTGCAAGCTCCGCCTCCCGGGTTCACGCCATTCTCCTGCCTCAGCCTCCCGAGTAGCTGGGACTACAGGCGCCCGCCACCATGCCCGGCTAATTTTTTGTATTTTTAGTAGAGACGGGGTTTCACCGTGTTAGCCAGGATAGTCTCGATCTCCTGACCTCGTGATCCACCCGCCTCGGCCTCCCAAAGTGCTGGGATTACAGGCTTGAGCCACCGCGCCCGGCCAAGGCCCCCAGGATTTCTAATAATGGATTGAAGATCTATCAGTTATGTCCTTCGGGAATGGTGTGAGGATTAAGCGGGATAATTTTTTTTTTTTTTTGAGACGGTGTCTCACTCTGTTGCCCAGGCTGGATTGCACTGGCACAATCTCAGCTCACTGCAAACTCCGTCTCCCGGGTTCAAACGATTCTCCCGCCTCAGCCTCCCAAGTGGCTGGGATTACAGACACACGTCATCGTGCCTGGCTAATTTTTGTATTTTTAATAGAGACGGGGTTTCGCCATGTTGCCCAGGCTGGTTTCGAACTCCTGACCTCAGGTGATCCGCCCGTCTCGGCCTCCCAAAGTGTTGGGATTACAGGCGTAAGCCACCGCGCCCGGAAGAGAGAATGCTTTTTAAACGACGGTGGGAGCAAAGGCCAGGCCCAGAATTAAAGAAGATGACAGGGTTGGGCGGAGGAAGCAGGTGATATGAGAGCGTGTGCTCTGGCGCAGCCATGAGGCTGAAGTAGACGGTTAGGGGAGCGTCTTTGGCGGCCGCTGAAGTTGATGCTTAATTCCGAGGAAACAACGAGGCGGCCATGGAAAGTAACGAGATACTTGATTCTTAGAAATATTTGTAGGGGGCCGGGCACGGTAGCTCACACCTGTAATCCCAGCACTTTGGGAGGCCGAGGCGGGCGGATCACGAGATCAGGAGTTCAAGACCAGCCTGGCCAATATGGTGAAACCCCATATGTACTAAAAACACACACACAAAATTAGCCGGGCACGGTAGCGCACTCCTGTAATCCCAGCTACTCGGGAGGCTGAGGCAGGAGAACTGCTTGAACTGGGAACCGGGAGGCGGAGCTTGCAGTGAGCCGAGATCGCGCCACTGCACTCCAGCCTGGGCGACAGAGTGAGACTCTGTCTCAAAAAAAAGATTTGTAGGGGACGAGCCTGGAGGCAGGGAATCGGTCAGGATCCGAGTCACCCTGGAGCCCAGGCAGAGATCAGCGAAAGCCCTCGCTGATCCAGAGGTCTGGAAGGCGTGAGGCTCCGGGAGGCTGGGCAGCTGGACTCGGCATGACCCGAGGTCGTGAGGCCGTTCCGCAGGCTTGGGACGCTCCTGAGACCCTCAGAATCAAGCGCGGGCCACTGCATTAGCATGGGAGAAATGGCAGAGATAGGGCTTGAGGGAGGGATGCCTGAGATCGAAGGTATTAAAGGTAAGTTGGTGTCGCGGCAAAACCAGCGTGGGTTCCAGGAAACGAGAGTTTCAGTCTTTCTTCGCTAATTCCAGAGATAGCTGCATATCACAGGAGAAGCGACGCAGCCATTTTTCTTCGTTATTATCAAATTTGGCTGCTGCCGGACGCCGTAGATTTGTGGCACACCAACCCTTAGCCCACGTCTCCGCGACTTTTCACTAAGTTTGAACCCGACCCCTCGCCGTAGAGCGTCTAATTTCTGTCTCCGAAGCTGACGTCCACCTCTGAACGGAAGCTAGGAGCGGAAGAGCGGGCGCGGAAATGGCGCTCGGTACGCGTCCCCCGACCCGACGTCTGCCGCGGGGGCGCGCTCGCACGCCGGAAGGGGCGGGGCCAGGTTTGGCTTTATATAGCAGGCACCGAAGGCCGACTGGCCTCTATCGGCGGGATTTGATGGCGTGATGGTATGTGTTGTAATGGCGGCTGTTTCATTGTCACCGGCGTCGGCACGGCTGAATCCGCGACGCATCGCCGCCATCCCGTCTTGGCCGGCGCCGGGGGCTTGCTCTAGGGGCACGGGCGACCCAGCGGGGACTTCAGTCTGGCCTATTTTCTGGAAAGTTGAGAGGCTTGTGGAGAAGAGCGCTTGGAGGACTGGCTTTGGGCCTGCGGGTCGGCCAGAGAGGCCGTAAGGGTGGGAGCAGGCTCGGAGGCCCGGCATTTTTAAAGCCATGAGTCATTTCTGAGTTTCGATCTCACCAATTCTGTCGTTAGTTGGTATTACGGCCCATAAGCTGCTTGTCTGGGTAGAAGAACCTTAAGTGGGGGTTCTCGGCGCCGTTCTCATTGGGAGGTAAAGAAGCTTGGGGGAGGGGAGTGTTGTGGAGTCCTCCTGAATATCTGGGACCGCTGGTGCACTCCGAAGGCCTCTGGAGCTCCCAGAAATCACAGATGATGAACTTATTGACGGGCGGACAGAAACTGTGTGCTGATTGTCATGTTCTGATTTGGCTCTGCCGAGTTCTCTGGCCTACGTGTATGGGTGTAATTACTGTCTGGGCGCCGGAGGCAGCCCATAGCGTAGCATTGCTAGCTGCTACCCAGCGTTTGTCCCAGGAGTCCCTTTCTTTAGCGGTCAAAACCTTGCTAATTGGCACATAAACTGTTAAGCAGTTTTTAGTGCCACTACTTAGTGTATTTTTGTGTAGTGTTAGAGAAAAAAATGGATGGCTCGTTTTCTTACAGGTTGAGAGGATTTGAAATAAGATTCAGCTTAAATTTTGTCGAATACAAAAGCATTCTTGACATGTGCGAGCCTGGAAGAGATAATGACTTTTTACTTGGCTTGTTGGGTGTCTGGTCAGGATTCAGTATTGCCGAGATTTGGAACTTAGGCCCCTGGGAACTAGAGAAGGGGGCACTGCTTTGGTATGGGTGCTGACGGTGATTTTTTTCCCCTCTAGTCTCACAGAAAGTTTTCCGCTCCCAGACATGGGTCCCTCGGCTTCCTGCCTCGGAAGCGCAGCAGCAGGCATCGTGGGAAGGTGAAGAGCTTCCCTAAGGATGACCCGTGCAAGCCGGTCCACCTCACAGCCTTCTTGGGATACAAGGCTGGCATGACTCACATCGTGCGGGAAGTCGACAGGCCAGGATCCAGTATGTACAGGCATCCTAAAAGTTGGAGGAATAGGAGTGGAGGAGGAGGGAAGCTGTAGAGATGGAGTCAAGCTGTTAGCAGAGGGCAGACTTGTTTTTAAGCGGGAGTTACAGATTGTCAGAACTGCTGTGACAGCAGAACGGGAATGCTCAACTTCAAGACTAATATTCCAAGGCTACAGATGGCCAGCACTGTTTGCTTTAGGTGCGGTGTGGGGTATTGGTTTCAGAGCATAGTAAATTTGCCAGGAGCCTTAGCAAAGAGAAGTAACACTAGTGTTGGGGGTTGGAGCTGCTGAGGCTGGCATAAGAACTGCCTCATTCATGTTTTGCTTGTTCACGTGAGTTTCACCTGAAAGCTTGAATAATGGCCACTTAACTGTGTGTGTTCTAACAGCACTGGTTGCTGAGCTATGGAGACATTAATGTTAGGCAGTTGATATTGACTAATCTCTGAGCTCAGAGCTATTTCTGTGTCCCAGTTATATTTAGGACACTGAATTTTCCAGATAAATAGCATTCTTGTCTGCCTCCAGAGGTTTCTGTAGAAGAGAATTGAAGCTGGACAGGTATTTGGCTGTCTAGGGTCCTGATATTTTTTGTTTAAAGAACATTAAATGTGCTTTGAATGAGAAATAGGTAGTAAGGACAGCCCTGTGAGTCCATACCGCAGGTGCGGGGCCCAGTTGCCCTTCTGGCCTAAATGGGCACTTTGCATTTTTCTAGAAAACATTACACCCCTTGCTTGGGCTCCTGCCCAGTCTGACTACTGCTTTTTTTTGCAGAGGTGAACAAGAAGGAGGTGGTGGAGGCTGTGACCATTGTGGAGACGCCACCCATGGTGGTTGTGGGCATTGTGGGCTACGTGGAAACCCCTCGAGGCCTCCGGACCTTCAAGACTGTCTTCGCTGAGCACATCAGTGATGAATGCAAGAGGCGTTTCTATAAGAATTGGTAAGGGAGGAGGCCATGTAGTTCCTAGCTTGGGAGCTGGAGAGCAGGGAGCAGCGTGTGTGTGGTTTCTCAGCTCTGTAGCAGGCAGGGAGCTGCTGTCTCGGGTTTAGTTTGCCTCTTGAACAGAAAAATACCTGGGATCAGACTTGGCCAGCCATCTGGTTTCAGCCGGAAGCTTACACCCTCATTCTGAGTCCAGGCTAGTGGATGGTGGCTGAGGACCCAGTTGGTTGAGGAGTCCAACTAGAAACCAGGAGAGGTAGCAGGATAATTCCACCCCTATAGGGGTGGCAAGGGCCTCTGGCCCTGGGTGGAATATCCCATTTCCTCCATCACTGAGTGGGTGCTCCCCCAAGGCAGAAAGGTTGCTTCCTCCCAGAGCAAGAATTTTGTTAGAATGCGTGTAACTTAAATTAATCTTGTGGACCTCTGCTCAGCTCCGCTCGGCTCTGCCCGATGAGCTCCATCCAGGCTCCGCTTGCCGGTGGAAAAGGCTCCTTAGAAGCCGGCAATGAGCCCCATCCCCCCGTGGTGCCAGTGTGCCTTCCGCTCACCCCTCGGGCTCACCCCTCGGACGGGTGATGAAGGCCTGCACCCGGTCCCCTCCCCAACTCTGCTCTGCTCCTGAAGGCATAAATCTAAGAAGAAGGCCTTTACCAAGTACTGCAAGAAATGGCAGGATGAGGATGGCAAGAAGCAGCTGGAGAAGGACTTCAGCAGCATGAAGAAGTACTGCCAAGTCATCCGTGTCATTGCCCACACCCAGGTGAGCGCAGTGCCCTAGGGTGGCTTGGCCTGCCACTTAGTAGAAGTGACCTATGTGATCATGGGGGTCCCCTGCCCGCATGCTTGTGGGTAGGCTTCTCCCTTGCCAGCAGAGGGCACTGTGTCCTTACTGGCCCTTAGCAAGGGAACCATTCCCCTTTCAAATTCAACTGGCTGACCCAACTGGTGACTCACCTGTAACACTGAAATGCCTGCCTGAAAGTCGGCTGTGAGGTACTGTACTGGCTGCTCTCCTGGAAGCCTAGGTGGTGAGCTGAGCAGGCTCTTTATTGACTTGGTTAGAGTGGGTGCCTCTTGCTGTCCTGTTGGTTATCCTGGCTGATCTCAAGTGCTGAGTACAACCCCACGTGGTGAGGGCCACCACAGATGAGAGTGAATGTCCACCATTGAAATTTTGTCAGGACATTGCCAGGCTGTCCTTGAGTGAAAGCTTTATGCTTAAATGCATTTTTTTTTTTTTAGAGACGGAATTTCGCTCTTGTTGCCCAGGCCAGAGTGCAGTAGCCCTATCTCAGCTCACCGCAACCTCCGCTTTCTAGGTTCAAGCTATTCTCTTGCCTCAGCCTCCTGAGTAGCTGGGATTACAGGCACGCGCCACCACGCCCTACTAATTTTGTATTTTTAGTAGAGATGGGGTTTCTCCATGTCAGTCAGGCTGGTTTTGAACTCCTGACCTCAGGTGATCCGCCTGCCTCGGCCTCCCAAAGTGCTGGGATTACAGGCGTGAGCCACTGCGCCCGGTGATGCATTTTCTTACTTAGAGCTTGTGCTCTCTTAAAAGCAGGCTTGTCACTAGGGCAAGTGTAGGTGGCTGAGGTAAAACCACTGCAATACTCCAAAAGGAACTGACCTAAAGGGCAGCCATAGGAACATTGGGCTGGTAGGTGCTGGGATCTGGTTGTTTGCCTGTGGTGTGGGCCTTGTCTGCTCATCCTGACAGTAACTCAGGCACCAGTATCCAAAGTTAAGTTGTTGCTGTTGGCAAAAATGAAAGTTCCTTCCTCTTGGTGAGGTTCAGTGACTTGTTCAGTTACTGGCTTTTTGCCGTGTGCTTGACATCAATCAGGCCGCATGGAGCTGCAGTTCCTCTACTGTGGGAGGAGCGCTGGCAGCTGGAGCTGAGCTGTGTCTACCCCCTCCTAGATGCGCCTGCTCCCTCTGCGCCAGAAGAAGGCCCACCTGATGGAGATCCAGGTGAACGGAGGCACTGTGGCCGAGAAGCTGGACTGGGCCCGCGAGAGGCTCGAGCAGCAGGTACCTGTGAACCAAGTGTTTGGACAGGATGAGATGATCGACGTCATCGGGGTGACCAAGGGCAAAGGCTACAAAGGTGAGCTTTGCAGTGGCTTGAGTTGCTGTGCAAACCTGGGGGAGAAGTGGTTTCAAGCCTAGCTGTTCGGTGATGAGGCTCAGAGTGAGCGCTGGGAACAGTGCCCGAATCAGACAGTGTGGAACCATTCTCTACTGCCTTCCTTCTGAGAACAGCTTTGTGATCAGAAGTGGCTGGGATAGCAGAGGGCCAGGGGACAACTTCTTAACATGTTCCTGGACCCTTTGCTCTTCGTAGCCTACTGATAACTGCAAAGGGGAGCTTGGAATTATGTCAGTCAGTCCCTGCGGATGGGGGAGCTTAAACTAATGGATGCCTTAAAAAGCATCCATTCAGAATTGAGTTCAGGGTTACACCCTCAGGGTTACACCCCCAGAGCCTATCCAGCTTGACAGGGGAGACCTGTGGGTAATGCACATGAAATAATCTTGTCACTCCCTCAGATGACCCAGCCATGGTTGGTAATTGAGTAGCAGGAAGGGGTCAGTGGGAGGTGCTGGGCAATGAGGTGCAATAACGTGTATCCATTCCAGGGGTCACCAGTCGTTGGCACACCAAGAAGCTGCCCCGCAAGACCCACCGAGGCCTGCGCAAGGTAGCCTGTATTGGGGCGTGGCATCCTGCTCGGGTAGCCTTCTCTGTGGCACGCGCTGGGCAGAAAGGTTACCATCACCGCACTGAGATCAACAAGAAGGTGAGGTTCTGAGAGTGGCTCCCTGGGGGTGGGAAGATGACCCCGTGATGGGGAGTGGGGTTTCTGTGCCTGTCAGTGCTGCTTCATTGACTGTAGCTTATGCATCATGTGGACATCAGTGGCTTGCTTCTCATGGGTCCGTTCCGGCCCATCTTGATTTGTAAGGTGCCATCCTGTAAAGTGGCTGTGGTGCGGCTGACTTGGTGTGGCTGGGGATACTAGCCTTATTGGTCCCTGATCCCACTACCAGGGGGGTGACAGGCCTCCTGTGTTGTACAGCAGGATCTTTAGTTTTAGCCCAGCCACCTTACAGAAAGGAACCTGGGGGGCCAGCCACCTTTTTGCTCTGACCTTGGGATACGCTGTGGCTGGGACTTAGGCCTCAGCTGCCTTCCTAGAGTGCTTTGCAGGTCAGCACACCGGCACGTCTGGGTTATTTGTCCCTAATGCCCCAGCCTTACACCCTTCTTGTTCATTCAGATCTATAAGATTGGCCAGGGCTACCTTATCAAGGACGGCAAGCTGATCAAGAACAATGCCTCCACTGACTATGACCTGTCTGACAAGAGCATCAACCCTCTGGTAAGTAATGGGTGTTCTGCTCTGTGAGGCCACCCCAGGCCTCGTGCTTTTGGGGGTAGGCTGCTTCCTAGGAGCTGCTAGCAGGATCGTTAACTGAAGCCAGCACAGCACCTAGCTGTGTCCCTTGTAAGTGGCATGTTGTCATTTGAGTCCACTCGTTGGGGTTGGCTGGTGAGAATTGGGGTCTCAGGCTCAGCTGTTCAGTGATGAGGCCTGGAATGTGCGCTGGGCACAGCGCCCAAGACAGACTGCGGAACCGTTCCTTGTTGCCTTCCTTCTGAGAACAGCCCTGTGGTCAGGGAGGGCCTGAACCTGGAGGGATCATCTGCACAACAATCCCCTCCTGGGCCTGTGCTGATCCGATGCTCTTGTTTTCCAGGGTGGCTTTGTCCACTATGGTGAAGTGACCAATGACTTTGTCATGCTGAAAGGCTGTGTGGTGGGAACCAAGAAGCGGGTGCTCACCCTTCGCAAGGTGAGGCAGGTCCTGCTTTGTCATGGGGGGGCTCTTGTAGAGGGAGGATCCAAGGCCACAGACGCTGGTGGCCCTGTGGTGGGAGAGGAGAGGAAGGAGAGGGTGTTGGCAGTCCTTTCACACTGGCTTTGAAGTCCTGGGATGAGGAAATTCCCAGGCTGGCCTTGCTGGGCTGTTTGCTGCTTTGAGTGTGTCCTCATCTGCCAGGTGGTGGGGGAGGCTGAATTGATCGTGTGCCTTCCCAGATGCAGGGGCGCTGTGAACCAAGTGCTGAGGAAAGCCTGGCTCCTCGTAATCCTAAATCCCTTCCCCTCTTGGCCCACAGTCCTTGCTGGTGCAGACGAAGCGGCGGGCTCTGGAGAAGATTGACCTTAAATTCATTGACACCACCTCCAAGTTTGGCCATGGCCGCTTCCAGACCATGGAGGAGAAGAAAGCATTCATGGTGAGCACCTCTGCCTGCCCCCCTTGCTGGGTGTGGTGGCTTGGCCAGCCGCCTGCCTTTGGCTCCAGCTGGGGTAGGGGTGGTCTTGATGCCTTAGGCTTCTCTTGTGGCTGTGGAGACTGGCCCAGAGTCTTGGTCCCCTCTAGAGTGGGCATCTGCTGTCACCTGCCATCTTCTACCTCTGACCACTGCCTCTCTCCCCACAGGGACCACTCAAGAAAGACCGAATTGCAAAGGAAGAAGGAGCTTAATGCCAGGAACAGATTTTGCAGTTGGTGGGGTCTCAATAAAAGTTATTTTCCACTGACATCTTGCCTCTTTCTTCAGGAGAGAGGCGGGGACTGGGGAGGCAGATGGGGGCCCTTGAGGTGCCTTGTGCTCCCCAAGGCCACTGCCCTCCTTTCTGTAGTTTCGCTGCGTTTGCCCTCTGGCCTCCCACTCTGTCCCCCACCCTCAGTCCCTGGAGGGAGGTAAAAGCTGGGCCTGGTTCTGCCGCTGAGCTGTAGAAATCCAGCCTGGAGCAGTGGGCATTGTGCAAATGTTTGTCACCAGGGCGAGGCAGCTGGGTTTCTGCTGTTTGCACAGCTTGGGTGATGCCAGTGCTGTGGAGACAGGGAAGGAGACAAGGAGGCCTGGATGTTCCCTGGCGCCTTTGATGCTGATGTGCAGGCAGACCCTGGGGTCTGTTACTTGTCTAAAAAGTTCATTTGGTTTTAAATTAATCCAGGGAAGGGTGGCTTCCAGTTAAGGCTTGTTCAGGTGCTTTTGTAATCTGCACCCCAAGTCTGGTACTGGGAGAACATGAACACAGGCACAGAGGTTAAGGGACTTGCCCGGGCTCGGCAGCTGGAAGTCTAGTTGTAATGTGTAGCAGAGGGCTGTGTCCCCTCTGGGCTGGGGTCTGCCTTCTGGGACTTCGCTGGTGCAGTCCCTGTTCCCACTGGAGATGGCCCCTCTACCCCAGCCCCCCCGGGCGCTTACTTGCTTTCTTGACTTGCATGTTGAGTGCCTGCTGCCCTCAGTCCCTGGAGCCCAGGATGCTGGGGTGCAGCTGCTGCTGTAAGCTGAAGGAAGCCTCCAGGCTCTGGGCTGACCCCTGTGACCTGGCCTGGAGTGCAGTGATCTCTGTGAAACCCAGCACAGACCCTGGTGCTTGGATCCACTTGCTGACTCCCCGTCTTTGCTCAAGCTGCACCTAGGCTCTACCAGTACAGGGTGTGGAATATAGGTTCCCTGATGCCGTGGAAGCTACTCCCTCAGACTCAGGTGCTGTGGCTGTGTGCAGGCGCTGTGCTGTACTCCATCCCTCACTGAGTTATTTGTGGATAGAGTCCCCAGCTTGCGGCAGCTGACTGTTCACTCAGCGGTGTCTGGCAGGCCTGCTAGTCACTGGAGCCCTAACTGTGTCTGAGTCTGTTTATTCGGGTGGATTGGCAATAGCTGTGATCTGAGGATCAGCGTGCGGGGTGCACCTGTGGGCTTGGGGCGTGTGTGGGACTGTGGGAGAACAGGTGGGGAGATGCCCAAGTTGTCGCTGCCTCCCTGTGGATCTGAGGGTGTGGGGTGGAGCACTAAAATATCTTGAAGTCGGCTGGGCATGGTGGCGGGCACCTGTAGTCCCAGCTACTCGGGAGGCTGAGGCAGGAGAGTGGCATGAATCCGGGAGGCGGAGCTTGCAGTGAGCCGAGATTGCGCCACTGCACTCCAGCCTGGTTGACAGAGCGAGACTCCGTCTCAAAAAAAAAAAAAGCTTGAAGTCATCCAGGTGCAGAGCGGATAAGTGCCACGTGGGTCCTGAGGCAGGGCCAGGTCAGAGTTGAGTTGTGTGCAGCAGGAACCTTCCCCACGTGTGTCTCCACCCTGCGTGTCTCCAGCCCCGTCTGAGCTTGGCTTGAGGCAGCTGGTCTCAAGGCAGAACCGTCCTTCCTGCAGCCCCTCCCATCCTTGGCTCTGCAGCCTGGGCCTAGGTGACTGGAGCTGCACTTCAGGTTGGAGCCACCAGGGGGTGAGTGCCGCACGTGCCCTGCAAGAGAGCCCTGTTAGGGGTTTTGGATTGGGCAGTGTTCCTTTCTGCATCAGGGTCTTCGGATGCCCCATAGTCATGGGAGTCAAGTGCACAGCTGGAATGGGTCAGGACCTGTTGTCCCAAGGCCACCAGGCACCTTAGTGGCAGGGCCAGGTGTGAGACCTGGTTGCCTGGTCTCCTGGGTGCTGCCTCTTCTCAGTCTCCCTGGTTAGATCTCGTCCTGGTGGGGATGCTGAGTGGGCAGGGATCCCAGCCTGTCCCCTCCCTTCCCTATCCCTTAGGCTGGGCCTGGAGCCCCGCTGCCCACCCAGCCCAGAAGGGAAAGGGTTTGCTGGTCTGAGATGTCCTGGCCGAGCCTTGCTGCCTGTCCAGGGCTCTGTACCCAGTTGTGGGGTATGGCCAGGATGACAGGATGCAAAGAACAAAGGCCCCTAGGGGTAGTCTGTCTATCTGCCCCCAGGCTCAGGACACACACACACGCATCCAGTACCACAGACACACCTGCGGCTGCAAGTGGAGGCTGGCATCACACCCGTACCTGTCCACATGTGCCCAAATGCACAGAAAGCCTTTCTCACGGGCAGCCTGGATTGACTGGGGGCTGAGCCTTTGCTGTTGACAGCCCCACAGCCCTTCCTTGCCTGCCATGTGTGGTGGCTCACATCTGTAATCCCAGCACTTTGGGAGACTGATATGGGAGGATGGCTTGAGCCAGGAGTGTGAGACAACATAGTGAGACCTGTCTCTACGAAAGATTTCAAAGTTGGCTGGGTGTGGTGGCACGTGCCTGTAGCCCCAGCTACTTGGGAGGCTGAGGTGGGAGGATCCGCGTGAGCCTGGGAGGTCAAGGCTGCAGTGTGCCATGCATGATTGCACCACCGCACTCCAGGCTGGGTGACAGCAAGATCCTGTCAGGAAAAGAGGCAGTTTAATAGTGAAGACGGCTGTGAGGAAATAAAACAGGTCACTGGGATGGAGTCATGTGGGTGGGGTCGGGGAGGCCTCTCAGATCTGAAAGGTGTCAAGGATCTTGCCCGTGGAGCCCTGTGCAGGAACACTCACTCCCGGCAGGGAACAGTGAGTGCAAAGGCCCTGGGGTGGGACAAGGCTCCTGGGCTCCCGTATGAGCTCCTGAGGGAGGGGCTTCATGATATGGGCTCGTTCCCAGCTGGATCTCCTGTCTCCCTAGTATGGAGTAGGTTTGTTGGGGGTCTTTGCGTCTCTGGGCCTCGTCTGTATTGTGCGTGTGCCCGGCTGTCCCGAGCGGAGGCCTGTGGTGGGTGGGGCGGCTGCCATTGCCTGTGCATGTCACCGAGGGTACATCTCCAAGTGCCTGCTGGCATGCGCTTTCTGTCACGCTTTTCTCTCACCAGAACCCCTAGACAGGTCTCGCCGGAATCCTGCGGTGACAGAACAAGAAGTCTCATTCCATTCCTCCTGAAAAAAAGAAAAAATACCTGCTGGGAATTTCTGAGCAAGTGGGAACAGGGAGGTGGTGGCGGGAGCTGCCTTTGCCTTAAAAGGTGTGACGGAGCCAGGGACTTGGCTCAGCTCACCTAGGGACGGCCACGGGGTGTGGAGGGGAGGGCGGCTGGCCGTCACCTTGTGGGCTCACCCCAAATTGCTCGCTGCCTAGATCCTCGCTGACAGCCTTGCTGGCGGGGGCTGTGCTGCTCTCTGTCCCCCTGCCCAGATGCAGCCCCATGCAGCTGGCAGCTCACCCTCCTCCCCTTGGTTCTCAACCCCATAGCTGAGAATGCAGCTACTTGGAGCTTCTGGGGATCCCCCTGCCCTGCCTCCTGGGCAGTTCCCGGGAGCCCAAAGTCCCTTTCCCTTTCAGGAGCAGTCTTAGGAGCCCAGTCCAGGCCACCGACAGGAGACGGGCCTGATGCAAACCTCACGGGAGGCAGGAAATTACAGTAGCCCCCCCTTATCAGCGAGCCTACCCTCCAACACCCCCAGTGGATTCCTGAAACCGCGGATAGTACCGAACCCTCTGTGGATTAGGCTTTTTCTCTCTGATCACCAAGAGGGCTACAAAGTGACTCACGGGTGGGAACACCTGCAGTGCGGAGACGCTGGACAGAGGAATGAGTCACGCTCATCGCTGCACGATTTCATCACCCTACTCAGAATGGCATGCAATGTCAAATTATGAATTATTTCTGAAATTTTCTCTTCAATATTTTCGGGCTGTGGCTGGCTGCTGGAAACTGCAACCAAGGAAAGTGAAACCACAGATATGGGGCGCTGCGGTAACTCCACGGGCCTGAGAGTGAGGGAGGAAGGGAGCATCCAGGAACCATCCAGAGCCCAACCTCACCAGCTGCTCACCCACAATCAGCAGCACTCACAGGTCAAGGCAGTGCGCAGGACAGCAGGCAGCAATAATTGTGAGCATCTTGCTCTGTATTAGGCACTGAGCATTTCACACAGAGAAAGTCATCAGGCTCACTCCTTGAGGCAGGTTCTGTTACGATCACATTTTACAGTAAGAAACTGGGGCTTGTGGATGAATAACTTGCCCAGGGACACTGTATGATTGGTGGGGTTGGGACGTGAGCCCAGACATCTCTTCACCCTCACTCTAGGCTACCAGGGGTCGGTAAAGCCAATGAATGCTGGTTCAAGGGAGGAGAGGGCACATCTGTTGGGCACCTACGGTGTGCCAAGGTTTGTACTCAACTCTTTCAGAGTTACCTTATTTTTATTTTTTGAGGCAGGGTCTCGCTGTGTCGCCTAGGGCTGGAGTGCGATGGTGCGATCACAGCTCACTGCAGCCTTGACCTCCCAGGCTCAAGCGATCCTCCCACCTCAACCTCC
>NW_026652294.1:20338567-20505473 GCF_009828535.3 Hylobates moloch | reverse complement strand
AATAACTTACTGTTGACTGTGAAAACAGTTGATTAACACATATTTTGTGTGTTACGTGTATTATATACTATAGTCTTATAATAAAGTAAGGTAGAGAAAAGAAAATGTTATTAAGATAATCTGGCTGGGCATAGTGGCTCACGCCTGTAATCTCAGCACTTTGGGAGGCCAAGGCAGGTGCATCACTTGAGCCCAGGAGTTGGAGATAAGCCTGGGCAACCTAGACCCTATCGCTACCAAATGGGTGTGGACGAGCTTGGTGAACCAAGAGATGAGGGTTGCAGTGCGGGGCCTTGATCCAGCCTGGGGAAAAATGGTGATAAAAAAGAAGTGGAAACTCCAAGTCCAAACCCGTATTGTTTGAGGGTCAGCTGTATTTTTTTTTTTTTTTTTCTTGATCCAGGTTCTTGCTCTGTCGCCCAGGCTGGAATGTGGTGGTGTAATCTTGGCTCACTACAACCTCTGCCTCCCACGTTCAAGAGATTCTCCTGCCTTACCCTCCCGAGTAGCTGGGATTACAGGCACAGACCACCACGCCCAGCTAATTTTTGTATTTTTAGTAGAGTTGGTGTTTCACCATGTTGGCCAGGCTGGTCTCGAACTCCTGACCTCAGGTGATCCACCCGCCTCGGCCTCCCAAAGTGCTGGGATGGCAGGAGTGAGCCACCGCGCCCGGCCTTGAGGGCCAACTGTATTCATATGTCACCGTTACCAACCTTTATTAAGCACCCACAGGCATTCAAGGCTTTTCACTAGGCAGCTGCAGCCTGCCAGCTCATCCCAGGCTGCTGTGCCTCAGCTGTGCGGGACCACCAGAGTCGTCCTTCCTCCTGGCTGTGCCTCGGTGTCCCCGTCTACAATCTTGGTGTGGTGCGTGGAAAAGAGCTGCCTGGGCTGGCAATTGGCAGCTCAAGGGCCAGCCCAGCTCGCAGTTATGCTTTGTTTGGTCCTCAGAGTTGCAAAAGAAAATTAAACCTTTCACACAGAACTCACATTTCCAGCTTCTTTGGGCAATAGGGTGATCTGGTGGCAACAGGCTGGAGCTGCAAAGCTGCTGCCCTCCCACCATGGCCGCTCCCCAGCCTCTGTCTCAGGGTTACCTCGGCAGGCCTGGCAGCCAGCAGGGTCCAGCACACAGTAGGTGCTCCGTGAAGAACTGGGAGGTGGAAGAGACTGGGACAGAGGGACGAATGAAGCACCTACTGGCCACTCCTATGAAACCCCTGTTTGGGTGAGCTTGTTTTACGCGAGGCCTTGAATTCAGGAGTTGGCAGACTTTGACCTTTTTTTATTTTTTATTTTTGAGACGGAGTCTCGTTCTGTTGCCCAGGCTGGAGTGCAGTGATGCAATCCTGGCTCATCACAGCCTCGACCTTCTGGCACAAGTGATCCTCCTGCCCCAGCCTCCCAAGTAGTTGGGACTATAGGCGCATGCCAGCACGCTTGGCTAATTTTTTTTTTCTTTTTTTTGAGATAGAGTCTTGCTCTGTCACCCAGCCTGGCGTGCAGCCATGCAATCTCAGCTCACTGCAACCTCTGTCTCCTGGGTTCAAGCAATTCTTCTGCCTCAGCTTCTTGAGTAGCTGGGACTACAGGCGTGTGCCACCATGCCCGGCTAATTTTTGTATTTTTAGTAGAGATGGGTTTGACTATATTGGCCAGGCTGGTCTCCAACTCCTGACCTCGTGATCGGCCCGCCTCAGCCTCCCGAAGTGCTGGGATTACAGGTGTGAGCCACTGCGCCCAGCCCTATGCCTGGCTAATTTTTAAAAAATTATTTTGTAGAGACAGGGCCTCACTATGTCACCAAGGCTGGTTTTGAACTCCTGGGCTCAAGCAATTCTCCTGCCTCGGCCTTCCAAAGCGCTGGGATTACAGACAGACGCCACCACACCTGGCCACTACACTTTGATCTTTAAAAACCTGATCAATAGCATGAGCCTGGAAATCATCCAAAAGTCCACTGGCCCTGAGGCCATCATGCACAGCGTTGTCTCCTCGGCCTGGGAGCGTCATGCGGCAGTGCAGGTGGAGCTGGAGTCACAGGCGCCCCTCATGGAGGGACCTCTCGGTGCAGAGCAAAAAGGGCAAGTTGCAGAGAAACTCCCATGGTGCAGCGAGATAGCTGTTCCCTTCTTTCGGCATCTGTGAAGGATTTTATAATTCGTTAAAAACATGCAAATGGGGCCAGGCTTGGTGGCTCATGCCTGTAATCCCAGCACTTTGGGAGGCTGAGGCAGGTGGATCACCTGAGGTCAGGAGTTCGAGACCAGCTTGGCTAACACGGTGAAACCCCGTTTCTACTAAAAATACAAAAATTAGCCGGGAGTGGTGGCGGGTGCCTGTAATCCCAGCTATTCGGGAGGCTGAGGCAGGAGAATCACTTGAACCCAGGAGGTGGAGGTTGCAGCGAGCTGGGATTGTGTCACTGCACTCCAGCCTGGGCGACAGAGCGAGACTCTGTCTCAAAATAATAATAATAATAATACAATAAATAAATAAATAAATAATGAATGGCAAACCCAGTCTGCACTGGCTGTGTGGCACAGTGGACAGTGAATGGGCTGGGCACTGGGGTGGCCTCCTGTCCCAGCTCCCCTGAGAACTCATGGTGCAGGCTTGGTGAAGCCTGTCTGGGCCTCAGTTTCCTTGTCTGTGGCATGGGGGCTCAGGCTGAGGGAGGGCAGGGTTGCACAATTTCTCAGAGCCCTTTCAGCTCTGAGGCTGGGACTCCAAAGTTCAAAGGAAGTGCAGAGTGAAAGACTGACAAAGAGAGATGCTGTGGGCTCTAGCAATCAGGGAAGGCTTCCTGAAAGAGGGGGGCTTGAGCTGAGCTGTCTGTGAAGGCTGAGTGATGCCCTGCCAGGGCTAACCTGAATAGGAAGGGTGGGCATTCATGATGCCAAGGAATTGATTGATGCAGGACAAGAAAGGGCTAGCCAAATTAGGGCTTAGCCTCGGAGGGTTCTTGGCTTCTCCCGGGAAAGAATTCAAGGGCGGGCAGGTGGTGGTAAACAGCACCTTTCACGGAAGTGACAGTGTACAGTAGCAGCAGAGGTCTCACTCTTCCTGGAGCAGGGCTACCCCATAGGCAGTAGGCCCAGACCAGCAGCTCAGAAGCAGGGTTGCCCTCATATTTATACCTACTTTAATTATATGCAAATGAAGGGGCGGGTTATCAGAAATTTACAGGACATGGGGGCAACTTCTGGGTTGTTAGGTCAATGCTATGGAAGAGGTTGGCAATTTCTGGGTGTTGCCATGGTAATGGTAAACTGATATGGCACACTGGTGGGCGTGTCTTAGGGGGAGGTGCTTCCCCCGACCTGTTTTAGCTAGTCCTCAATTTGGTCCAGTGTCTGAGCTGTGCCTCTGGAGTCAAGTCCGACCTCCTACCTCGGAATGAGTTTGTGAGAGAGACTTCAGGCACAGCAGGCAGTGAGTTAGGGAGAGATTTGTGGGTGGGCTGTGGGAGGCCTTCCCCGAGATCCTCCATTGGACCTCATCCCAGGGGGCTCCCTTCTCCATCCTGGATGGGTGGGTGGGTGGGTGTGGGAAGTGATCTCATGGCTCGTCGCGCCCCATGAACCAGGCATTGCACCTGCTCTTGTCACGCATGGTCCATTTGCTCCTCACACCTGAGGAAGGGGGCGGCAGGCACAAAGGTCACCCCCATTTCACAGGAGAAGAAACTGGGCTCCACAGCCAGGCTCCTCTGGGTTCGTCTACCTGGGGAGGTAGAGGAGAGGAAGCCCCTTGGGGAAGCGGGAGGCCAATGCTCAGAGCTCCTGTGTGGCCGTTCTCCCTGCCTGGAATGCCATTCCCTCTTGTCTGTGATGGGAACCCCAACTTGCCCTTCTGGGCTTGGCTGCAATGTCACCTCCTCCTGGAAGCCTTCCCTGACCCCCACCTGCATCAGGGTTGCCTGATGTTTGCTCTTTTGCACTCTCTGCTTCTCCCTCCCCACTTTGTGCTCCACGTCCATCTTCCCAGCCAGGTGGTGACCTCCTTGGGTCCCGGGTTGTGTCTGTCTTGCTATTTTTGTACCCTCTGCACCTAGCACAGTGCTGAGCACATTGTAGGAGTTCAATGAACGTTTGTTGAAAGACCCATTGCCTGATGGCACGCATAAACTAAGAATGAATGAGGTGACTTGCCCAGGGTCACCCAGATGGTCAGGACTGCATGGCCCTGGTGGAACAGCAGCGCCCAAGCCCCTCTGGCCTCCTGCTTGGTTTCCCGCTTCTGTTCTTTTTTTTTTTTTTTTTTTTTTTTTTGAGACAGTGTCTCCCTCTGTTGCCCAGGCTGGAGTGCAGTGGCGCAATCTTGGCTCACTGAAACCTGTCTCCCGGGTTCGAGTGAGTCTCCTGCCTCAGCCTCCGGAGTAGCTGGGATTACAGGCTCCTGCCACCACACTTGGCTAATTTTTTTTGTTGTTGTATTTTTAATAGAAACGGGGTTTCACCATGTTGGCCAGGCTGGTCTCAAACTACTGACCTCAAATGATCCACCTGCCTCAGCCTTCCAAAGTGCTGGGATTACAGGCGTGAACCACCGCGCCCAGCCCCACTTCTGTTCTTGACGCTCACATCTATCCTTCACCCGGCGGCCAGAGTCGAACAAACCCCCATCAGGTTGCACCCTGCCTCTGCTGCACACCCTCCATAGCTCTGCTGGATGCAGAGTGAGAGCTCAGGCCACCGCAGTGCACAGGGCCCGCTCCTCCCAGGCCTCATGACCACACAGGTCTCCTCTCTGTTCCTGCAGTGCTACAGGCTGGTCCCCACCTCGGGCGCCTTTGCACTGGCTCTCCCCAATTCTTGCAACGCTCGTCCCTAGAAATTTGCAGAGGCCACTTTCTCAGCTGCAACCTTGCTGCCCCAGGGCTCCTGACCCTGCACCCCACTCTGCCTCCTCTGTTCCAGGCACTGTCGCCTGCCACCGGCAGCAGGATGCACTTCTGTGTCATGGTCACTGCGTGTCTCCCCGACTCCCGCTAGGGCAGGGCCCTTTATTCGGGTCTCTGTTCTCCAGGCTTCCAGAGAAGGGAGGGCTGGAGAAATGTGGTCTGGAGCTCGTGAGAGACCGGGGAGAACTCCAAGGCGGCAGCAACTTCCTCAAAGCAAATTTAGGAAAAGCTGAAGTGAAAAAGGCTTGGGCAGCTGCGTGCTTCCTGCAGCCGGTCCGGGTCCCAGGGCATGTGTCTGGGTCTGTGTGTAACTCGTGTGTCTGTATGTCTGTCTGTGTGCGTGTCTGTTGTGGGGTGGGGGGCAGTGGATTCTGGAACCAGGGACCTCTCAGAGCCTCAAGGGGCAGAGCAAGGTGGTTTCTGGCCCAGGGGTTCCAGACGTGGGTTCCCCAGCGCTGTGGGGCTGGGTGCTTCTGTCCTTTTCCCCTGGGGCAGAGTGACCTAACAGGACAGGATGCGCGTAAACTCTGGAGCGGACTTTCAGGGTTCCATTCCCAGCTCCACCACTTCCTGCGTGACCTTGAGGAAGTGATTTAACCACACTGTGCCTCAGTCTCATCATCTGAAAAATGGAGATGCTAAGGCTCCTGCCACCATGCTTGGTTAATTTTAATTAACAGGCCGCCTCCTGTTGTTGCCAGGATTTGATGAATGAAGGCGTGTGAGCGGCTGAGACCCACAGTCGGCCCTCAGCTCACATTCACCACGGGGGTTAGTCTAAGATCCAGTGTGAGCGAGACCCAGGCCAGCCTCAGGAAGGGGGCGCCAGGCAGAGGGAGAGGCCGCCAGTGCTGAGCAGTGGTGTGAGGGCTGGGGAGGCAGGCTGGGGAGGGGTCCCACCCCAGGCAGGGACTCCTGAGGAAGGCAGTCTCAGGGGAGGCTGAACAGGCCAGGAAAGAGGAAGAAGAGAAAGTGGCCACAGGGACGGGGCAGCGAGGGCCAAGCCTGCAGAGGGAGAGATGGACGGGTGAGGGCTGCGAGAAACTCGGGGATACCCATGCCCAGGGGGACCAAGGGATCGGGCAGCCACAGGTTCCACTTCCCGCAAGTGCCAGGCTGCATTGGACTTTGTCGGAGCAGCGCAGAGCCATGGGAGGTTTCGGAGCAGGGGCTTGGAGGCCTCAGCTCATGGTTTCCATCTGGTTCCAGGCTGCTGGGGAGGCACCATCACAGCCCAGGCCAGGAAGGTGAGACACTCATACCAAACACTTAGAAAACAGGGCCAGAGGCCGGGTGCGGTGGCTCACGCCTGTAAACCCAGCACTTTGGGAAGCTGAGGCGGATGGATCACCTGGGGTCAGGAGTTCGAAACCAGCCTGGCCAACATGGTGAAACCCCGTCTCTACTAAAAATACAAAAAATTAGCCCAGCATGGTGGCGGGTGCCTGTAATCCCAGCTACTTGGGAGGCTGAGGCAGAAGAATCCCTTGAACCCAGGAGGCGGAGGTTGCAGTAAGCCAAGATTACACCACTGCACTCCAGCCTGGGCAACAAGAGCGAAACTCCATCTCAAAAAAAAAAAAAAAAAAAAAGCCAGAGCTCCCGGCTCGGTGGCTGAGAAAGTCTTAAGGGGCAAAGGGGCCTCAGGAAGGGCAGCCTGTGAAGGTTTCCTGGAGGAGGCCCTGGAAGTGAGCCTCAGTGGAGCCAATAAGAGACCTCCTCAGCCTGCTGAGTGACTTCAGGCAAACCACTGCCCTCTCTGGTCTCAGCTCCCACCTGCCCTGGCAGGGACTCACCCGGCCCCACCCCTGTGTCTCTCTTGGGCTCGACATTCCATGATCACAGATGGGGAAGACTGGAATCCGCCAGAGGCAGATTCAGATTCTTGATTTAGACGGAGACTCTGCCTCGGTTTCCCCCCTGCACTGTGCTGGGGGTGAGGCAGGGAGGACAATCGTGTTTGATTGTCAAAGACCTTGCACGCCTCAGGGGCCAGCTGCCAAGGATTGTTTTCCATTCCTGGGAGGGTGGGCCCTTCCTGCCAGGAGAAAATTCCAAACTCCCGCCAGGAAGGCGAGAGCTCCTGCCACCCCCGGTGACCACACACCCGCCGCCCAAACCCTGTGGCATCAACTGCGTTTTTTCTCTTCGGTTCCTCTCTCCTGGCCAAGGTGGAGGGAGCCTCCCTGGGCCTGGAGGAGAGGCCTTCAGCGCCTCCGGTTTGCTCAGAGGTGCCCTCTGTCTTCCCCTGTCCCTTCCCGCCTTCTCTGTTCCAGGTGCAGGCTCACAAGGTACAGGCCTTGTGAATGGCCCCCAGCCAAGGCGCCTTGCTCTGCTCCTGGGTGTCTGTTACTCTGGGTGGTGTGAAGAACACGGGGCTTCTAACCTCTGGGACAATGGGATTGTTACTTGGGAATTAAGAACCCTCGCTCCTAAAATTATAAGTCCTAGTTTCCATGTTCTGATCTTTGTAAGATATGCATTCCTGAAATTACTTAGTTCTAAGAATTCTTGGGACTAGAATGGAAAATATCCCAGTAGTCGATGGTCCTGGAATTTTCTGGTTGTAAGAATGTGTCGTTCTAGGATTCTCTAGTTCAAAGGCACTGTGGTTCTGGAAGTCTGGATCCAGCTGTCCAGAGTTGAGATACCACACCGTGGGCCGAGGGCGCCGCAAGAGCTGGTGGGGCCCAGGGAGGAGCTGGGAAAGGGGTGGCGGCCGGGTGGCAGGGTGGCACAGGGCAGGCCAGGTGTGCTGGTGTGGGTTTTGGCGGCAGCTCCAGCGCTGACAGCTGGGGAGGGGCCGCTGCCTGAGCCCATTGCACCTGGCCCTGACCCAGGAAGGGGAGGGGGCAGGGACAGGAAGGGGACTCAGAAGAGGCCGAGCCTCCTGGGAGCTCTGCCCTCCCCTGCCCTCCCCTGAGACTCCTCTCCGGTTGCCCACTGAACTCCCAGTGGCTGAGTGTGCTGGGGCCACCTTGGGCAAGTGGGGCGTCGAGGCACAGCCAGGGGCAGGGCCTCCTCCTGGTCTCACTGAGAGCTGGGATAGCCCAGGACTCCCGGCCAGTCTGGGGCTCTTTCCATGGGTCTCCTGTTAATCGGCCCTTAAACGCCCCCGCTTCATCCCGGAATGTTTGGTCTCTGGTCACAGCCAACCCTCTCCCCATGCACTACTGGCCGCCTCAGGTCTTTGGCCTGGGAGGAGTCAGGAGCTCAGAGTTTGCCGTCAGGAGGCCTCAGTCTTCCCATCTGGGTGCTGGGAGTGGTGGGCCATCAGGCCGGCCCTCCCGCCCTGTCTCCACGCTGGCTTCTTCCCTTGTCCTGCCGTAGGCTTCCCGTGCCCTCCCGGCTCCTGCGAGGAGGGGCTCCCTGCCCTTCCCCAGCCCTGCCTGGCGGGCTCCCAGCGGCCCGTGGGAGCTGGAATTCGGAGCAGTCCCTGGCGTGTGTGCGCTGCCTCCCGCCTGCCTGCCGGGGCACCTCCTCTGACTCGGGGCCAGGAATTCCTCCCGCCTCTTCCCCACCAGCCCCAAGGGAAGGGGTTGCTGTGGGAAGGACCAGGCACATGCTGGAAGTCTGGACTGAGGGAGAGTTGGGGAGGGAGCCACAGCCTGGGGCTGGCAGAACAGGCTGGGGTGGGCTGGGGGAGAATGGGGGATGGGTTCTGACCATGCCCCCAACCCTTCTTTTCCTTGCATGGGCCCAGATGATAACAGGTTTAGAGTCCTGTGCCCTCCTATGGACTCATTCGCTCAAATATTTACTGAGCATCTACTATATGCCAGGCACTGCACTAGGTGCTGGAGAGACATCATGAGTGGGACAGAGAGAAGTCCTGCCCACACCACACGGGGCTTCCAGTCTAGCGTGAGGACAGACACAATCTGGAAGATTAGCGCAGAGAGGTTTGTGCAAAGACACAAATCCAGTGGGTGCTGGGTCAGTGAGTGGCTGGGCTGCTTCCACAGGGAGATGGGGGTGGGGGGATCTGGAGGGTCTCCTGGAGGAGCCGTCTGGGCGGAGGCTTGTGTAATGAGAGGCCAAGGAGAAGGGGAGAGGCTGGAACTGGCCCGGAGGAAGACACATCAGCCAGGACCCCCTGTAGCTGCTGGATGGGATAGGGCAGGACTTTGAAGCCAGGCGCAGCATCTTTGTTTTATTGTTTTGTGTCATTTATTCTTTTTTTTTTTGAGATGGAGTCTCGCTCTGTTGCCCAGGCTGCAGGGCAGTGGTGCGATCTCGGCTCACTGCAAGCTCTGCCTCCCAGGTTCATGCCATTCTCCTGCCTCAGCCCCCTGAGTAGCTGGGACTACAGGCGCCCACCACCACGCCCAGCTAGTTTTTTGTATTTTTAGTAGAGACGGGGTTTCACCATGTTAGCCAGGATGGCCTCAATATCCTGACCTAGTGATCCGCCCGCCTTGGCCTCCCAAAGTGCTGGGATTACAGGCCTGAGCCACCGCGCCCGGCCTTGTCATTTATTCTTTAAGTTTAGAAAGGTCTTTCTGGGCTGGGTGCAGTGGCTCACACCTGTAATCCTAACACTCTGGGAGGCCAAGGCAGGAGGATCGCTTGAGCCTAGGAGTTCCAGACCAGCCTGGGCAAAATAGTGAGACCCCCGTCTCTACAAACAAATAAAAAATTAGCCAGGCAAGGTGGCATGTGCCTGTAGTCCCAGCTACTCAGGAGGCTGAGGTGGAAGAATAGCTTGAGCTTGTGAGATTGAGGCTGCAGTGAGCTGTGATCATGCCACTGCACTCCAGCTTGGGCAACAGAGTGAGACTCTGTGGCTGCTGGGTGGAGAAAGGGCCTTGGGGAGGCAGAGAGGTGAGCCAGGAGCAGCTGCAACAGTCCAGATGAGAAAGGGTGGAGGACGGGGTGGAAGCGGGGAGATTCTGGAGACAATCCAGAGGGAGAGCTTTGTGGATGGATAGGACAAGGGCAGAGGCATGTTGGTTAGTGGTTTTTGTTTTATTGTTGTTGTTGTTTGTTTGTTTGTTTTGAGACAGAGTCTTGCTCTGTAGCCCAGGTTGGAGTGCAATGGCACGATCTTGGCTCACTGCAACCTCTGCCTCCTGGGTTCAAGTGATTCTCCTGCCTCAGCCTCCCGAGTAGCTGGGATTACAGGCACCCACCACCTCGCCCGGCTAATTTTTGTATTTTTCGTAGAGATGGGGTTTTGCCATGTTGTCCAGGCTGGTCTCGAACACCTGACCTCAGGTGATCTGCCCGTCTCGGGCTCCCAAAGTGCTAGGATTACAGGCGTGAGCCACTGCAGCCCTTCCAGTTAATGTTTAACAACTGGCTCTCTGGGCAGGGTGGGGGCTGGCTTAGATCCCTAACTTGCCACATTTGCCAATTTCTGTGGTGTAAACATACCCACCATGGGTAAGTTCAAGTTAGAAACCTGAAGTCCCTGCATTGGGGGTTGGGGAGAGGGGCATGTCTCCCAGCACAGATCCACAGATGTAAATAACCTCAAAAACATAGATACGTAGGAGAATGTGGTCAAGTAATTGGGGATGATGAGTTTTGAATGTTTATTGAAATTGTAAGTTTTTTTTGCTATTGTTGTTTTGCTTTTTTGAGACAGTCTTGCCCTGTCACCCAGGCTGGAGTGCAGTGGTGCGATATCGGCTCACTGTAACCTCTGCCTTCCAGGTTCAAGTGATTCTCCTGCCTCAGCCTCCTGAGTTGCTGGGATTACAAGTGTGTGCCACCACGCCTGGCTAGTTTTTTGTTTTGTTTTGTTTTGTATTTTTAGTAGAGACTGGGTTCCACCATGTTGGCCAGGCTGGTCTCAAACTCCTGACCTCAAGTGATCCACCTGCCTCAGCCTCCCAAAGTGCTGGGATTACAGGCGTGAGCCACCACGCCTGGCCCTGAATTGTAAGTTTAAATACTTTGACGTCTAATCATGGCTGTGTTTTGAAGCCAGTTTGCAAAATTCCTGAAAATGCAGCAGTTGCTGAGGCGCCAGCTCCTGGGCCTGGTGAGGAGACAGGGCTGTGGGAGGAGCATGTTGGGGAGGAAGATGAATTCTGAGTTATGCTCCCTCCCCCTCCACCAGCCTGTCTCCCTGGGGGCATGGACCATCCTCACAGCCTCAGGGGCCCCTCGTGAACACAGCCCCTGCCTTCTTCCACTTTCCCATCTCTTCCACCACCCCAGCCCAGCAGTGCAGGAGCAGAGTGGTCCTTGGCTGGGTGAGACAGAACTTGGAGGGTAGACAGAACACTGTTGGGAGGGAGGAGGCCTGGACCCCTCTCCTGCATCTGCCCCTCACTTGCCGTGTAATCCTGGGATAGTCACGACCTGCCTCGGGCCTCAGTTCCCCTACCTGTAAAATGAGGCACTTGGACAGGAGGTGATGGGCCGCCTTCCCCACCCTGATGGCCTCTTGCTCTGGTTTCCAAGGTGTGTGAGGCCCAGCCATCTTCTAGAGGTCAATGGCCGCTGATGGGGGTTGGCACCCCCGGCTAGTGACGTATTTCCAACCGCCCACCTGGCCCCCGCCTCAGCTTGCGTGGTCCTCCAGCTGTGTGCCCTGCCCATTCTGGCTTGCTAATGATGTCACTGCTGGGGAGACAGTGACTTCAGGTGGGGGTTACCCTGCCCCAGGCTCCTGTGGCTCAGCACCAAGCCTGCTTCCTCCCAGGAGCCTTCATGGGTTGCTCTCCTATTCTGAACACCTCCCAGCTCACCCAGACCCTCACGATAGGCTACGTCCTGATTTGGGTGTGAGCCTGGCCTCCCCATGCCAAACTGGCACACCCAGAAGGCAGTGCAGGGGCGTCCAGTGCAGAGCGAGGAGTCCTGGCCCAAACCTACCAGCCGAGTAACCTTGGGCCAGTCATTCTCCCTTGCTAAGCCTCAACTCTGCTTCTGAAATAGGGGTCTGTTTCCAAACCAGTCCTTCAAGCACCTCACAGCGGATAGGGGGGCAGAAGGCCTGACCTGTAGCATGTGGCCCTCGATTTTGCAGCAGCAAGAAACGATTCCATCAGTGGCATGGCCAGCTCAATAGTCCTCAAATTCCACAGCTTGAAATGCCGTTGATGAGCTGATGTTGCCTGATTTTCACCTCCAACCCCAGTCCTGGGCCCAGCTGGTCCGCCACACCTCCTAGAACTCTGGATCCCCGCAGCTGTCCCCAGCCCCACTGTCTACCTGCTGCTTAAGGTAAAAGCCCACTGGTGACCCTGGCTACAAGCAGCAGCAGGGGCGGAGCTCATGCCAAGTGCAGAAAGCCCATGCCTGCAAAAAATCACACGCCGGTCTCACTGACACGGAGGTCCAGACCGGGCGGGGTCCTGGTGACGGGAGAGTGGTTACCCTTGGGGGCAGGGGTGGGTACTGACCAGAGGGAGAGCCAGGGCAGCTTCTGGGGGCCGGAAATATTCTCTATCTTGATCTTGGAGCCGGTTTTACTGGTATGTTGAGTTGAAATAATCTTATCATCAGTCTTGATTCTTCCCGCATCTACTTCATACAGCAAAACAGATAAAAATCCCAACTCTCATAACACCTTCCATTCTAGCAGGGATGATGGGAGGGCAGACATTAAACATGAAAAGCAAGTAAATAAGTGGGAAATCACATCACGGGAAGAACCAGAATACGGGTGCAGGGTCAGGGGGAGATGGGTGCTGTGTGCTGGGGTGGGCGTGGAGTTGCTATTTTTATAGGGTGGTCTTGTTTGAACAGGGCCCTGAAGGAAGCAAGGGAGAAGCCCTGAGGCTCTCTGGGGGAAGGGTGTCGGCAGTGGGAGGGAACAGTGCCTGCAAAACCTCTTAGCAGGGAAGTTCAGTAGAGTGACTCTCTACTGATGGGCACAGAAGTGGGTTAGAACTGGCCCCGTGTGTGCTAAGGAGAGATGGAAACCAGGGGTGGGGAGTGGGAAGGAAGGAGCGCTTGATATTTTAGACTCAGCGGCCCCTGTTTTTTTTTTTTTTTTTTTTTTTGAGATGGAGTCTCGCTCTGTCGCCAGGCTGGAGTGCAGTGGCGCGATCTCAGCTCACTGCAACCTCCTCCTCCTGGGTTCAAGCTATTCTCCTGCCTCAGCCTCCCGAGTAGCCGGGATTATAGGCGCACGCCACCATATTGGGCTAATTTTTGTATTTGTAATAGAGATGGGGTTTCACCATATTGGCCAGGCTGATCTCGAACTCCTGACCTCGTGATCCCCCGCCTCAGCCTCCCAAAGTGTTGGGATTACATGCGTGAGCCACCGAGCCCGGCCGACTCCCTGGTTTTATGACCTGGAGAGTGCGTATTATCTGACCCATCTCCCTGAAGGCAGGCTGTCCTGACTCCTCACCCTGTTTCTCACCTGTATCCTAGCGGGGTGCCTGGTCTAGGGCTTGGATCCACATGCTGCGTGAATGAGCAAACAAAGGCCTACCCGCTTCAGCAGACCAGCCTGCCTTTGTGGAGCAGGGCCCTTCCCCTCAAGGCTTTGTCTGGATACCACTTTCTCCCCTGGACACTCCCTCGGTCCCTCCCACCCCGGCAGGCTCTGCCCTGTACTGTTCCCTGCAGGAGGTGGAAAGCGCGTGGGCCGGGCTGGATCTCGGCTCACTGGCTTCCTCACTGGGTGGCCTTGGCAAACTCCTCCCCGCCCTGAGTCAGCTTCCTGGTCCTGTGTGATATTGGGGAAATTCACACCCAGCAGGGCTGCTGGGCCCCGTGAGGGAGGCAGGGTTGCAGGGGCCGGCACAGGGCCTGGCCCACAGCAGGTGCTCGGGAGGCAGGGTCTAAGCTGTTGAGCCAGGGTGCCCCTCAGCCCAGGGGTGTAGGGTTGGGAAGAGGAAGGGCTCTTAGGGAAGAGTAATTCGCTGGGGGTCCAGGGATTTGGATTTCGATTTGGATTTGGCCTGTGTGACTTGGGGCAAGTCACTTCCCTCCTCTAATCCTTGCTTGATTCCAAGAAAAATGGCAGGTGCTCTTCAGGGCTGGGGACTGGGAGAGGGGTGCTTGGGCTTGTGGAGCCCCACCCGGGAATGGGAGGCGTGGGGATGTGGCAGAGGCCGGGGGCGGCGGCAGTTCAAAGTGTCTGGGCAGACAATGGGCACTGTGTGCGGGGAGCAGGCAGGGCGGTGCGGGTGGCAGAGTGGCTCCCCGGCAGGAATGTGCCCGGGAATGTGCCCGTCTGGGAATGCACACGGCTCCCCTGTGGTGGGCTCCCTCGGCTGGCAGCCTGCCCCCCCCGCCACGCGGCGGCTCAGAGCCCGGAATGGCCCAGGGGGGCGCTGGCTGACTGAGCCTTCCTGGGTCCCCACCCCCTGCAAGCCTGAGCAACCTCTGTGGGGCCTTGGAAGAGTGATGGGGGCGGGCATCGGGGTTCCCTGTGCCACCAACTGTCGGGGCCTCGTCTGTGTAAGGGGTCTCTGATCGCCCTGTAGGGTTTTCCTTGGATTAAAACATCTCTCGCTGCCCAATTCACCTCCTTCACTCTCCCTCTTTCTCTCCTCGTGGAATGGGGTCTTGGGCTGTCTTGGGCACCACTGTGTCCCCAGGGCTCAGGAGGAAGCTTGGCTGTGCTCAGTAAGAGCTGGCTGTGAAGGCATTCCCATCAGGCCCCTCCCCGCGGGCTGTGCCCTGAAGTGGGCTCTCTGGGCAGTAGGGTCGGCCAGGGGGAGGCGCTGCAGACAGGGGGGCCATGGGGAGAAGTGGGGTGTCCCCTGCTCCCTCCTCATCCCAGCCGGCCCCTACAGCTGTAGCTCCTCTTTCAGCCTTCTTTCTGCCTCCAGCTCTCGCTGGCTGTCAGAGTCCTCGGCTCCGGGATGGAAACAGCTCCTGCCATTAGCATAGCTTGGATCTAGTCCCCTCAGCCAGGTCTCTAAGATCTTTTCCTCGCATCCCCCTTGTCTGTTTCCTGCTGAGACACTGATTTTGTCCTCCCAGCCACCAGGCCAGGCAGCTCTCACCAGCTCCTTTGACAGATGAGAAAACTGAGGCCCAGAGAGGGGGCGTGAAGGGGTCCAAGCCTCAAGGCTGGGGAAGGTCAGATTTGAGCCTGTGTCCCTGTTCCTCCAATGTCTGGGGCCTTGGGTCCTGGGCAACACCATTTGTCACCTTTCTGATGAGCACAGTGATGAAGCTTTGGCTGCTCAGGTGGGTGCCCCGCAGATCATAAAAATGATCACAGTGTTCCCTGACTCCCTCTCCAGCCAAGCCCTGGGCCCTGCGCCAACACCGCTTTCGAGGTGTCTCCTTCACTCCTCTCCGTGGTGGGGCCGCGAGGAAGGCTCTGGGCGGGCCAGGGGCCTGCTCCTCTGAGGCCTGCAGTTGGGGCCGACGGCGTTGAGCCAAGGGCTGGGAGCCTCTGAGGTCATGCTCCATCCACACCGGCGGCTGCCTCTGTCCTGCAGCCAGGGGAGCAGACAGCTGGGGAACTCCCAGGCCGGTGAGACCAGAGGCCAGGACAGCCTCAGGAGGTGGCCCCGGCCGCTGGATGACTTCACGGGTCTTTCCCGCCCTGAGTCACCGGGTCTCATTGACCCCTTGGGCACCTTTGGAGGGAGGGGCGATGGCCGGCTCAGCTGGGTGGGCTGGTGGGAGGTGGGGCTGGGCTCTGTTACCTAACAGTGGAGGAGCAGCTGGGGAAAGGAGCAGGGTCGTGGCTCCCTGCCCATGGTGTTGCCTCTGGGGTGCTGTGCGAGGGCATCCATCTTTGCCCCTCTCTGGGCCTCGGGACCATATCACCCCTTCTGAGGGTATTGGTTCATCTTGAATCCCTTCCCGTTCCAGCTCAGGCCTGCTGGAATGGGCTGCCCCAGAGCGAAGGGAGGAATGGTCTCTGTCTCCTCCCCACCCACACTCCACGCAGGTGTGAATCAGCCCAGGTGAGGAAGCTGACTCATCTTCCCCACCTGGCCTTGGAGAAAGGGACCCTTTCTCTTGCCTGGGGGTTAGAATGAACTTGACTGTTATTTTCGGAGGAGAGTGGCTCTGACCCGAGGAGGCACAATGTGAAGACTTGGGGTGCCGGGTCTCTGGGAGGAAGTCCTCAGCACCTACTGTGCGCTGAGCTCGTGGACAGTGCGGACGTCCTCTCTTCCAATCTGCAACCACCTGCTATGAGTGCCCTCCTCTGAAACGAGGTTCAGAGTGGGCAGTGACTCGCCTAAGGCCACACAGCCCAGCCAGTGCCTGTGGAGGGAAGCCCAGCTGGGGCTGGGTCTTGCTCCTGGAACTTTCTGGCCCATGTTATATGCCTCAGGCCCCTCACTGTGAGCTCAGAACCCCTCCTTGGGGACCAGGAGAGGCTGGGGATGGTGGGGGGACAGGAAGGAAGGGGTGGGGTTGCAGAGCCAGCCTCCATACTCCCTAACCCATGTCACAGAGTCCAGGGGTCGACAGGGACAGGGAAAGCTCCCCTTCCGTGCCCCTATCATGAGTTAAGCCATTCTCCCACCGTTCTGCTGTTAATCTTTAAACGGCCCGATGATTAATTAATTACCCAAGACCCACGGGGACTCGGCTGAGTGCCCCTGGTATCTGCGACCAGGGTACCCACTCTGCAGTACCCCGGTCTCCCAGCCCCTGATGTGAGCAAGGAGAAACACAGACGAAGCCTGCCAAACTCACAGACACAGGCAAGGATGTGACTGTCATCGGTCCAGCAAACCCTGCTCTGTCCTGGGCCCTGGGCCACAGCACAGCCTGCAGGAGACGGGCAAGGCACCATCAGGAAAGAAGACAGAACCCCAGAGGCCAGGCGGGGCTAGGAGGGCTCCTCCCAGCCCCAGTGGACCCTGCCGCGGGACACTGGGGAGTCTGGTGTCTCTGTGTCCTTGGGGCGCTGGCAGGGGGATCTGAGCCTAGTGTCTGCTGACTGGTTCTTACCCCCTCTGCCCCTCCGCCAGCCTGAGTCTCAGTTTCCCTCATCTGTGCACAGGGCTGGTCATTTCCTGCTCTCCTCGCAGGGGGAGCTGGGGAGAATGAAGAGCCGCTCTGGCAGAGGCACTGGGGCTGCCCTAGCGGGTGTGGAGGAGGTTGGGGAGGTTCTTGCTGAGCAGCAGTGGGACAGGCCACATGGTTCCTAATTCAGGAGGTGACCCTGGCCAAGCCCTTTCTTCTCTGTCAGCCTTGGTTTCCCTATTGATAAAACAAGGGGTTGGAAGCCTGGTGTGGTGGCTCATGCCTGTAATCTCAGCACTTTGAGAGGCCGAGGTAGGTGGATCACTTGAGGTCAGGAGTTTTGAGACCAGCGTGGCCAACATGGTGAAACCCCGTCTCTACTAAAAGTACAAAAATTAGCCGGGCGTGGTGGCGGGTGCCTATAATCCCAGCTACTCAGGAGGCTGAGGCAGGAGGATCACTTGATTCCAAGAGGCAGAGGTTGCAGTGAGATGAGATTGTGCCACTGCACTCCAGCCTGGACAACAGAGCAAGACTCTGTCTCAAAAACAAAACAAAACAAAACAAAACAAAACAAAACAAAACAAAACAAAACCAAAAATGAGGGGTTGGGATCTGTGACTACCCAGGACCCTTGAGGAGCCTATCATGGGCAGGTGGGCCGCTGGTACCAGGCAGAGCCCCCAGTCCACTGTCCCCCACTCCCTGGCCCTGCCATGCTCCAAGGTGCCCAGCTCCTACCCGGAGCAAGTGCTGGGCTGGGAATGTCGGCCATCGCCTCGCCATTGCCTCAGGTAGGTTCACCATCTGGAGGCCTGAGGATGCCACGGCAACTTCCAGCCTGGTCAGCAGGGCAGGTGTCAGAGGCGCCCACCCTGCCATGCTGACCATCCACCTCATTGCCAAGGGGCCCCCCTGGGCCTCCCAGAAAACTGGGGACATTGACCCTGGGAGGCAAAGGATCTTTGAAGACAACTTGTCTTCTGGGATTTTAGAACTTTTTGAAAGTTAAAATGAGGTCAGACACAGTGACTAATGCCTATAATCCCAGCACTTTGGGAGGCTGAGGTAGGAGAATCGCTTGAGGCCAGGAGTTTGAGACTAGAATGGGCAACATAGTGAGACCCTGTCTCTAAAATAATTTTAAAAATTAGCCAAGCGTGGTGGTGCACACCTGAAATCCTAGCTACTTGGGAGGCTGAGGAGGGAGGATCGCTTGAGCCCAGGAGTTTGAGACCAGCCTGGGCAACATAGTGAGACTCCATCACTAAAAAAATAAATTAAAAAAATTAGCCGAGTGCAGTGGTGAATGTCTATAGTTTCAGCTACTCAGCAGGGCTGCGGTGGGAGGATCATTTGAACCCAGGAGGCCAAGGCTGCAGTGAGCCATGACTGTGCCACTGCACTCCAGCCTGGGTAACAGAGACCCTGTCTCAAAAAAAAAAAAAAAAATTAACCCATTTATGCCTTAGGTTGCAATTTTTAAAACTTGCAATCAGACCTTGGCAATGACCTTTAGCAGCAGGATAGAAATAATTCCCAATAATGGAACACTAGGCATAAATGAAATGATACACAAATAATACACAGATCCAGAAACACAGCCTCCTTGCAGCAGGACCAAATGATAGAGAAGACACATTGGCCTTCCACATTGTTGTGGGTTGAACAGAGTCTCCCCAAAATTCACATCTATTCTGCACCTCAGAACATGACCTTATTTGGAATAAAGATTTTTGCAGATGTAATTAGAGTATGGATCTCAGAATGAGGTCATCCTGGGTTGGGGTGGATCCTAAATCCAGTTACAGTGTTCTTACAAGAGAAAGGGATGGGAGATTTGCAAACAGAGACTCAGGAGAGGAAAGGGCCCTGGGAAGTCAGAGGCAGGGATTGGAACAATGTGGTCACAGGCCAAGGAACCCGGGGGTCCCTAGAAGCTGAAAGATTGCCCCCTGGAGCCGTGGAGGCAGCATGGCCCTGTAGACACCTTGATTTTGGACTTCTAGCCTCCAGAGCTATGAGAATAAATGTCTGTTATTTCCACCACCGAGTGTATGGTAATTTATTACAGAAAACCAGTAGCCACCTGCCCCACGGCCCTGCTCCGTCCGCAGCTCCTCCCTCCAGGGTTCCTCTCTGCTCTCCACACATGACTGTGGCATGCTGAATGCACAAGTTTTGTTTTGAAATGTGGTGTTTTGAATGCAGAAGTTTTGTTTGTTGAATGCAGAAGTTTCATAGGCACATACCAGACGCGGTGTTCCGTAAACGTTCCATAAATGGCTCTGGCCGTTGCTGCAGGTGGGGGCAGCTCCCAGTTTTCCTTGGTTACACAAGAAGCTACTGTGAACACTTTTGCCTCATCTCTTCTGCACGTGCTTGATGATTTCTGGAGGCTGGAAGATTCCTTAGAAGGAGAATTGCTGGGTCAAAGGGTAAACCCGTTTGCAATTTGACTGATGCTGTCAAATTGAGTCAAAACAGAAACTCAGAATCTTAAGAAGGAGAGGAGGCTTGGTGCAGTGGCTCATGCCTGTAATCCTAGCACTTTGGGAGGCCAAGGTGCGAGGATCGCTTGAGCCCAGGAGTTTAAGGCCAGTCCGGGCAACATAGGGAGACCTCGTCTCTACAAAAAATACAAAAGTTAGCCAGGTGTGGTGGCGCATGCCTGTAGTCCCAGCTACTTGGGAGGCTGAGGTGGGAAGATCGCTTGAGCTCAGGAGTTCACAGCTGCAGTGAGCCATGGTTGCAGCACTGCTATTCAGCCTAGGTGACACAGTGAGACCCTATCTCAAAATAAATAAATAAATAAGAAAAAGAGAAGCAGGGAAACAGACTTTTGGATTTTACAGTATGGGGCACTTCCAACCCCAGATTTATAAAATTTTAGGAGAGGGGACCTCAGGAGAACATCTATTCTGGGATGTTACTTCAGGACCCAGGAGTGACATCTTCCAAGCCCTGTCTGGGTTTCTGTTTCCCTGGAATGGGCTTGGAGAAAGCAGAGGAGATAGGACCCAGGAGCCTGGAACTCTGGGGCTCCACGGAAGCTGTGGCAGGGGGTAAGTGAAATGCCTTCCCCACCTGGGCACCCAGCTCTTCTACCCAGAGGCTGCCCCTTTCCAGCCGAGGTGCCAGGCCAGCTGGGCCTCTGTAGCCACACACAGTGGCCCCTCTGTGCTTGGCACACACACAGAAAAATGTGAACAGAGCCTGTAATCCCAGCACTTTGGGAGGCCGAGGCAGTTGGCTCCCTTGAGACCAGGAGTTCAAGACCAGCCTGGAGAACATGGTGAAACTCTGTCTCTACAAAAAATACATGAAAAAAGAAATTAGCTGGGTGTGGTGGTGAATGTCTATGGTTCCAGCTACCGGGGAGGCTGAGGTAGGAGGATTGCTTGAGCTGGGGTGGTTGAGGCTGCCATGAGCCAAGATTGTGCCTCTGCCCTCCAGCTTGGGTGACAGAGTGAGACCATCTCAAAAAAAAAGAAAGAAGAAGAAAGAAAGATAGAGAGAGAAAAAAAGAAAGAAAGAAAAAAGGAAAGAAAAGGAAAAGAAAAGAAAAGAAAAAAAGCCGGGTACGGTGGCTCACGCCTGTAATCCCAGCATTTTGGGAGGCCGAGGTGGGCAGATCACAAGGTCAGGAGTTCAAGACCAGCCTGGCCAACATAGTGAAATCCCATTTCTACTAAAAATACAAAAAAAGAAAAAAATTAGCCTGGCGTGGTGGTGGGCACCTGTAATCCCAGCTACTGGGGAGGCTGAGGCAGGAGAATCACTTGAACCCGGGAGGCAGAGGTTGCAATGAGCAGAGATAGTGCCACTGCACTCCAGCTTGGACAACAGTGTGAGACTGTCTCAAAAAAAAAAAAAAAAAAAAAGGAAAGAAAAAAATGTAAAGGAAACGAGCAGGGGTGGGGGGTGGTCTGTGGTCTGCACTAGGCTGACTCGTGGCCCTAGCTGGGGTTCTGAGGTCTGGAACAGGGCAGGAGGCTCTGCATTAGATACTGGTTGCCTGCCTTGGAGTCCCCTCCATTCTTATTCTGGTGGTTTTAGAACATGCTCTCCCCCCAATTATTTGACACTCCTCTTCTTGAAAGATGGGAGTCTATGTACTTTTTCCTTGAATCTGGGCTCTGTGGATGCTTGATCAATATGTTGCCAGTGAGGCTGTGTCAGTTTCTGGACCCAGGCCATGAGAAACTGCAACTTCCGCTTCCCACCTCTTGGGACTCAGCCACCATGCTGTGAGGAAGCTCAACAGCCCCAGGGAAAGGCCGGTGTGGGAAGGAACAGAGGACCCTCCACTCCTGCCAGCTGTCAGCCCGAGTAGAGCCAGTGGGACCTCCAGCTCCCACTGAAGTTGCCCCAGCTGATGCCTCATAGAGCAGTGCCGTGCCTTCTTGTGGCGCCTGGCTTGACTTGCAGATCTGTGAGAGAAACAAATGATTACTCTTGTTTTAAGCCACTAAATTTGGGGATCATTTGCAGCATAGCAATGGATAACTGGAACACCCTCCATGACCAACAAAGTCACCACCAGTGCCTGCAGGCTGGGTTAGGAACACGGGCTTTGGGATCAGACTCACCAGCCATGTGTCAAGGCCCGTCTTTCCCTCAGGGGCTTCATCTGCACGTGGTGACCATAGTAGGACTCGCCTCATAAGGTTGTCATGAGGATGAAATGAGACGACACACATGGAGCCTGGTGCCGAGGAAGTATGTGGCAAATGGGAGCTGTGACAAGGGTTTAACCTCCATGGTTGTTATTTCCCTAAGCAGAGAAAATTACTCAGTCTAAGCTGGGTTCATTCAAACAAGCAGATCCTTCCCTGCTTGTTCCTTCAAAGACCCCCTCCTCCAGGAAGCCTTCCCTGACCACCCTACGCTGGGCCGCCACTCCTCTGTGCACCTCCAGCCCTCTGTGCTATGCCTGAAAGAACAAGAGTCCCATTGTGCTCGTTGCCTGTTTACAGCCGCCAGACTGGGACATCCCTGAGGGCATCGTTAGCAGGGCCAGCAAGGAATGGAAGTCTCTAAAGCTGTCACTCGGTGTGTGCACACACAGGCGGGGACCCGGGGCTGCTTATGTCGCTGAGTGACCCTCAGCCAGCTGGTGTCCCCGAAGTGTACACCTGGGTGGGCCTTATGTGCAGGCCTCTGTGTATGTCAGCGTGCCTGTGGGAGGTGGGTGTGCACATGTTTGTACACACGTGAATAGCAGTTGGTGTGTCTGTGTAAAGGCAGGTGGAGTGAGCATGTCTCTGTACATGGATGTGGGCACATGCTCATGTGCACACCACTGCACATTCACGCTCATGTGTATGCTCGTACAGTTGGAGTGTTCTTGTGCATGGGTGTGTCCACATGTGTGTGCCTTCATACTGGGTGCGTGCCCTGTGTGCCAGGCTGGGCTGTGTGGTAGGAATGTAGGGTACCAGCTGCTACATTTGGGGCCCACTCAGGAACTAAAAATAGCTCATGCCCAGCCCTGTCCCGCCGGGCAGGGGGCCGCCGGGCAAGCTCCAGGGGGGCACCCCAGCCAGGCTGTTGGCCTCATCCCTTCTTGGGCCGCCGCCCTGCCTGCCCTGCCCTGCCCTGCCCTGCCTGGGGCTCCCATGAGCTCATGCACACCCTGCCCAACCAGGGCAGGGAGGGGGTTGGGAGGTCCAGAGTCATGCCTGCTAGGCCGAGGCCCTGCCCACGTCCCGGCGGCTGGACACCAGCAAGGCCTGATAAGGTCAAGTGTGGAGTAGGGTCCGCCCCCTCCCTCCGGCCAGGGACAGCCGGGCGGACATGAGTCAGCACAGGGGGCATCAGGCAGCCCAGGCCTGACCACTGGCTGGTGATGGGGCAGCCCTGGGGCGTGGGACCGCCTCCTTGGACAGGCCAGGGGCTGGCCAGGAGGAATCACCTGCCGGGTCGGCCAAGCCCTGACCTCATTCTCCACCTTGAGGAACCCCACCTCCACTTCCGCCCAGAAAGCCCCTCTGGAGTCCCCTGGTTGGCTTCCTGCCCTGGCCTGGTCATTGCTGGGCCTCAGGAGGGCTGATGGCCACTCCTGCAGAAGGGCATTTCCGGGCTTAGCTGCACGGCCCCAAGGGTTCCATATGCCCCTTCCTCGGGAAGTCCTCCCTGGTTCCCCAGGCTGGATGGAGCGGGGGTGGGGCTCTGAGATCCCAGCTCCCTCTTGGAGCCCCTCTCTCTGCAAAGTCAAAGCCTGTTTACTAATGTCCAGACCTGAGCTTCTTAAGGGCCAGGAAGTGTGTCATTTCCATCTCTGTTTACATCTTACTCCCTCGCTGGGTCCCCAGCACAGCCCAGGAGGGGTCATTGTTGTCTTCCTTTACAGGGGAGGACTCTGAGGCCTGGCATGGATGGTGACTGGCTCACAGTCCCCAGCCAAGGGGTGGCCATTGTGGAGGCTGTTCCCGGATGTCCTGCTGTCCCCATCACTGTGCCACTGTGATCCTTCCTCCTGGAGCCCCTGACCTCAGAGGCTCTGATGACCCAGCCCAAGCACGCATGACTGATTTTTCATTCTGTGAACCTGGTGCATGTGCAGCTTGGGCTGGACCTTCCCTGGAGCTCAGCTCTACAGGGCAAGCCAGGCAGGGCCTGACACGCTGATCACAGCTGAATGTCAGGGTGGAGTCTCCCGCTGTGTCCTTTGCCTCCCCGCAGGGCCCTGCCAAGAGGACAGGAGAGGGCACCAGCTTGGCACAGGGAGAGCGCGTTGTGAGGGAGGGACCATCAGATGCTCCATTTAACAGATGAGGACACTGAGGCTCAGAGAGGGGATGTGATGTCCGTGAGGTCCCACAGTGAGGAACGGCCTAGGCAGGTCTTAGGAAACACTCCCTTGTGCTCATGGACACGCTCGTGGCACTGTGTGTCATAGTGAAAGAGGAAAAATGGTCCTGGATGCCTGCCAGTCCTCTGTGAGCACCCTCCACACAGAGGGACACGCAAGAGGGGGCTGGATCCATGCTGACCAGGTGGGGCTCCACCCCAATGAAGAAGCACACTTTCCAACACTTCAACACGGTCGGGCACGGGGGCTCACACCTGTCATCCCAGCACTTTGGGAGGATGAGGCAGGCAGATCATCTAAGGTCAGGAGTTTGAGATCAGCCTGGCCAACATAGTGAAAGCCTGTCTCTACTAAAAATACAAACAGTAGCCAGGTGTGGTGGTGCACACCTGTAGTCCCAGCTACTTGGGAGGCTGAGGCAGGAGAATTGCTTGAACCTGGGAGGTGGAGGTTGCAGTGAGCCGAGATCATGCCATTGCACTCCAACCTGGGTGACAAGAGCAAAATTCAATCTCAAAAAAAAAAAAAAATTAGCCAGGCGTGATGGTGCACGCCTGTGGTCCCAGCACTGAGGAAGCTGGGGTGGAAGGATCGCTTGAGCCTGGGAGGTCGAGGCTGCAATGAGCCGTGATCGTGCCACTGCACTCCAGCCTGGGTAACAGAGTGAGACAGTTCAAAACAAAACAAACGTAAATTCAGAGGAAAGTGTTTTTGAGCCCACACTGTAACTGCATTAGTTTCCTATCAGTTTCCTATCGCTGCTGTGAGGAATGACCACAAATGTAGTGGTTTAAAATAACAGGGATGTGAGCTCTTACAGCTCTGGAGGTCAGAAGTCTGAAGTGGGTCTCGTGGGCTAAAGTCAAGGTGCGGGCAGGGCCTGTGCCTTCACGGGCTCTCCTTTGCCTTTGCAGCTCCTAGAGGCCGCTCGAATTCCTTGACCTGGGGTTCCTTCTGCCCCTCAAAGCCAGCAGCACAGCGTCTTCCATTCCCTCTGACCCTGACACTCGCTCTTCTGCCTCCCTCTTGCACATCCAGGGATTCTTGTGATCGTGCTGGGCCCACCCAAATCATCCAGGATGATCTCCTTATTTTACGTTCAAGGTGCTGGGAACACAACACAGTGGGTAACACAACAGACACTGTCCTTGTCTCACGGGAGACAGACAGTAATTCACATGTAGCCCTGTGACACGTCTGGAGGGGTAGATGCTGGGAAGCAAAGTGAAGCAGAGGAGGGGGATGGAGAGCAGTGGGGAGCCTCATCTGCATAGTGTGACTCCTTTCCAATGAGAATGGATTTGCCATATTTGCATATTTCTTTTTTTTTTTAATCTCGCTTTGTCACCCGGGCTGGAGTGCAGTGGTGCAATCTCTGCTCACTGCCTCCTGGGTTCAAGTGATTCTCTTGCCTCAACCTCCCGAGTAGGTGGGATTACAGGCCTGTGCCTCCACGCCCAGCTAATTTTTGTGTATTTTTATTATTTATTTATTTATTTATTTATTTATTTATTTATTTATTTATTTTTTTCCCAAGATGGAATCTTGCTCTGTCACCCAGGCTGAAGTGCAGTGGCACAATCTCGGCTCACTGCAACCTCTGCCTCCCAAGTTCAAGCAATTCTCCTGCCTCAGCCTCCCAAGTAGCTGGGATTACAGGCGCCCGCCACCATGCCCAGCTAATTTTTTTGTAATTTTAGTAGAGATGGGGTTTCACCATGTTGGCCAGGCTGGTCTCAAACTCCTGACTTCATGTGATCTGCCCATCTCGGCCTCCCAAAGTGCTGGGATTCAGGTGCGAGCCACCACGCCCGGCCCTATTTGCATATTTCTTCTATAACCCAAAGCAGGTCTAGGTGACTCTGAATAATAGCAGTTTATCTTCCTGCCCATTGGCTGTGTGACTTTAACCTAATGGTCTAATCTCTCTGGTCTCTTCACAGGAGTCAATGGGGTGCCAAACTCCTCCTGGCAATGCTGTGAGATGCCCGAGGGGACGCCTTGAGTTCTCTGGGTATCCTGCCTGCAAATCTCACCTTGGGCAGGAAGTACCGAGGGATTCCCAGGCACAGGCTCCATGGGGCGGGCAGGGGTGTGTGTGCAGCCCCCAGCTGCACCGGAGGTTTGGGGTGGAAATGCCTCTGGATGGAGCCCAGATGGTCTTTGGACCCGGGATGGGACCATTCCTGGAAGGAATCCAGCTGCTTCAAGCCCAGCTGAGTAGGCAGGAGTGTGGTGGTACCACTGGGGCCAAAACTGCCCCACTAGCTCACCAGAGGGAACGAGAGAATGAGCCTGGGGCCTGGGGCCTGGGTTGGGCTGTGACAGATCCCAGGCTGTGGATCCCCAGCTGAGAAACGGGAGGGCCTGGGGAGGAGCAGGGGTGGGCCTAGGACCTGGCCCCCAAGCTCCAAACAGGCTTCTATAACTTCTGGTTGTGTGACTCAGTTTCCTCATGTGTAGACGGGGATTGTAACTGTTTCCCATTCTAGGGTGGTTGTGAGGACCAAGTGTACTTGTGCACACAGGGGTGGGTGGGTATTTGCAGGGTGGTTGGCACACAGGGGGTCCCATCCAGGCTTAATTCCCCTCCCCAATTCTCTCCAGGTCCCAGGGAGTTGGCTCCAGGCCCCAGAGACACCTGCAAATGCCCCTTCCTGTCCCAGGCTCAGAATGAATTGAGGGAACAATGAAAAACAAACAAAACAACCATTTACTTGCTGAAGAGCGAATATGTTCACATGTCCAAATAATCAAAATACTCAAAGGATATGCAGTGAGAGAGAAGTCCTCCTCCCACCCCGTTCCCCCGCCGTTTCTTGAGTATTTGAGTATATTTTTCCAGAGATGCCCTAGGCGGGTACGCGGGGAGATGCATTTGTATTCTCTTCTCCGCCTTAAACACAGCCCGTGAATGGCGGAGTTTTTTCTTGGAGAATGGCAGGCATCAGTACAGAAACAGCTTCCTTGAGCTGCGGTGTATGGGTGGGTGTTCCATTGTTATTTGACGAGGCTGTAAACGGAAGGGTTGTTTTTTTTTCAAAGCAAAGGAATAGCTTCATGGAAGCATCCTTCCTGGAATCTGGAATTCGGAGACGAGCTTGAGTCTGAGCTGGGCTACTTACCACTCGGGGACTGCACGTGTTGCTTCACCCGAGCCTCAGTGTTCTCATCTGCAAGATGCTGCTTGTGGCTGGGCACGGTGGCCTACACCTGTAATTTCAGCACTTTGAGCTGCCGATGCACGAGGATCGCTTGAGGCCAGGAGTTCAAGACCAGCCTGGGGCCAGGCGCAGTGGCTCACGCCTGTAATCCTAGCACTTTAGGAGGCCGAGGCAGGAGGATCACCTGAGGTCAGGAGTTCGGGACCAGCCTTGGCCAACATGGTAAAACCTCGTCTCTACTAAAAACACAAAAATTAGCTGGCATGGTGGCACGTGCCTGTAATCCCAGCTATTCGGAAGGCTGAGGCAGGAGAATTGCTTGAACCCAGAGGTGGCAGTGAGCCAAGATCACACCATTGTGCTTCAGCCTGGGTGACAGAACGTGACTCTATCTCAAAAAGAAAAAAAAAAAAACCAGCCTGGGAGACATAGTGAGGCCCCATCTCTACCCCTGACCATCCCCTCCAAAACCCAAAAAAACAAACTTAGCTGGCCATGGTGCTGTGTGCCTGTAGTCCCAGCTACTCGGGCAGCTGAGGCAGGAGGATCCCTTGGGCCCAGGGAGTCTGGACTGCAGGGAGCTATGACCATACCACCATACTCCACCCTGGGTGACACAGTAAGACCCTGTCTCTACCAAAAATAAAAAAAAGTAAAAGATAAAAATAAAAAAGGCAGTGGTTGTACCCATCCGGGAGATAATGTTGCCCATGGGTAGCCTGCAGGCTGTGCCCCGTTTGTGGATGTGTTTTGCTCATAAAACTTTTCCAAACTCTGGAGATTTCAAATTATAACCCAGATTTCTGGCTTCTCTTGAAAAATCAAAAGTCTGGCATTGCAGGCTGGAGCCAAGTAGCCACTGCCCACTTTGGAAGGGCCAGGGGTGCTCCCTTTGGCCTCAGGCCTCACCACTCCCTATTGCTCATGTATAGCCCCCGACCTGGTCGTCCTCCTCCGCAGAAGGGTGTGCTGGGCTTAAATTCATGCAAACAGAATGCGCAGGGTCCCCAGCGCTCGGCACAGGCCTGGCTTCACTCTCTTGCTGGATACTTGGGGTATCTGGGACTCAGTAGCCACAGCCATGGACGATCCAGTCCTGGAAACCCAAGCCCTGAGCAAGCGGCTCCAGAGTGTCTCCTCCACCAGAAGGGAAGCTGAGATGCCGGCAGCATGTCCGGGAAGGGCTCTGGGCTGCAAGCCAGGAGGTTTCATCCCGGGAGGCGGCGGCCGAGGCTTCTTCCCTAGGCTGGAGCCGGAAGCCGGGCTCCAGGCACCTGGAGTTCCCATCTCCGGGTCCCCAGGATGTAGATTCCTGCGCACAGCCCCCCACGCCTTCCTCTTCCCTACCTACCTTTGGCAGCCACATCCTGCCTTTCAGGGGTGGACCAGGACTGAAGGGGAGGCAGGGAGGTGGGTGGGGTCCCAGGAGGACCTCGGGGACATCCTCTCTTTGGGGTGGTTGCAAACTCTTCTTGGCCCCAGGGCGCCTTGGAGCACAGTTTGAAAACCCCTGATAGAGCCCTTTTGCTAGATGGGAAAACAGAGGCCTGGAGTGGGGAGGGGTAGGAGGGTCAGAGGCCTGGAGACCTTAGAGTCCCCCCTCCCCAAGTCTACTACAGAGCCCCAGCATGTGGAACTGAAGCTCACTGAGCCCCCAGCCAGCCTCCCTGGGAAGGCTGCCCCTCACCCTGCTGTTGTCTGTCCAGAAGGCCAGGGAAGTATTGGGGCTCCTCCTTCTCCAAAACTCGAATTGCCTCCTCTGCCAAGTGCCCACCTTACAGGGTGGTTGTGAAGAGTCAAAGAGATGAGAGTGCAGATAGCAAGAATAAGAACCACAGTAGCTCCTGCCTCCTGGGCTTGAATCGCAGACTGTCCATCCTGGACTTGGACGAGCCCATTTTTTACAGCACTTTCTTGGGAGATAATTTACATACCCTAAAATTTACCCACTTAAAGTATATGAGTCAATGGTTTTCAGTATATTTACAGAGTTGTACAACCATGACCACAATCTAATTTTAGAACATTTACATCATCCCACAAAGAAACCCAACACCCATCAGCAGCCACTCCCTGTTCCCCTCCTCCAGCCCCTGGAACACTCCTCTGCTTTCTATCTCTAGAGAGTTCTCTGTTCTGGACATTTCGTATAAATGGAATCATACAATGTGTAGCCTTTTGTGACTGGCTTCTTTCAGTGAGCGTCATGTTGTGGCATGTGTCACTCCTCCATTCCTTGTTGTTCTTTGTTATTTCTTCCACTAGAGCAGCCGGAAAGAACATTCCTTTTCATGGCCAAGTAATATTCCATTGTAAGGACATACCACAATTTGTCCACTTATCCATTGATGTACATTTGGGTTGTTTTCACCTTTTGACTACTAAAAACAATATTTCCGTGAGCATTCTTGTACGTGTCTTTGTGTGGACGTATGCTTTCATTTCTCCTTTGTAAATATTTAGGAGGAAAATTGCTGGGTCATGTGGCATCTCCATGTTTAACATTTTGAGGAACTGCCAAACTGGTTTCCAGAGGGGCTGAATCATTTTGCATTCCCACCAGCAACCTGGGAGGACTCCAGTTTCCCCACATCCTCACCAACGCTGGCTGCTGTCTTTTTGATCATAGCTATGCTAGTGGGTGTGACATGGTCCCACCACTGAAGGGACAGGTTTCCATTTTCATTTCCGTAATCAGCAGTCATGTTGAGCATCTTTTCATGCACTTATTAGCCATTCATAGATCTCTTTTGGAGAAATGTCTATGCAAATGACAGCCTGTCATTGAATCCTCACAGCCACACGGTTGGAGGAAACTGGAACTATGGTCAGCCACACTGATGATGAGGAAACTGGGGTTCCGAGGAACTCTTGAGAGATAGTGGAGACAGGAGCCCCGTGCTGGGACACTGCGCCCGGGGGGCAGGGTGTGGGTGATGGGGGAAACAAGGAGATATGAGGACCCCCTCAGCACTGCAGGCTGGAAGAACTGAGCCCTGATTCCTATTCCTCTCTGCCTCTGTCTCACTCTGGGACCTCGGGCAAGACACTTCCTACCCTGAGCCTCAGTTTCCCTACCTAACAATGCCTTCATCCTGCCGTGGGAATCAGATTTGGTGCTACACGTGAATGTACTGAAAGCCAGAGCAGGGCCCTGGTGTTTCCAGACCTGGGAATCACTCACCCTCCAGTCGCTGGCCCTCCAGGGCTGGCTGTGGGTGAGGCCTCTGCTCTGGTTCTCAGGCCAGCCTGCACTCTTGGCCACCAAGCACTAAGAGTTCTGGGCCTGCAAGGAAGGCTTGCTCAGGCTGGGGCTGGGCAGAGAGCACGCAGGCAGTGTCTGGGCTGCTAGTCTGTGGGAAGCAGCACATTTGTCCCTGAGCAAGAGCCTCCTCTGCACTGGCTACCTGCAGCCCTGGCCGCCTGCTGCTTCTACCTGGGGCCAGGGCGGGTGCAGGGCATAGAGCTATCAAGGGAGCAGAGTGGGGGGCAGGTTGGGAGGAAGCTAGGCTGGGAGCCCCTCCACTGGGGAGAAACTGGGCAGATGGATTCATTCACTCATTCATTCGCTTACTCACTCATTCATTCATCCAACCGTGTGTGCTGGCCTCTCATGGCCCCCGTGCTTTCCTGAAGGAAGCGCTGACTGTAATGCAGCCATTCCTCAGGAAACTTGCTGAAGGAGTGGACACCATGAGCGTGGGACCTGTGTTGAGAGTCAAATACCTCCAGCCCCTGCCTTCACAGCATTCTTGGCGGAGGAGGAGGGACAGATGGAGTAACAACGGCAGCACCTTAGAGTCTCTGCTAGGGACCAGCCACTCCCCCAAGTCCCTTACTCTTACCTTACTCTTATGGTAAAACCATTCTTGTTTTTGTTTTTGTTTTTTTTTTTTTTTTGACAGAGTCTCACTCTGTTGCCCAGACTGGAATGCAGTGGCGCGATCTCGGCTCACTGCAACCTCCATCTCCCGGGTTCATGCCATTCTCCTGCCTCAGTCTCCTGAGTAGCTGGGATTACAGGCGCCCACCACCATGCCCGGCTAATTTTTGTATTTTTAGTAGAGACAGAGTTTCACCATATTGGCCAGGCTGGTCTCAAACTCCCGACCTCGTGATCTGTCTGCCTTGGCCTCCCAAACTGCTGGGATTACAGGCGTGAGCCACCGTGCCCGGTGATAAAATCATTCTTATCTCCTTTTCATATATTGTGAAACTGAGGCTCAAAGAGGAGCAGAGACTGGGTCAAGGTGTCACGGTGGTTAGTTGCAGAGCTGGAGGCAGAAACCTGGTGTCTGGTTCCCAGCTGCAGACTCTCGACATGATTCTACCTCTTTCTCTGCACTCCCCAACCCACCCCTCTGGAGTTTGGACCTGGTGCTTTCCAGCCCTCTGCCCCCTTCTCTTAATATTTGACCCATATTTGAGAACAGCAGTCTGGCGTGCTCCCTGCAGCATCCAGGAGATGTGGGTTCAAGTCCTCCCTCAGCCATCAAAATGCTGTGTGACTTGGGCAAGACCCCCAACCTCTCTGTTTTCAGCCTCTTCATTGGTCAGCGAGAGGGCTGGACCGGGCGCTTTTGAAGGCAGCTAGGCTGAGGCCATGTCTTAGGGCAGCTCTAGGGAGCATGGGGTGGGTGATGGTGGGCTCCCCAGGCAGGTTTGGGTGGCACCAGGCTTGCGGAAGGGGCAGTTGCAGCCTGCAGGCCTTTTTCCAGGGGACGCTGAGTGGCCCGGCTTATCACCCGCCTGTCTTGGGCCACTCTTCCGAGCGGCTCCTCGGGTTTCAGTCTGGAGTCTGCGATAGTAGGGACTGTGGGAGACCTGGGGGGCAGGTGGGTGGCCCTGTTGCTCGCAGGGCTCCGGGCACCCTGTCTCCTCCGGGTTATCTCTGCTCTGGGACAGGCTGGGAAAGTGAGAAGCTGTGCTATCTCCTCCACTTCCCTCCGGAGATAGGGCTACCTCAAAGCCCTCTTGTTCTGCACCCTACAGTCCCCTCACATCCACTGGCCCCAGAGGAAGGGGCGGGGCACAGCCTGTAGTGCTGAGGTGCCATTCCCTCATGGGGGCTGCAGTGGGGAGCACAGAGTGAGGCTGAGGAGTCACTTTTCCAGCCCGCTATGCCTACTGAGTGCCTACTGTGGGCCAGGATAGGGGAGAGCATTTCCCACCCAGCAGGGCTGGTGCTGACCAATCGGGTGGCCTGGGGAGCCCCTATTGCCACAAGCAGTGACCACTAGTTACTGGTTCATGAGGAAGCCTGGGGGCTCTGGAGGGTCCAGGCAGTGCGAGGGGCATTTGGAGGCCTGAAGCAGAGACTAGTTACCATTGGTTCAGCTATATTTCAGCTGTATTTTTTTTCTTTTTTTTTTTCTTTTTTTGAGACAGGGTCTCATTCTGTTGTCCAGGCTGGAGTGCAGTGGTGCCATCTTGTCTCACTGCAGCCTCCATTTCCCTGGTTCAAGCGATTCTCATGCCTCAGCCTCCTGAGTATCTGGGACTACAAGCGCCCAACACCATGCCCGGCTAAGTTTTGTATTTTTAGTAGAGACGGGGTTTTGCCACGTTGGCCAGGCTGGTCTTGAAATCCTGACCTCAGGTGATCCACCCACCTCAGCCTCCCAAAGTGCTGGGATTACAGGATTGAGCCACCGTGGCTGGCCTGTATTTCAGGATTTCAACGGCAAATCCTGAAATGGCTTCCTGATGACTCCCACCTAGGGGCAGGGACTCCTAAGTGCAAATGTAGGTGTGACTATGGGGACTTCATTCACCTCTCTGGGCCTTGGTTTCTTGTCTGTAAAGTGGGTTTGAGGGTGGCTTGTTCTGCACAGACCGTTGTTCGGGGGGTGGCGAGGTCCTTTGGGTAAGCTTTGGCGTGGTATGCCTCGTGCAAGTTAGGGTGGACCCGATGAAACAGTGATTTGACCATTTTTCACAAGAATGGCTGTTTCCCATGCCGAGGTTAGGGTAAGTGCTAATGCATGTTGGAATTCGGCTGTCTCAGGCCTTGTTCTAGGCACTGAGGACATAGCAGGGATGGAGGCTGGCCTAGCCCTGCCGCTGGGGAGCCCAGATCCAACAGGGACACAGGTGATTGTGGGCGTGAGGTGGCTGGTGGCTTGAAGGAAGGTAGATAGAATAACAGCCCCCTAAAGACACCCACGTCCCAATTCCCAGAATCGGTGACTATGCCATCTCACATGGCAAAAGCAATTCTGCAAATGTGATTCAGGTGCAGGCCTGGAGATGGGGATTATCCAGGCAGGCCTGCTGTGATCACAAGGTCTTTCTAAGAGGAAAGCAAACTGAACTGTAACTTAAAAATGGTAAAATAGGCCAGGTGTGGTAGTTCACGCCTGTAATCCCAGCACTTTGGGACGCTGAGGTGGGTGGATCGCTTGATGTCAGGAGTTCCTGACCAGGCTGGCCAACATGGTGAAACCCTGTCTCTACTAAAAATACAAAAATTAGCCAGGCATAGTGGCAAGTACCTGTAATCCCAGCAACTTGGGAGGCAGAGGCAGGAGGATTGCTTGAATCTGGGAGGTGGAGGTTGCAGTGAGCCGAGATCATGCCATTGCACTCCAGCCTGGGCAACAAGAGCGAAACTCTGTCTCAAAAAAAAAAAAAAAAAAAAAGGTAAAATAATAAGGGTTACATTACATATACTTTACCATAATTTAACAGGTTAATAATGTAATAAACCAAACCTACTGAACTGCACACTTTAAATGGATAAATTATGTGGTATATGAGTTATATCTCAATAAAGCTGTTTTAAAAAATCCAAAAGGGGCTGGACATAGTGGCTCATGCCTGTGATCCCAGCACTTTGGGAGGCCAAGGTGGGTAGATCACCTGAGGTCAAGAGTTGGAGGCCAGCCTGGCCAACATGGCGGAACCCCGTCTCCACTAAAAATACAAAAATTAGCCGGGCGTGGTGGCATGCACTTGTAGTCCCAGCTGTCCAGCTATTCAGGAGGCTGAGGCATAAGAATTGCTTGAAGCTGGGAGGTGGAGGTTTCAGTGAGCTGAGATAGTGCCACTACACTCTAGTCTGAGCGACAGAGTGAGACTGTCTAAAAAAAAAAAAAAAAAAAATCCTAAAGGAGGGACCTTCTACCAAATACCCAACCACCAACCGCCACTCCTGAAAGTATCAGGATCAGGAGAGACTGAGGAGCCATCACACTTGGGAGGGGACTAAGGAGACTTGATGACCTGATGCCATGTGGGATCCTGGCCAATCCCGGAACAGGGACAGGACATCAGTGGGGAAGCTGGTGATGTCTGAATACAGTCTGTATCTCAATGCTAACTCCCTCACTTTGATAAAGGCACCATGGTTATGTAAGATGTTAACATTAGGGGAAACTGGGAGGCAGGTACATGAGAAATTTCTGAATTTCATCACAACTCTTCTATAAATCTAAGATGATTTCAAAACGAAAAATTAAAAAAAAAAAGAAGGTGGCTGGACGCAGTGGCTCACACCTGTAATCCCAGCACTTTGGGAGGCCGAGGTGGGTGGATCACCTGAGGTCAGGATCCGAGACCAGCCTGACCAACATAGTAAAACCCCGTCTCTACTAAAAATACAAAAATTGATCGGGCATGGTGGTGAGTGCCTGTAATCCCAGCTACTCAGGAGGCTGAGGCAGGAGGATCGCCTGAACCGGGAAGTGGAAGTTGCAGTGAGCTGAGATTGCTCCAGTGTACTCCAGCCTGGGTGACAGAATGAGACTTCGTCTCGAAAAAAGAAAAAATAAAAGGAGGTGAGAGAGTCAAAGTCAGAGAGGAAATGTGGCAGAAGGAGAGATCAGATGAGAGTTTGCAGATGCTACACTGCTGGCTTTGAAGACAGAGGAAGGGGCCACAAGCCAAGGAGTCTAGGCGGCCTCTAGAAGCTGGAGAAGGCAAGGAAACGGATCTACCCTGGAGCCCACAAAAGGAACTCAGCCCTGCCGAGACCTGGGCCTCCAGATCTGTGAGATAAAAAGTTTGCATTGTTGTAAGTCACCATATGAGTGGTAATTAGTTACAGCAGCAATGAGAAACTCGCAGAAGGCAAGGAGGTGATACTGATGATGATGGCCACAGTGATGGGTACTTTGAGTGCTTAGGAAGGGCCCAGCCATGTTCTCCAAGCACTTTACGTAGGTTAACTCAGTTAATTTTCAGACATTGTTCTGCGGGATGATTATTATCCCTGTTTTATAGACAAGGACACAAAAGCACAGAGAGGTTAAGTAACTTACTGAAGGCCACACAGCTGCAAACACAAAGGGGGATTCTCACCCAGGCAGATGGTGGCTGAGTCTATGCCTGTGACCACCACCCCCCACTGCCTGGCAGCAGCGTGTGTGTGAACTCTGATCCCGTTTGCTCAGGGCTAGGCCCTTTACAGAAAGGATTTAGTTTAATGTCATGACCGTCCTATGGGGTAGATGTTCCTGTCATTCTCCATTTTACAGGTGGGGAAACTGAGGCCCAGCAAGATGGAGCCCCTTGCTCAGGGTCACAAGGCCAGAGAGTGTTCCCCAATGCTGCCGCCTCCTTGCTGGGGCTGGAGGCGGGGACTCATGTTACCTGCAGTGGATTCCCACTCTGTGGCCCCCTTGCACCCCTGCCCTCTCCGGCCCCCATCTTCACATTCCCTGTGCTCCCTGATTGGGAATGACGTCCCGTCAGATGTCCCCACACCACTGCATGCCAGAGGCTACAGGAGTCTTCATGCCTCTTGGCCCCATTGTTTAGGCCAGGAAGCCACCCCCTCCCTCCTTGGCCAGAGGAGACAGTCTCTGGGGAGAGGGTTCCTTCCCAGAGAAGCAAATGGCCAGGAAGCAGGCCCTGGCTGGGCCCAGGACAGAGATACATGCTGGCCCTTTAAGGGGAAGGGGCCGGGGGCTGCATCACTGGGTCCCTTCTTTTGTTGTTGTTGTTGTTGTTTCTTTGTTTTGTTTTGTTTTTTTGAGATAGTCTTGTTCTGTTGGTCTGGCTGGAGTGCAGTGGCACTATCTTGGCTCACTTCAACCTCCACCTTCTGGGTTAAAGCGATTACCCTGCCTCAGCCTCCAGAGTAGCTGGGATTACAGGTGTCCGCCACCACATCTGGCTACTTTCTGTATTTTTAGTAGAGACAGGGAGGGGGGTTCTCACCATGTTGGCCAGGCTGGTCTCGAATTCCTGGCCTCCAGTGATCCGCGCCCGCTTGGCTTCCCAAAGTGATGGGATTACAGGTGAGAGCCACTGCACCCGGCCCTGGGTCCCTTCTTATCAGGAACCCTTAGAGGGGGTGGACCAGGGCCAAGGGCAGCTGGTGGCAGCAACTGGAGTTAGGGTCAGGGGCTCTTGCTGAAGCCACGGCCTCTTCCCTCCCTGGGCTGAGTTTCCTCAGCTATAAAATGAGACGGTGGGGCTGGGGTCTCTAGGCTCCCTGCATTCTGTGAGCCCATGACCCCGGGGGTGGGTCCTCCCCTGTTCATTAATAATAAGATGACCACTTACTGGGGTGTCCACCGGGGGCTGTTCCTGTGAAGCCTCACAGTGACCGGGGGGGAGGAACTCCACTGCAGTCTGTTTTAGAGGTGAGGAAGCCGAGGCGCAGGGTGGTTAGGAAATGCCTAAGGTAGGGTGAAGCCATTGTAGGGTGAAGCTGGGGTTTTCTGGGCCACCCTAGGCCAGCAGCCGTCCTACTGTCCTGCAGTCACTGCTGTTTCTTCCTTTCTCTCCTAATCCACATGGAGCTGAGGGGTGGGAGGTGGCTGCGGTTTGGAGTGCGAGCGGCGGGGGGGGTCTCCCGTCGGGGGCAGTGGGAACTTGGGAATGTGTAAGTCACTGGTGCTGGTGCTCTAGTCTCTCCCCCTGAGTCAGGGCCGCACCTCTCTCTGGGCTGGACCGGGGCTCTGAAGCTAGCTGTAAACCCTCTCTGGGGTCAGGGAGGGCTCCCTGGAGGAGGTGGCGTCTCAGCTGAGCAAGAGTAAGCATTAAGCAAGTAAAGGCAGGAGGAGAGGGCGTTCTGGGCAGAGGGAGGCTCTCCTCAAATAGGAAACCTCCAACCTGACTTTTGAGCTCTGGCTCCCAGGCCCATGTCCACAGTGGTCTTAGACCTCTGCTGCCCTGGGGACCCTCTGAGCTGCCCCTGGCTGCGGTGGGGCAGTCTGTCCCCCTGCAAGGGTCTCCCAGTACCTGACAGTTTTCCCACTGGACTGTCAGGCAGGTGTGGCCAAAAGCCTGGACTCGGGATCCAGGTTGCTCTGGTTCAAATCCTGCCCCTGTCCCTTGTAGCTCTGTCACCTCAGCCAAGTGACTTCATCTTCTTGTGACTTGTCTCCAGATTACAATCATTAACATCCCTCCAGCCGAGTCAAGAATGGCCACAGACCGAATAAATGTGTGCAGAAAGGACGGCCAAGAAGCTCAGTGTGGTGTGTGTCAAGGTAGCCAGGTCGGGCCTGGGCAGAGGGGGTGCCACGACTGAGCTCCAATCCCTGGGGGCCCTCTGGGACCTGGGCCCAGTGTGGCCAGGCCTACAGAGTGTTCAGAAGAAGTCAGAAATACAGACTCTTGTGAAATCTCCCAAGTTTTAAGGGAAGGCCAAATGTTAGAAAACAGTTTGGGGCTGAGGAAAACCAGGACCCTGCCTTAGAGCTGCTAGATGTCACCCTCTGCCGGCCCACCTGTCCGCAGGTGGGATGCAAATGAGAAGCCATGCAAACGAACACCTCACATTGCATATAACCAAATGCGGAGGTGGGTGAGGATGTGCCCTTCTTCCCATCATGCCTTGTGGTGGAAACGCCTGCAGGGCACAGGCTTTGACTCTCCATTGCCGGGTCTCTGGAGCCTGGACCTGCGCCTGGCACACAGTGGGTTCACCTTCTCTGTTGAATCGAATGAATGAATGAAAATGATTAGACGGAAGCGTGATGACGGAGATAGGCGAGGGACAGAGGAAGGAGCGTGAGCATGGCTGACTGGCTGAGTGGCCATGAGCAGTGTATGTCACCTCCTGGGGCTTCTCTGCTCCTCTGTAGACCAGGCATGGCTCAGGTCCTTAGAAAAGCAACTGGGTTGAGTCAGAAGCATATCACACATGGCTTGCTGACCCAGGAATTCCATGCCAGCCAAGGAGCAACCCCTAAATATGGAAAAAGGAAAGCTATCTGTAGAAAGATATCAATCGAAATATATTATTTATAGCTTCGAAAAACTGGAAATAACTGAGATTTCCAACAATGAGGGAACGGCAAAATAAACCATGGAACATGGTTTGACAAAATATTAGGCAGCCAATAAAAATGAAGTTGGGAGAAGAGGAAAAAGAAACGAGATTACAGAGAGCGAAAGAACTAGAAAAGTGCCCATGATATAATGGCAGGTCAAAAAGGCAGGATACCACCTTTTTTTTTTCTTTTAATATACAGTATGACCTCAGCCCCATTTTTTTTTTAAAGTCCTCAAACAAAAAACTATGGAAGGAAATACATCAAACCTTAACAATGATTGTCTCTGGGTGGTGGGGCTGTGGGTGGTGATTTTTCTTCCTTATTTTGACTTTTCTGCAATTTTTAGATTTTCATAAATGAACATGTATTGTTGCTTTTATGGTAAAGATATTAAAAATGATTTTTTTTTGATGGAGTCTTGCTCTGTCGCCCAGGCTGGAGTGCAGTGGCACGATCTCGGCTTGCTGCAACCTCCACCTCATGGGTTCAAGTGATTCTCCTGCCTCAGCCTCCCGAGTAGCTGGGACTACAGGCATCTGCCACCACACCTGACTATTTTTTGTTTGTATTTTTAGTAGAGACAGGGTTTCACCATATTGGCCAGGCTGGTCTCCAACTCCTGACCTTGTGATCCGCCCACCTCGGCCTCCCAAAGTGCTGGGATTACAGGCATGAGCCACTGTGCCCAGCCAAGACATTAAAAATGAAAAAAAAAAAAAAAAAATCAAAGGAATTCGGGGTGGGGATGGGGTGGATGCTATCTGAGCTCTGCCCTCGAGTCTCTGAGAGGGAGTTGGCATCAGGGAAGGTTCTGGGCTTGGAGGTGGCAGCCAGGTGTCAGGGGCTGCCTGTGTGATCCTGGGCAGATCCCTTTAGGCCTCAGTGGCACATCCTGTCAGATGGGGCCTGGTCACCTCCTTTTTTTTTTTTTTTGTCTTTTGGAGAAAGGGTCTCATTCCTGTTGCCCAGACTGGTGTGCAGTGACGCGCCATCATGGCTCACTGCACTCTTGACTTTCCGGCTCAGGTGATCCTCCCACCTCAGCCTCCTGAGTAGCTGGGACTACAGGTTTGTGCCACCACACCTGGCTAATATTTTGTCTTTTTAGTAGAGACAGAGTTTCACCATGTTGCCCAAGCTGGTCTTTGAACTCCTGGCCTCAAGTGATCTGCCCACCAGCCTCCCAGAGTGCTGGGATTACTGATGTGAGCCACTGCACCTGCACCAGGGCCTCTGGCCACCTATTTGACAGAGCATGTAGCAAGAACAGGAAGGGAACGTGGCTGAAAACAGTATCGTTGTTAGTTCTTAGGAAGGCCAGTTCTGTTTTCAGACACCCGGAAAGATGTCAGTGTTCTTACTGGGGTGTCCCTGGGAGTATTTTTAGTCCTAGAGGTACAGATGTTCCTGACTCATTTTGGAAAGTAGAACTGGGGCGATCTCTAGACACGCATCACTCTGTGGGGGAGGGGCATGGCCAGGAAGTCAGAGTCCTGGGTTCTAGGGCTGGCTCTTCCCATACTGCTGTGTGGTCTTAGACGAGTCACTCAGCCTTCCTGGGCCTCAGCTTCCCCTGTGCAATGGGCTCTGGACACAGAGATCACTAAGATGAATAAACTCTCTGTTTAAGCGAGGCCTTCTCCCCCAGGCCCTAAGGGGCAGGAACCCAGGAGTCTGAGAGTGAGCCCCTTACTGGCTGTGGTCCCCAGAAACTTCTTTTTTTTTCCTTCTTGAGACGGAGTTTCGCTCTTGTTACTCCAGGCTGGAGTGCAGTGGCACAATCCCGGCTTACTGCAACCTCTGCCTCCCGGGTTCAAGCGATTCTCCTGCCTCAGCCTCCCAAGTAGCTGGGACTACAGGCGCGTGCTATCACGCCCAGCTAATTTTTGTATTTTATTAGAGACGGGGTTTCATCATGTTGGCCAGGATGGGCTTGATCTCTTGATCTCGTGATCCACCCGCCTCAGCCTCCCAAAGTGCTGGGATTACAGGCGTGAGCCACTGTGCCCAGCCTCCCAGAACCTTCATATGTGTCCTGTTACCTTATTTCCAGCCACCCTTCCGTAGGGGAGTATGTATGTGTGTAAGGGTATGTATGTGTGGGTCTATGGAAACTCAGTTCACCATGACGGGATCACCCCGTTTCCCTGGACCTTCTCAATGGTATTCCACTGCTCGGAGGGTCCAGTGGTGGGGGAGGATGGAGGCTGCCTTGGAGCAGGTGGTGTGTCCAGGAAGAGAGTGCCTGTGATGGATCGGGCACCCGTCCGTGTGCTGTGCACACACATCCCCAGCCTGCGCTAGCAGGGAGCTGTGATGGGGCCCGGGGAGTTTCTGGCTACCTTTGTCCTTGGTGCCATGAGGAACCTCAGAAAGGACTCAGTCCTGGGCACTCCCAGGCTCCCACTCTGACACACGTAGTAGATGTGTGCGGCAAGCACGTCGTGTCCCCGTAGAAGCGGCTCAAAGCCTAATCGTGGTGCATGCACTTTCTGTGCTTTCCACAGGCTCGGCTTTCCACAGAACCAGCGCCAGGAATCTTCAGAATGATTCTGTGAGACAGGCACTGATTCTCCTCAGCATTTACTGATGGGGAAACAGAGGCTCAGAGAAGTTAAGAAACTCACCTAAGGTCACACAGCAGCAAGTGGCAGGCAGGATTCGAACCCAGGCTGTCTGGATCAGGCCCACACTGTGACTCACGCATAGACTCTTCCAGCTGCTGCTTTGGCGGATAAGGAGAAGCCCAGCGGAGACCGGTGGCTTTCCACAGTCACGTCGCAGATTAGTGCAGAGCCCAGGCACACTCCAGGCCCCTGGATTTGGGAGTGGGTTCTTTGCCCATGAACGTGAGTGGAGCCATCTGTCAGAGTCCTGGCTTCTGTGCCCAGCACGGGCCAGGCAAGCAGGCCAGTGGAGAATATGTCGATTGGACCTGAATAGCTTCCCTGTTCACCCATTTATCACCAGTCTATCCTGGTGCCAAGCCCTGCACCAGGCCCTGGGGTACAGAGACGAGCAAGACTCATTTTCTGCTCATAACCCAGGGACTTCCAGAAGGAGGTGACGTTGAGATTTGGTCAGATGGAGGAGGGCAGACAGGGCGTTCCGAGCGGGGGAAATGTCTGATGCATCTGGGGAATCTCCATGGTTTCTGGGAGGGTTGGGGAAAGCGAAGGAGGGGAGGTTTCGAGGGTGTGACGCTGCTGGGGGCAGGAGGGTGGGTCAGGGAGCGGGGACAGCTGCTGAGTCCACTGAGGCTCTGGAAGTGTGAGGCCCACCCTGGGGAGGGAGATGTAGTCCAGGGAAAGACGTGTCCCCCACTTCTGGGTCACAGCTGGAAGGGGAAGTGGGGGCTGGGCACAGGGTCTGAGGTCACAAGGCAGGGACAGGGGGATGGTAGAGCAGTACCCCAGCTGGTCCCTCAGAGGCGGGGAGGGGAGAGGGAAGCAGACCCAGCACCCCGGTTCTCTGACCACAGCTCCTGCGGCGCCTCCTCACTGACTTGCCCAATGTGACAAGCTCGTCCCCGCCACAGGGCCTTTGCACCTGCTGTTCCTCCTGCCTGAAACGGCTCTCTCCTTTCAGCCACTTGCCTCCCCAGAGCAGGCTCCAATTTGCTCATTTGTTCACTGTCTGTTCCTCTCTTGGGACATGGGCTCCATGAGGGCAGGCTTGGTCTGTCTTTGCCACTGAGTCCCGGCTCCAAGCACCGTGCCCAGCACACAGTGGGCCCTCAGCAACAGCACTAAGCACTTGCTATGTGCCAGGCACGCCTCACAGGCAGTAACTCATTTAATTCTCAAAACAACCCTCTGGGCGGGGGACTAGGGGCCTGAAGCTGAGTCAGTCTCGAGATCTTCTTCCAGGAAAACACATGATTGTGGGTATGAGAGCAGCAGGGTGCCTTGGAAGGGGCCGTGCACGTGAGGCGTGCCAGAGCTTAAGAGTCAGGAGCCAAAGGGCAAATCTGCCCCTGCCTTTGGGGTGGGGGGTAGCCCCATGGTAGATGTGAGGAAACCGAGGCACAGAGAGATTAAGTAAGTTGCGCCTTTGGCTTGCAAGTGGCAGCCCTGGGATTTGAACCCAGGAGGTCTGGGTTGAAAGACCCCAGGAGATTTGGATGCTATATACAGCTTTTTTTTTTTTTTTTTTTTTTTTTTTTTTTTTTTTTTTTTTTTTTTTTTTTTTTTTTTTTTTTTTTTGAGACGGAGTCTTGCTCTGTTGCCCAGGCTGGAGTGCAGTGGCGCGATCTCGGCTCACTGCAAGCTCCGCCTCCCGGGTTCACGCCATTCTCCTGCCTCAGCCTCTCCGAGTAGCTGAGACTACAGGCGCCCGCCACCACGCCCGGCTAATTTTTTGTATTTTTAGTAGAGACAGGGTTTCACCATGGTCTCGATCTCCTGACCTCATGATCCGCCCGCCTCGGCCTCCCAAAGTGCTGGGATTACAAGCGTGAGCCACCGCGCCTGGCCTATATACAGCTTTAACTCAATCAATATTTGTTGACTATGTGAGTGACTGGTTAGGCCTTGACAAATGATTTACCTTCTCCAAGCCTCAGTTTCCGCATCTGAAGCATGGGATGTGCCTTAAACAGGCAGGAGAGCAACCCATCTTGAGGGGCTCGACGCCCCTTCTCTTACTCTCTCACCCACTGGGTGCTATGGTTTGAATATTTGTTCCGTCCAAAACTCACGTTTTAAGGAAACTTAATCTCCAGTGTGGCAATATGGAGAGGTGGGCCCTGTAAGAGGTGTGGGGTCAGGAGGGCTCCATTCTCATGAACAGATTAACCCATTTGTGGACTAATGGGATAATGGGTTATCATAGGAGGGGAACTCTTCTAGAAGAAGAGGAAGAAAGGCCTGAGCATGTTAGCCTGCTCAGCTCCCTCACCATGGGATGCCCTGCGCCATCTTGGGAACCTGCAGAGAGTCCCCGCCAGCAAGAAGTCCCTCACCAGCTGAGGCCTCTTGGACCGCTCAGGCTTCACAGCTGTAGGAAATAAATTCCTTTTCTTTATAAAGCAGCCAGTTTCAAGGCCAGGTGCGGTGGCTCACGCCGGTAATCCCAACACTTTGGGAGGCCGAGGCGGGCGGATTACAAGGTCAAGAGATTGAGACCATCCTGGCCAACATGGTGAAACCTGTCTCTACTAAAAATACAAAAATTATCTCGGTGTGGTGGCAGGTGCCTGTAGTCCCAGCTACTCAGGAGGCTGAGGCAGGAGAATTGCTTGAACGTGGGAGGCAGAGGTTGCAGTGAGCCGAGGTCGCAACACTGCATTCCGGCCTGGCAACAGAGCAAGACTCTGTTTCCAAAAAATAAAAAAAATAAAAATAAATAAAGTATCCAGTTTCAGGTATTCTGTTATAAGCAACAAAAAGCAGACTAAGCAAGGGTTTCAACTGGGCGGAAAGGTTCTGGTGTCCTTCATTCATTCAACAGACATTTGAAGGTCTATTTTGTGCAGGGCCTGCTCTATGCACTGAGGATAAAGCGGTAAAAACGAAGTCCCTGTTGGCAAGGGCTCATATAATGATGGGAAGAGGTAGACGACAGACAATTGAGATCTAATTTATCACCACCATGAGGAGGCGGGGCATTCAACAGAGAGAAATCAAGCAGAGGAGGACGGAGACTTTGGTGGAGGGGAAGTGGGGGTGGGAGGCCTCCCCAGGGAGGTGATGTTTTAGCTGAGAGCTGAAGGGCTGAGGGATGGAGCCAGCCAGACACCTCGGGGAGGAGAGCTAGGTAGACGGAATGGTGCTGTCAATGGCTCTGAGGAAGGGAAGTGCTTGGTGAGTTTGGGGACACAGCCAAGAGGCCTGAGGGGCTGCAGCAGAGAGAGGTGGGGCGAGTGGGCCAAACTGAGGTCAGATAGGTTGTGGGGCAGGTCTTGTTGGGCCTGTGGATCACTGTCAGGACTTGACTGCCATGGGAGCCACCAGAGGGCTCTGAGCAGGGTCATCTCTGCCCTGTAGCCCCACTTGGGCTGCTGTGCAGGAGACAGACTGCAGGGTTGGGGCAGAAGTCAAGAGGCTACCACAGCCATCTAGGCAGGAGGTGACAGTGGCCTGGATTTGGGTAGTGGGTGGAGATGTGAGATGGGTTGGCTTCTGGGTTATTCTGAACTTCAGTCCAACAGGATTTGCTATGGGTCATGTTCTAACTAGCTACTTCTGCATAACAAACCAACCCCAAATGTAGTAGCTTAAAACAACAAGAATCACTGGATCATTTCTCACAGTTTCTGTGGGTCAGGAATTTGGGAAGGGTTTGCTGGGTGGTCTGGCTTGGGGTCTCCATGCAGTTGAGGTTGTAGTTGGTGGCTGGACCTGGTGCAGTGGGCACTGGCCGGGCATCTCTCTCCTCCCCTTGTACTCTCTGGGCCCCTCTTTTGGGTCTCTCCATGTGGGCTGATTGAGCTCCCTCACAGCATGGCAGCTCAGGGCTCCCGAGGCAAGTGTCCCAGGAAAACCAAGCAGAAACAATATTGCTTTCGATGACCCAGCCTCAGAGGCCACAGAGCTTTGATTCTGTGGATTCCAGTTTATCTGGATTCAAGCAAAGGGAATGCAGACCCCACCTCTCCACAGGAAGAACATCAATATGACATTGCAAGAGGAGCGTGTGGGATGTCAGGCATTGTTGTGGTCCCTGCTGGAAAATGTAGCCTGCCAGAGATTGACAAAGCTGAATTTTTATCCTGTCACTGTGTGTCCATGGGCAAGCTGCTCAGCCCCTTGATATCTCTGTTTCCTCATTTATAAAAGAGAGCAGAGACCAGCTGCCTCCTCAGATTGGGATTCCATATGGGCCATGCCTCTTGTGGGGATGAGCTCAGACAGACTCAGCCATGAGCTGCCATGCTGTGAGGAAGCTCAACCAGCCCACCCGGAGAGACACAACAGAGTGGCCCCCAGAGTACAAGGGGAGTAGAGAGAGGCCTGGCCAGTGCCCACTGCACCTGCTCTAGCTACGAAGTGCAACTGCAATTGCAACTGCATGGAGACCCCAAGCAAGCCCACCCAGCTAAGCCCTTCTCACAGAAACTATGAGAAATGATCCACTGATTCTTGTGAACTTCCCTTCCCTACTTTCTGCCACCTACGCCTGCTCCACTCTATGCAGCCTAGAGAATGTCTTCCACAGGGAAGGTGGAAACAAACGTGAGTGGAGTGGCTGTGCCTTGTGGCAGCATTGACTCTGTGCCATCTGCCTGGGTCTGGACTGCTTGCTCCATGAGTGCTTGTGTGTGCCTGTGCATGTGCGGGTGTGTGCACACTTGTGTGCTCATGGGCCTGTGAGCGCGTCTTTCTCTCGCCCACACCAGAAGCTTCTCCGGTCATCTTCTCTGGGAGGCACGCCTTAGGCTCTGAACAGCAGCCTTGGCAGGCAGCCCTGCTTAATCCTCACCTGGGCCTGAGGGCTGCTCCTGGATCTTTCTTTTTTTCTTTTTCTTTTTTTTTTTTTTTTTTGAGACGGAGTCTCGCTCTGTCGCCCAGGCTGGAGTGCAATGGCGTGATCTTGGCTCACTGCAAGCTCCACCTCCCGGGTTCACGCCATTCTCCTGCCTCAGCCTCCCGAGTAACTGAGACTACAGGCACCTGCCATCACTCCCGGCTAATTTTGTTTTTGTATTTTTAGTAGAGACGGGGTTTCACCGTGTTAGCCAGGATGGTCTCGATCTCCTGACCTTGTGATCTGCCCGTCTCAGCCTCCCAAAGTGCTGGGATTACAGGCATGAGCCACTGCGTCCAGCCTCCTCCTTGATCATTTTTGATGCAGCCCCTCCTTTCCCTTCCTGGGCCAGGCTCACCATGGTTACCTGTCCCCTGTGACCTCACCCTGAAAGGTTCCTCGCTCCTCCGTGGCCCTCCCCAACAGGGCCCTATTGGAGGCCCACTGGGCAGCCAGAGCAGCCTATGCAGATGCAGGTATGAGAGCATCACTCTCCTGCTTATGTGAAATGCTAGAAAAGGCAAAATTCAGGCCAGGTTTGGTGGCTCACACCTGTAATCCCAGCACTTTGGGGGGCCAAGGCTGGGGCGGATCACTTGAGGCCAGGAGTTTGAGACCAGCCTGGCCAACATGGTGAAGCCCTGTCTCTACTAAAAATACAAAAATTAGCTGGGCATGGTGGTGGGGCCCTGTAATCCCAGCTACTCAGGAGGCTGAAGTGGGAGAATCGCTTGAACCGGGGAGGCAAAGGTTGCAGTGAACCAAGATCATGCCTCTGCACTCCAGCTTGGGTGACAGAACTGAAAAAAAAGAAAAAGGAAAGGCAGAATTCTAGTGCTGGAAGGCAGGTCAGTGGTGCCCAGGGCAATCGGGAAGGGAAGGACCTGCCTGGAAAGGAGCAGACGGGACCTGGAGTGGTGGTCACGTGCTCTAAAGGTTCTCCATTCTGACTGAGGTGGTGGCTACTCAACTGTGTCCCAGAGTTTGGACAATGGGTGAGTTGTATTGTGTGGAAATTACACCTCGCAAAGCTGACAACAACAAATCCTTCCCAGGCTCCTCATTCATTCCAGGGCCTGTTAAATGTCTCCCATGTGCCTGGCCTTGTTCCAGGCTCCGGGGTGCAGTGTAGACAAAACAGACAGAACCTCTGTTTTCACAGGCCGGGGAGTTGGCCAAGAACATAATGACACGGGACATTACAGCAGGGATGCTAAGGATGCCAAGGGGACAATTAGAGCAGCCCAGGAGACAGGAGAGACCAAGCCCTGAGGCCTTTGACCACTTGGACGCTCTCCACGCACCCCTCGCCCACCCTGACGTCTCTCTTTGAGGCTGGGTCCCTTAGTGGTCTGGGGTGAGCCAGACTGTGGGAGAGAGGGGCCCTGGTGACCTGTGCCCACCATCCAGCAGGAGGAGATGCCAGTGAGGTGGAGACACAAGGACATGCTCCTGCCGGGCATGGTGGCTCCTGCCTGTATTCCCAGCACTTTGGGAGGCCAAGGCAGGTGGATCACCCGAGGTCAGCAGTTCAAGACCAGCCTGGCCAACATGGTGAAACCCTGTCTACTAAAGATACAAACATTCGCCGGGCATAGTGGTGCATGTCTGTAATCCCAGCTCCTCGGGAGGCTGAGGCAGGAGAATCATTTGAACCCGGGAGGTGGAGGTTGCAGTGAGCGGAGACTGCGCCATTGCACTCCAGCCTGGCGTGGAGAGAGACTCCATCTCAAAAAAAAAAACAAAAACAAAAACAGAGAGAGACTCCATCTCAAAAAAAAAAAAAACCAAAAATCAACAATGACAAAAAATACATACTCCTGCTCCCCGATCAATGGCAGGGGCGAGGGGACAAGCTGCCTCAGGTCCTGTGTGCGTCTCCTGGGCTCTCACACGAGGTCAGTGGTATGCACTTACCAGGCCTGGCGCACATGTCTCACTTGGACACTGGTGCACAGACACCTGGGCTGGGCTCATGAGCAAATCCACGCCACTTATTTGGTGCCTGATCTCTTTCATGCACATCCATTGGCTTCCACACCCTGGGATCACCACCTCTGGGCACAAACACACACAGGCTGGTGCACACACACACATGCACACACACGCATACTTGTGCACATGGTAAGAGCTCATGTTTATTGAGCACTTACTCTACGCATTTTATTTCTTATTTATTTATTTATTTATTTATTTTTGAGACAGGGTCTTGCTCTGTTGCCCAGGCTGGAGTGCAGTGGCATGATCATAGCTCACTGAAGACTCGAATGCCCGGGCTCAAGGGATCCTCCCGCCTCAACCTCCCAAGTAGCTGGGATTAAAAGTGCACCACCACACCCAGGTAAGTTATTGATTTGTGAAGATGGGGTCTTGCTTCGCTGCCCAGGCTTTTATGTATTTCATCTCAATCTTCCCAACAGTCCTGTGAGGCAGGTACTATCTTAACCCATTTTACGGATGAGGAAACCAAGCCACTGAGGGTTTGTTATCTTGCTCAAAGTCTGAGACTGACAGTGGCAGAGATGGGATGAGAAGTCAGGCTTTCTGGCTCCGGGCTCTGGTGTTGGTGGCTGTCCGTAGAGACCACCAGGTATGGGGGATCCCCATGTCCAGTGTCTCCTGCCCTGCCCCATCGGAAGCCCTGTGCCCCACATGTGCACAGCACCTCGCAGCTTACAAAGCCTCCTTGCACCCTGTGAATGGGGGGTAGGGGGGTTAATCATCCCCGTTGTTCAGAAGCAGAAACCAAGGGACAGAAGACAGTTGCTCAAGGTTGCCCAGGGGTTGATGGCAGAACCAGGACGAGACTCCACTTCCCGGCTGCTTGTGCGTGGCTCTGGCTCTGCTCTTGAGGAGGGAATGTGGCCTCAGGGACCTCCAGGTGCACTGCCCTCCTGCTGCATAGACACAGGAATATTCTGGAGAGCCAGGAGCAAGTGGAATCTGGAGAGGGATGGTGCAGCCCACGCTGGGTTGGAGGGGCCTTCCAAAGAGGTGGGATGTCCAACCTGGTCTTGGAGGGGCTGTGAGGGATGGAGGGCGTCTGAGCCAGCCCCTCTGAGGGGCCCCACCAGCCATTCTTGAGACCGGCCCCTGGGTGCCTGAGCACAGCAGGTGTGTCTCATCTATGTCTGATGGGGCCTGTCCCAGCCAGGGGACAGGGACTACTGAGGATTCTAGAATCCGGACCCTCTGAGGGAGAGAAGGGCTGAGGCTGGGGGCGAGAGGAACCCGAGGAGGCTCCGTGCCTCTGTCAGACGGAGGGCAGAGCCCTCGGCACCTGTCTGGGGGCGAGGAATGCTGGCCCAGGAAGTGCGGGGCCCCTCCTCTCCTAGCTCTCCATCCTCTGCTCTGTGGCGAGGCTGTGCCCGGCCAGGCATTGTTCGAAGGTTTGAAAATAAAGGCTTCTTGGCCTGGCCCTGCTGGCAGAGGGAAGGGGGCAGCTCTGGCCCAGGCCTGAAGGATAACTGGCTGCAAAGGGAGGTCCCACCCAGCTCCACCTCCAGTACGGCTGGGAGTGTCAGGGTCTTCGGAGTGTCCTGGCACCCCGGCTTCTGCTGCCTGGTGAGTCTGGGTCTGGCGCCTTCTCCTCCTCCAGGGGCTCAAGCTGCCCCTTCCCCACCAGAAGCTTCCAACAATCTAGGGCTCGTGGGGGACAGGTGCTCCCCCCACGCCTTCTTTCACCTACCAGCAGATAACTTAACAGTAATGATGTCCCCATTACCCCGGTGGGGTAGGCACCACTGTCATTACTGTTAGACACATGAGGAAACCAAGGTTCAGAGAGGTTGAGTAACTTGTCCAAGGCCACAAAGCTGGCCAGCAGAGGAGCCGTTGCTCAAGCAGAGGTCTGCCTGGCTCCTGAGTCAGAGCCTAACCATGTACCCCACCACCCCTCGCCTCCCCACTATTCCATCTCCCCTGGGCTCCCCTTCCAGGCCGTCCCTCTGGCCGGCAGAGCAAAGAAGCTTTCTGCTTCCCCTGAGTGGCCAGGGCCTGGGGATACCATGTAGGGTGCTGGGGGAGGGAGGGAGCCAGCAGAGAAGGGCTTGCGGTGGGGTGACCATGTCAGCTTGTTAAATTCTCACACCCAGCCCTCACGCAGGGGCACTGTCTGTTTTGTAGATGAGCAAACTGAGGCCCCTAAGAGATGGGATTTGAACCTAGATCTGTTTCTGTCCAAAGCCTTTCCTCACACTCAGTGTCTGAAGGGCCAATAGGAATCCCCAACACAGAACACTACCCAGCCTCTACAAGGTCCATGTGTGAACCAAGAGGCACCAAAGGGTGGGCTGGGGGCACTGTTGCTCGGGCACAGGATGGATGGCAGGTAGAAAGAGCAGGTCAGGAGCCAGGGAGCCCGGGCAGCTCCAACACCCGGACGTCCCCCATCCAACTCAGCAGGCAGGGCCCTGCCTTCCTCCGGTGGCGCACGGCTGCCAGCCTCCCCTTCCAGACGAGATCCGGTGATCCCCCGTCCGCCCCCGGGGCCTCTGCTGAGGCTGGCACACTGGTGCTGGCACCGGAAAGCGACATTCCAGAGTCCCCCCCCAACTCCCTGCCAAACCTGGATTCTTGGCAGAGCAGGAGAGCAGGGGCTTCTGGGAGATGCTCAGGGCAGGAGTGTGGGGAGAGGGCTGTGGCTGAGGAGGATTGTGGGTGGGACCAGAGCGGGCACACCTGCCCGCAGGGTGTGGGAGGGACCAGGGAGGGGACAGGGCAGACCCCCCCACCCCCCAGGAACTAGGCATCTCTGGGCTGCTTCACCCCCACCCCAACAGAAACCTGGATGGGGCGACAGCACAGCCTCCAGACTTGGGGGAGCTAGGCCGAGGGCAGCATCTCAGACGTGGTGTTCCTAAAAAGATACATCCTTCTCAGGTGGTCAGGTACCCCTCACTCCCTCCTGTCGAAGGTTTTCCAGGCAGAGCTCTGACTCGCTGTGTGACCTTGGGCAAGACACATGCCCTCTCTGGGCCTCAGAGACTCATGACAGGGCTGAAACAGGCAAATCTTGAAGGTGCCTTTGAGCAAACGACTTAGGACACTTGGTTTTTATTGTTCCAAGATCTCGTGACTTTAGCCTCCTCCCTGGCCTCCCCTGTCCCATCTCTACACAGCGGCAACGGCTCTTTGTAAAACTGAGTCAGAGGGCTCCCCTGCTCAGCACCCTGGGGGAGGGAGTGCCTCTGGCTTCGTTCCCTTGCCCCTGTGCCTGCCCCGTCCCCTGCCTCCAGTGCACTGGCCCCTCCTGAACAACTTTCTTCTCTCCTGGGGTGTCTGCCACTCACCCCTCCTCTGGCCGCACCCAGATCTTTCAATAGTTCTTTCTGGTCATCCAAGGCTCAGCTCAAATGTCAGAGAGGCCTTCCCTGACCCGTTTCCTAAACTTGTACCCTTCACCCACCCAGTGTTTGTGATCACATTTCTCTGATTTATTTGCTTTATAACATTTTCTCACAACTGGGGTCTTCTTGTTCATTTGCTGTTTACTTGCCGATTGTCCTTTTTGCCTCTGGACTGTCAACTCTGAGCGGGCAGGGACGCGTCTCCGGTCCCTAGCTCTCGGCAGGCTCTCTCAGTCTTTCTGAATGAGTGACTCTGAGACTGTGTTTCTCAGAACAAGCCCGAGCTCCTGGTTCTTCAGCTCGAGATTCCTCCCTGGGGGCTCACTGCTTCCTCCCTCCGTGGCCTCCCCCATCCCAGGCTGGTGGCATGTTCCTGGGTCCTCAGCTCTGGGACAGGGTTGCCTCAGGCCCTGGCTATGGGGCCCAGCAGCCCAGGGGCCTGGCAAGGCAGGACAGGGTGGGAAGGAGGGAAGGCCCGTGTCCCCTGGTCCCCATGAAACCCTGTTCCCCAATTGCAGGAGAGCAGTCCTGGGCCTGGAAACCCCCGGGTCTGGCTGCTGGGGCAGGCAGTTCCGGGGTGACCTCATCGCCTTGAAAGGAGGGCAGCAGGGGCAGGAAACGGAGGACGCATCAGAGAGACTAAATTTAGAGCGTTTGATTCAGCCCGGGCGGGACAATATTCCTGGAGTCCCCATTGTTTGTGAGGGGCCAGAGGGCAGGCTGCCCGTTGAATGCTGGGGCTGAGCCATGCCAAGCTGTCTGGGCATGCAGGGGTCGCGGGCGGTGGGTGCGGTGAACCCCCCACCTGGAGAGAAAGCTGGGCCAAGGGTCAAGGCAGATGAGGTGGGGTGCGAGCTCTGGGGGTGCTGCCATTCTGATAAGGCCAAAGGTGTAGAGGGGGATGCCTCACAGAGGAAGAGGGGTCTTTGCTCTCCTGATAACACGCCCTCTGCAGGGTCCCCCTCATAATAGCCGGGACAGGCGTTATCCTCCCCCTCCTCTGCCATTGCCTAGGCAGGGGTCTGAGGCTCGGCTGGGAGACTAAGTTGCTGAAGGCCACGTGGAGGATAATGCCCCAGCTCCCAGCCCAGGTCAGCAGCACCAGCTGTGCCCCCCGCCCTTTGTCCTCTGACCAGGACAGGCCCTGCCCCCACACATCGCCCTGCTGCCCCCCACCAGGCCTAGCAGCTGCGGGTGGACAGGAGAGGGTGACTTGGCCTGCACAGACTCCAGAACCCATTGCCATGGCAACCTGGGGTCCAGGCTTGTGATGCTCTGGAGATGAGCCCGGAGCCGAGGACGTGGGTGAGGATGCAGGGGCGCTGGCTTTTGCCCCCTGGCCTGCAAGCACCAGAGATGGGCCAGCAGCCCGGCCAAGCTGCCTGGGCTGGTCACACTGGCTTGGCCGGAGGTCTTCCAGGGTGTCCTGTTTCTGTGCCCACGCTTCAGGCCACGCTGCAGCAGGCGCCAGAGGAGGCTGCGGATTGTCCTGGATTCAGGGCCACCCTGGTGGGTGACGGCTCTGCAGTCCCTGTGCTCAGGACCCTCCTGCTCCTGTCCAAGCCCCCTTCCTCCCTTCCTGCAAGTCCCTTTGAAGCTCAGGGAACCCCTTGGGCCATCTGCCCTGGAAATGGGGAGAGGGGACTGGAAGTTCCAGTGGGCTGGTTCTGTCCACCACTGTGTGTCAGGCACAGGCAAAGGCCCCAGGGATGTTCAGAGCTCACTCCCGCCCTCCTTTCCTCTCTCCAGCTGCAGGAGGACCTGGGGAAGGAAGGCAGCCCCCCCGCGTATGCCAGATGAGTAAACCGAGGGTCTGAGCTGGGAAGAGGCCTGTCTGGGACCAGGCACAGGGCAGCAGCTTCACCCGTCAGCCTGGGCCCTGCCCACTGCAGTCCCAGGCCCCTCGCGGTCGCTCCCTGCAGCCCACTGCCCTGCCGGGGCGGCGGCCCGGGCGCTCGCTGCTCCTGTTGATTTCACGTCATGACTCATGTTATCATGTTCTCAGGAGCTGAGTAACCACCTGGGTTATTTATACCCTGGCTTGGCAGGCTTCCTTCCCTCCTCCCAGAACTCGGGCAGGGAGGATGGGGTGGGGGTGGGGAGGAACCTGGGAGGGGGATGTGGACTAGAAGAAGGCAGCTGAGCACCCCCACATCCCCTCCCCTGGGGCACCACCCCCGTAAGGCACCCCAAAATAACCGTGCCTATTCCAGCATAACAGGATGGGCCTGCCTCGATGGCATGGACCTATAGGTGTTATGATGGTCTGGGGAGGGGGGAATTCCTTTCCCGAGCGAGTCACCCGTCTGGAAAAATAAAGAAGGAAAAAGCTGAAAAATTTTCCTTCCATCAAAACAGGAAGGAGCTGGGGAGGGGGATGGACAGGGAGATGAGGCTTGGAGGCTGAGGTGCATCCTCCCCTCACCCACTGGTGGTCTTTAGGGAAGGGAAGCCCCGGCGCCTGGGGTCTCTAGCCTGTTCGGCTGGGGCTGGCGCCCTGGGTGTCTCCCGAGTGGGACATTGCTGGCTGCCAGGGGGTGTTTTCGTCCTCCCTTCCTCCGGGGCCTGTGTACATTGGTTTACACCCACAATGCCTGTGTGCACGCAGGCCCCCCAGTCGCCCTTCACACCGCGTCACACAGGCACGCTCACCCTCCCTGCACGCCCCCATCAGATCCCACATGGGAAAATATCTCACTCACACTGGTGGGTGGGATGGGGGGGATGTGTCTTTCTGGCTTAATTCATTCTTCCCTCCCTTTGAGCACTTTCCTGGGAGTGCTGTGACTTAAGTTCAAACCCAGCTCCACCTCTAACCAACAGGGTGATGTTAGAGAAGTCACTTTCCCTCTCTGAGCCTCAGTTTTCCCATCTGTAAGAGGGATATGATCCTTCCCATGCCGCTTGCTTCTCTCTGAGACAAATTGTGTGACTGAATGAGGTTTGTCCCTCAGGTGCCTCAGCCAAGTGGGAGGACAGTAACCACAGCTCCCATGTATGGAGTGCTCCGTTTGTGCCAACCCCCTTCATTCATTTGCTAGATTAACCCCATCACCAAATGGGGCAGGTTCCAGAATCACACTCACCCAGGGTCCCACAGCTGGGAGGGGGCGTGTTGAGCACTGTTGTTATCCAAGGAAGAACAGGGAGGTCCCCTGGTGCCCCAAGGGGGAAGGGGCAGAGGAAGGCCGATCCTCCATGGAACACCCCTTCCACCTGGGACCATCGATGATAACTCTGTGGCTTCAGCAGAGACGTGCCCCATGGCCGGAGCGCATCTGTGCCCAGGGAGCACGTACTATGCCCATGGCTGCGGTGGTTCCTATTAAGACTCTTAGTCACTCACGCCGGCTGCCCTCTGTTTGCTTATTGACTTATATAACCACGGCCCCAGGGTGTTTGTACAGTCGTCTGGGTCTTTCCGACTGTCTACCTGCCTGCCTGCTTTGGCCTGCAAGCCCCCCTAGGGCAGGGGGCTCCAGAGAGGTGAGCTGGTGGTGGAATGGCCAATTCTTCCCGGGGATAACCCCGGAGGCGTGCCATGCACATCCGCACACACTCCCCACAATCAGATCGTGTCTGGATATCCATTCGACAGACGATGACACTGAGGCTGCGGACATTGTTCCTTCAGGCCCAGGACTCAGTTTTCATGCCTGTAAAATGGGGATAACGTATTTTCCTCTCCCTGGATTGTTGGACGGTTCAGTGAGTTGATGTATGAGTTTGAAACACATAAAATCACAGTGTTTAACTTTTTAAAAAGTACTTTTTTTTTTAGTACAGTTTTCACTTCACAGCAGCAGTGAGAGGAAGGCACAGAGATAGCCCGTGGGAATCTATGGGTGAGTGAGGGTGAGGCCCCAGTGAACTGGGCAGGTGTGTTTTCATCTTTGCCCGCCTCACAGATGGGTAGAGAAGTGCAGGGCAGCGATGTTGGCACTGAGCTGCCTGGGTTCAAGTCCCGGCTCTGCCCTCAGCCATCCCTGACTTTGGCAGAGCTGTTGTAGACCTTGGTTTCCCCATTTGTGAAATGTGGGTGGTGAGAGCTCCTCTCGTGCCTACGTGTCGTGCAGCTCAAATAAGTTCTTGCACCTACAGGTGTAGAGCTGGCTGCCCAACTGCATGGCCAAGGCTACACAGAGTTTGCTCTTATGAATACTGGTGGAAAGTTTGTGACTTTTATTTATTTATTTATTTATTTTTATTTTTATTTTTTTTTTGAGACGGAGTCTCACTCTGTCGCCCAAGCTGGAGTGCAGTTGCGTGATCTCGGCTCACTGCAAGCTCCGCCTCCTGGGTTCATGCCATTCTCCTGCCTCAGCCTCCCAAGTAGCTGGGACTACAGGCACCTGCCACCACGCCTGGCTAATTTTTTGTATTTTTAGTAGAGACGGGGTTTCACCATGTTAGCCAGGATGGTCTTGATCTCCTGACCTTGTGATCCACCCGCCTCGGCCTCCCAAAGTGCTGGGATTACAGGCTTGAGCCACCGCGCCCAGCCGTGACTTTTATTTTTTTTTGAAGCAGAGTCTCACTCTGTTGCCCAGACTGGAGTGCAGTGGTGTGATCATGGCTCACTGCATCCTCAACCTCCTTGGCTCAGGCGATCCTCCAGCCTCAGCCTCCTGAGTAGCTGGGACTACAGGTGCACACTACCACACCAGGCTGATTTTTGTATTATTATTATTTTTTTTGTAGAGATGGGGTTTTGCCATGTTGCCCATGCTGGACTCCAACTCCTGGGCTCAAGTGATCCGCCTGCTTTGGTTCCCGAAAGTGCTGTGATTATGGGTGTGAGCCACTGCTCCTGCCTAAGTTTGTGACTTTTATACCGTGGCTGGCTTCCCATTCTTTTGATAGGCCCACCATGCTTCCTGCAGTTACAAGCAGTCTCCTCTAGCAAGCTGGGATCCCCACCAAGAGGGGTGCCTGCTCACTGCCTGTCCGTCTCTGCTTCCCAGCTCCATCCCTTCCAGAATCCCCAGTCAAACCCTTAGAAAGCGACTAAAAGGATGCCCTGATTTGGAAAGGGCTGGTAACCCCTACCTATTCCATTGTTCCCCACCTGTGGACCCCACCACAAGCAAATGGCTTCTGTCTCTGGGGTGGGGGTGGACCCGGGGCCCCCCACCCGGAATCCTTGGGCCCACTGCCTCCAGCCCTGCATAGCCTCTCCATGTAGTCCGTATAGTTTTGTACGTATGCATCATGGCATGAAGAAGGCTGGGCAGCTGCCATCCAGGCACACAGGGAGGCATCGTGTGGCTGGGAGGTGGCAAAGGTGTGGGCTTCGGCATCACAGCCTTGGATCGAATCCTAAGACTGCTGCTTCCTTGCTGGATGGCGCTGGGAAAGCCAGCATGCTTCTCGGAGCCTCAGTCTCCTCTCCTCCCCCAGATGAACAGATCAGAGCACCAGGAGTGGGTCAGGGCTCAGCCAGCCTCCCTTTCCTTGCTGGTCAAATGGTAATCACTGTCCTGCCTCCTTCCTCAGGCTGTCAGCTCAAGAGCACGACTGGCCCAGGGCGAATGCTCTGCAAGGGAGTCTGTCCTGATGACGGGCTCACTCCAGGCCCAGGAGGCAGGCAGCAAAGGACGCTGTCAGGATGGGCCTTCTCTGGGGAGAGCCAGCCTTCAAGCATCAAGGTGGGGGGGGGGCCCAGACCCCCGATGGGGTCATCTTCCAGCCCGTCTGGCCCAGCTCCCCTCACCCCAGGACGGTTTCACTCCAATTCCAGCCAGCTTGCGGGGCAGGTAGGTCCAAGCTGCCCCGTCCAAACATCCTCTTCCTTGTCTGGAGCCTGGAGGAGCTAAAAATGCATCGGCTTTGGGAAAACAAACACTGCGCTTCCCTCGCCTTTGTATACAGGACAAGGCCCAAGGCCGCAGGGTGGGCTCCTCCAGGCTGGCTTAGGCCTGGGGGTCCGTCTGTCTGCCTTCCTGGGGGTCTCCTCTCCTGCCTCCCTGGCACTCACAGGCCAGTGGCCAGAGCCTCATTAGGGTGAGAAGGTCTGAGAGAAGTGGCAGGGGTTCTATGTAAGAACAACCTCCACCCTCTCCAGGTGAAGGCCTGTGGCCCCTCTCCTAGCGCTGGCTCTGGAGCTCAGAGGTGAATTTGCAAGTGAGTTGTGTGTGTGTGCGTGCGTGTGTGTGTGTGTGCGTGTGTGCGCACAGCCTGCAGCAGTAATAACCATCACTGTGATGACCAACATCTGTGGGGTGCTCACTCCAGGCTTTATCACTTCAGGTGAATTAACTCCTTTAACCCAGTGAGGCAGGGACTATTGTTAACCACATGTTACAGAGGAGGAACGTGAGGCTCAGGAAGGTTAAGGAATTTGCTTAAGGTCACAGAGCTAGAAGACGGTAGGGCAGGGCTTTGAACCCAGGTGGTCTTTGATGGGAAGCCTAGTCCCTTGCCCTCTCTCAGCCTCACTTTCCTCATCTGTACAATGGGCACATACGATGGCAATGCCTTCTCCCTGGGCGACTGTGAGGGTGGGGCAGGCAGAGGGGAAGGAAGTGCTTTGTGGACAGCCAAAGGCCCTGTAGACAGGGAGGCAGGGGATGGGGCAGCAAGGAGCATGGGGTTGCTGATGAGGGCCACACGGAGCGGGGTAGGGCTTGGAGTCTCAGACCATTTGTGGCATGGTCTTGGACAGTCTCCAGCTTAGAGCCGCACTTCCTCTCCATCAAGTACGGAGAAGCAGAGCTGCCTGGCCCAGGTGTTGCTGGCCCCTCTCAGTGGAGGGAAGGTCCCCAGTGATCATCGCTCTCACTTTTCTGGACTTGAGGGCGTGGGTTTGCCCCCGGGATGGAACCCAACTACTTCCTTGGTATTTCTTCACCCCAGCCAGTGCCCTGGACCCCCACGCCCAGGGTGTAAGATGCTCTTCAGGGATGAGGGCTTGGATAGCTCTGAGCACACAGTCTAAAAAGCCCCTAACCTTGAGCAGCACCCCCATCCCCCAGGGCTGTGGCCACTCTTTTTCCCTTCGGCTCAGATCTGTCCTGGAGTGGAGGGTGGAGAGTTATGGGGGTGTGGGCGCCCCCATCCCTAGCTCTGCTGGAGAACCTTATTTCTCAGTGGCCTGAACGCGAAGATGGGTGGGGGCCTTCCCAGTTCTCTCATTCAAGTGCTCCTCAGACCCGACCCCGCTGAAGTTCTGAGGTCAGATGAGACCACATGCATTCAGGGTGGTGTGGCTTCAGACCCTTCCCAGTTCTGATACCTCAAGACGGGGTGCCCCTCAGGGGCCCTGTGCTTCTAAGCTTAGAGGCTCATGCTACAAGCCCCTCCCCAACTCTTTCCACCCTTTAGGAAGGGCCTGGCATCTCTGCAATAACTGGTCAGGACTCAGAAATAGAAATGGGCAGGATTTTAATCATTTATTCATTCCTTTAGCAAGCAGGCACTTCCTGAGCAGCCACTGTATGCTAGGAGCTGGCAGGAGGCCCTTGAACACTCTGGACTCAGTCTAGTGCTAGATTGATGATCGGGCCATGACAATGCCAGGTGTGCATGCTGTGGGAGCCTGGAGCAAGTCCAAGCCTGGTGGGCCTTCTGGAGGAGGTGCCTGCTACACCCAGCCTGGCAGGAGGCAGAGGAGCAGGTGTTCTTCATTAAAAAAAAATTTTTAGGCTGGGTGCGGTGGCTCATGCCTGTAATCCCAGCACTTTGGGAGGCTGAGGGGGGGCAGATCACTTGAGGTCAGGAGATCAAGACCACCCTGGCCAACATGGTGAAACCGTCTCCACTAAAAATACAAAAATTAGCTGGGCATGGTGGTGGGCACCTGTAGTCTCAGCTACTCAGGAGGCTGAGGCAGGAGAATCGCTTGAACCTGGGAGGCAGAGGTTGCAGTGAGAAGAGATCGCACCACAGCACTCCAGCCTCAGCAACAGACCGAGACGCCATCTCTGAGATGGCTCACTGCAGTCTTGAACTCCTGGGCTCAGAGGATTCTCCCTCCTGACAGCCTCCTGAGTAGCTGGGGCCACACTCAGATTTTTTTTTTTTTTTTTTTGGTAATTTTTTTTAAGAGATGGGGTCTTGCTATGTTGCTGAGGCTGGACTCAAACTCCTGGCTGCAAGTGATCCTCCAGCCTCAGCCTCCCAAATTGCTGGGAATACAGGGGTGAGCCACCACGCCCAGGGAGGTGTTCTTTACAGACTGCTCCTCTGCAAGGAGAGGATACAAGACAGGGGTGCTTAGCACAGCATTCAGGCGCAGGTGTCATGCAGCATTCAGGCCCAGGTGTCATGCAGCATTCAGGCCCAGGTGTCATGCAGGTGTCATGCAGCATTCAGGCCCAGGTGTCATGCAGCATTCAGGCCCAGGTGTCATGCAGCATTCAGGCCCAGGTGTCTGCTGGGCCCTCTTCTGCCACTTCTAACCCATGTATTGCCACCTGCACTGCAATGATTTGTGTCTATCTCACTGACAGCATGGGAAGTCCCTGAGTGCCAAGGCTGGGACTCCTTCCTCATTCCATTTCTCAGAGCTTCATACAGGGTCTGCAAACAGTAGGCGTTCTACAATGCTGCTCTGAGTAGCCTTCCCTCTCCCCCAACTTGTACCTAAGTCAGAGTTCATATGGATCCAGCACTTTTTAGCTGGCAGAGCAGGTTCCCATATATTAATGCATGTGGTGCTCACCAAAGCCCTGTGTCAAAAGTGTCATCGTTGTCATCAGCATCGCCTGCCAGAAAACTGCACAGCACGGTGGTCTCAGCATGTGGGCTCTGTAGCTGGACTGCTCAGATTCAAGTCCTGGCCTTACCACTTACAGGCTGTGTGACCTTGAACAAGTGTCTTGGCCTCTCTGTGCTTCCATTTCCCCATCTGTAAGATAGGAATAACACATCTCACAGGAGCATGGAGAGGCTACAGGTAGAGTAAGAAAAACACTACCTACCACGTAGTCAGCTCACTAATCATGGTAGTTGTTACCATTCTATTTATAGGGGACACAGAAGGTCAAGGTCAAGATGACCCAGCTGTCCGGTGGAACAGGGTTTTTATCTCTGAGTCATTAGACTTCAAATCTAGTGTTTGGGGGTTATCTCCTTGTCCCGCTGCCCCATCTCCCTTGTCACCCTGCCTCCTAATTTATCTGTTTATACATCTGGTTGTCCTTCTCAATGGGGCTCTTCAAAGGCAGGGGCCTGCATTAGGCTGGTTCACACCTGTCTCCCCAGTGCCTGGAGCAGTGCGGGGCCACCAGTGAACTTGAAGGCTGCATGGAAGGATCCACGCGCTTGCTTCCTGCTAAGGTGTTCTACTGAGCGCCTCCACATGGAGGACCTCATGGGAGCCTCCAGACTACTCCAGGAGGAGGGTAGAAATTCTCTACAACTGCACTGAGGTACAACAAACCGCACACATTTTGTTCTGATGTACATATACACCCATAAGCCCATCAGCACAATAAAAAATAACAAACATTTCCATCACCCCTAAAAGTTTGCCATGCCTCTCTGTTATCCCTCGCTCCTTCCCATTATAGATTTATTTTTATTTCTTTAGAGATAGGGTCTTGCTCTGTTGCCCAGGCTGGAGTGCAGTGGCACAGTCACAGCTCACTGTAGCCTCAAACTCCGGGGCTCAAAGCGATCCACAGCCTCCCGAGTAGCTGGGACTACAGGTGCTTGTCACCACACCCAGCTCCAGTTTATAGATTCATCTCCAGTTTATAAAGGAGGAAACCGAGGTACTGAGAGGTTAAAAAACCTTCCCGGAGACACTTGTCCAGCAAGTGGCCGCTCCAGGATTTGGACCAAGGTGATGTGTCTTCAGGCTGCCTCTCTGCCACTGTGCCATGCTGCTGGGTGTAGTCAGCAGTGGGTGGGTGCCTGCAGTGGTCTGTAAAGACCACCTGAGATGTCCTTCCTCCTCTGTTCCACCCTGTCCAGGTCCAAGAAGACAGTTTATGAAGAGAGAGCAGGTGTGACTCTCAGTGTGCTCCTGTGTGAGAAGCAGGCTGATGTCTCAAAGGGAAGGGCGGATAACAGAGACAGTGCAAGTGGAGGAGATAAGGGTGCCTCAAAGCCGGGAGGCTGGGTGATGCAGGAGCCTGCGCCTCCCGAGGGGGGTGCTGGGCCCAGTGTGAGTACGTGTGACTGTGACTGAGACAGTGTGACTGCTGAAGGCAGGGACATAGCAGCTCCCTGACTGGGGGCGGAAGGCGTTAACTGTGTGAAGGCTGATTGTGGGTGGGTGGGCTCTGGGCCTCGAACCCGGGGGCTGAGGGAGATAGTAAACAGCAGGGTGACTGACGGGAGGATCATGTTGGTAGCCCTGCGAAGATGCTGCAGGGCTGTGGGGGTTTGTGTGACTTTGCAGTTCAACAAATTCAAATTCAGCCAATGCTGGCAGGGCCTGTTGTGCCAGGCAACCAGCTAGGAGGAGGAGGAGACTCGGACCCAGCTTGCAGCTGAAGGGCGCTGGCTGCCGGGTTCTGTGGGTTCACCTTGCGGTGCCTTCCCTTGCTGGCATGGAGTCCTTACAATAGCCCCATCTCCAGGTTGAGGCTAGATGGAGGGGCACAGAGGGAAGTGACTTGCCCAAGGTGACCCAAGCTCCCGAGTGCCAGGGCACGATCTGAATTCAGGCTCTCAGGCTGCAGAGCCGGAGGCCCTCCCTGTCATGCCTATGCCAGGGTGGAAATGTCTGGTCCTGGAGGGGAGCTTGGACTCCTGGCCTTGGCTCTGGAGACATACCCCTAGACCACGTGGGCTCCTAACCTGTCCATGGTCACTGTGCTGAGGGGCGGGACGGTGGGTTGCCCCTAGTTCTTTTTTCCCCGGGGCCAGATTCATGGACTGAGGGGTTGCTCGGCTCTCAGAGACCCCCTAAGCGCCCCGCCCTGGCCCCAAGCCCTCCCCCAGCTCCCGCCCCCCCCTCCTGGCGCTGACTCCGGGCCAGAAGAGGAAAGGCTGTCTCCACCCACCTCTCGCACTCTCCCTTCTCCTTTATAAAGGCCGGAACAGCTGAAAGGGTGGCAACTTCTCCTCCTGCAGCCGGGAGCGGCCCGCCTGCCTCCCCGCGCACCCGCAGCCTCCCCCGCTGCCTCCCTAGGGCTCCCCTCCGGCCGCCAGCGCCCATTTTTCATTCCCTAGATAGAGATACTTTGCGCGCACACACATACATACGCGCGCAAAAAGGAAAAAAAAAAAAGCCCACCCTCCAGCCTCGCTGCAAAGAGAAAACCGGAGCAGCCGCAGCTCGCAGCTCGCAGCCCGCAGCCCGCAGAGGACGCCCAGAGCGGCGAGCGGGCGGGCAGACGGACCGACGGACTCGCGCCGCGTCCACCTGTCGGCCGGGCCCGGCCTAGCGCGCAGCGGGCACGCCGCGCGCGCGGAGCAGCCGTGCCCGCCGCCCGGGCCCCGCGCCAGGGCGCACACGCTCCCGCCCCCCCACCCGGCCCGGGCGGGAGTTTGCACCTCTCCCTGCCCGGGTGCTCGAGCTGCCGTTGCAAAGCCAACTTTGGAAAAAGTTTTTTGGGGGAGACTTGGGCCTTGAGGTGCCCAGCTCTGCGCTTTCCGATTTTTGGGGCCTTTCCAGAAAATGTTGCAAAAAAGCTAAGCCGGCGGGCAGAGGAAAACGCCTTTAGCCGGCGAGTGAAGACGAACCATCGACTGCCGTGTTCCTTTTCCTCTTGGAGGTTGGAGTCCCCTGGGCGCCCCCACACGGCTAGACGCCTCGGCTGGTTCGCGACGCAGCCCCCCGGCCGTGGATGCTCACTCGGGCTTGGGATCCGCCCAGGTAGCGGCCTCGGACCCAGGTCCTGCGCCCAGGTCCTCCCCTGCCCCCCAGCGACGGAGCCGGGGCCGGGGGCGGCGGCGCCTGGGGGCCATGCGGGTGAGCCGCGGCTGCAGAGGCCTGAGCGCCTGATCGCCGCGGACCCGAGCCGAGCCCACCCCCCTCCCCAGCCCCCCACCCTGGCCGCGGGGGCGGCGCGCTCGATCTACGCGTCCGGGGCCCCGCGGGGCCGGGCCCGGAGTCGGCATGAATCGCTGCTGGGCGCTCTTCCTGTCTCTCTGCTGCTACCTGCGTCTGGTCAGCGCCGAGGTGAGTTGCCACGGCGGCTGGGGCTGGTTCTTCATTCATTACCTTCGCCCCCACCTTCTGACCGCCCCCTCCTCTCCCTGCAGTGAACTTTGGACCCTTGCAGCCCGTGAGCCTGACGCCGGGCGCTGGGTGACCTCCTCGGGCTGGGAGCGAGGTCCGGGGGTGACAGGCTTTAAGCGAAGGCAACAGCGGTGGCTTTCTTTCCAACCGGCGGGCGAACCTGGCTCCCTAAGCCGTTCCGTGTCGGGGGAGGGTGTGTGTGGCTCTGTCCCCCACCCCTTGGGAACCCGAGAACAAGCCCCTTCCCGGCCGGGGGAGAGGGGGTGGGGTGGCGCCCAGGGTGCAGAAGGCAGCGCGTCCTCCCGAGCCCACTTCGGCGCCAGCCTCGGCTTAGGCTCTGTCCTGCCATCGGCTTGCCCAGGAGGTGCAAGCTTGCGCACCGGTGCCATCCATGCCGACCTTTGACGGGGCTCGGGTCCCACCCTGGCTCCCGGTCGGGGTCCGGGTGGACGCCCTCCGGCACGCGCAGGGCATGCCCGGCCCCAGAGCACGGTCTGGAAGCAGCTTGTGTCTCGGGCGCGGGATTTGGGGTGGGAGTAACAGGGAAAGAGGGAGAGAGGAAGAGAGAGATAGAGACGCAGGTAGGTTTCGGGCACTTGGGTAGGGGGAGGACTGGGGGCTCTGAAGGAATCCATCCCCCGGGGCGGTGTGTGCCTGAGGCCTTGCCGTACCTGTGCCCGCGCCCTGCAAGAGGAAGCACCTCTCTCCCCCGCATGCAGGGTGCGGAGCGCGCCGCCTGTAAAAGCCTAGCTGCACGGGAGATGGGGTATAAAAACATCTGCGGGAGCGCTGGGGTCGGAGCCGTCCCCACCCCTCCCAGCCTCACGTAGCCGTGAGTTGGCAAGTCTACCCGGAATCCAGGTGGGAAAGGGGGCGGGGCGGGACGACGCGCGCGGTGGAGGGGAGGGCAGCCGGGAGCGCGGCGTGACTGGGTCCCGTCCCACCTCCGCCCGGCTGCGGCCGGGAGTCCGCACCTCGCCCGCACCTCGCCGGCTCCCGGGGAGGGTCGGCCCCTGCGGCCTCCAGCCAGGCGCAGGAAGGAGGCAGCGGCGGCGAAGGGGTTAAGGCGGAGGGCTCGGAGGCCGCGGCCCGGCCTTGGGCTGCCGCCAGCGCAGGTTGTTTTGACCACGGAGGAGCCGTCTCCTTTTGTTCTCGGGGCTCCTCGAGGGCCGCAGGCCGCCCGCCCGGGGGCCCCGCCCTTCCGCGGCCGGCCCCGCAGCCCGCACCCGGGAGGGAGGACGCGGGGCTCGGCCGGGCAGCCTGCAGGCCCCTCCCGACGCCCCCTCTCCGCCTCTCCCGCAGCCCCCCGGGCCGCGGCCAGCTGTTGGGGAGGGGGTGGCCGGCCGGCCCCAGCTGCCGCCTCGCCTCGCCGTGGGACCTGGGGGCTGGGCCCGGTGCCAGGGCGTCCTGGGAACGGCGGCGCCCCGTGGCTGCTCTCCGCAGCCCACCCCGCCCGGGCCCCCGACTCGCTCACTCACCCCACGCATGCACACTCCTGGCCGGAGGCGATGCTGCGCTCCGGCAGGCGGGCGCGCAGAGCGACGGGCACGCACTACCGCGGCCAGGTCGCGCGCCCGCCGCCGCCACGCCCGTGCACACGCGGGACACACGCGCGCGCACCGCACACAAACGCACGCACGGCCCCTGCACGCGCGGCCTGAGCACACGTGCGCGCACACCCACGCACGTACACAGGCACGCACGGGCCCCCGTGCACCCAGCGCCTGGTGCTCGCCCCCGCGCAACAGGTGGGCCCTCCGTGGGCCCTGGCACCTCACCACCTCTGTAGCGGCCCCATTTCCTTTCTGGCGTCCTGTGAGGGAGGGAGAACCTCCCATCAGCTCCACAGCACCCACTTTTTTTTTTGCCTTGTCAGCCCGACGCCCCTCAAACCTTACCCATCTGTGACTCCTTTTTTTCAACCACCCCCGCGTGGTGGAAAATGGTGGTGATGTGACTCTGAGGGGCACTGAGCTGTCCAGACCGATTCCCCCTTCACATGAGCCTTCATTTGAACCTGCAAGACTGGAGGGACCTGGCGTGTGCAACCGCGGAGGGGGCTCCCACCCCTGGCTGTTGCATTCTCTTGGCTGATCCCAGCGTGCCCCGGGGAGGCCGCTGACAGCTGGATGTTTCCCCAGCCTCCCCTTACCATTTCCAGCTTCGTCCAGCACCTCCTCCTCCTTTCCCACAGCTCCACCGGCTCGTGTATCTGGGGTGGAGGCTGTGGCACAGAAACTGCCTTTCTCCTCACTTTAGTCACAGCATTCTTGAACACATGGCCACAGGCGCGATGTATGTGGCACTTTGCAGTTTATGAAGCACTTTGCTGCTAAGCCTGAGTGAGCCTCAGGCTGGCCCTGGGGGAGGGGACCTGCATGGGGATGAGACCATGCAGGGGTCAGTCCAGGAAGGAGCTGTAATGGCCAGTGCTAGGAGAGTCAGGGCAGGCCTGCTGATGGAGGTGGCCTTGGAGCTGGCCACGTCCTGGTCGTGCTTGGACTAAGCTTTCAGCAGAGGGCAGGCAGCCGTGAGGCAGGGCTGGGCGGAGGGCCTGCCGAGGCCTCTGAGGTGCCATCTCCACCAGCTGAGCTGGCTTCCAGGAGGGCGAGTCCCACTGTCACGTGACATGTCTGGCCTCAGCACCCTTCTTCCGGGAAAGAGTGAAGGGCCCCACAGCCCTTTGCCATCCAGCTTCCTCTGGGTTTGCTAATGGCCCTAGAGGGCAGGAGACCAACCGCTGGAATCTCAGAGCCCTGGAGGTGTGCAAGGGCAGGTTAAACAGAATTTGGAGGATCTGGTGCAAGAGCCAGGAAGAGTGTGTGTGTGTGTGTGTGTGTGTGTGTGTGTGTGTCTGTCAGAGAGAGAGAGAGAGACAGAGACTGACTGAGCAGGAATGGTGAGATGTTTATCATGGGCCTCATAAGTACCTCTCCATGTCTTGTCTTCCCCTCCCGCATTGAGGAGCCTTTTCTGTGCCAACTCTTCCTATGTTCAGTTTATTTCATTGTTTGTTAGCTGCTTTCTCTACTGGAGTGTCAACCCCATTAGAGAGCTTTCCTCCTGGTCCCCACTTTTAGAACAGTGCCCAGAGCCCTGTGGACAATCAGTAACTATTTGTGCAAAGAACAGTTACTGCTGGGGTGGTGGGGAGGGCAGGGCCTGGCCCCCTGTTGCTTCATGGACCCACTGACTCCTCGCTTCGCTCTGCTCCGAGGGCAGCCCCACTTTTCAGCCCTCTGGTAGGCATCAGTCTTTCAAGGCCCCCCATCTTGAGAGAGAAGCATGTCTGTCTCTCCTCTATCTTGGGACTTGGGCTACCAGGATTAGACAGGACAGAGGAGAAGAAACAGAAAGAAAATCAGACTGCAAAGGTTCTGTGTATCTTTAGCTGGGGCTAAGTTTCTGCCACCTTAAAAAAAAAAAATGAGAGAGAGAGAGAAGATTGGATTAATGCAAAGTTCCCGAAGAACAGCAGAATCCCCTGGCCCGTCCCCTGGCTGGGATGGGGATGGGCAGTGATTGCCATGGTTGCCAGTATTATAAATGGCTGCACTGGTTCCTCTCTTCCTGCTTTAATTTTCCTCTGCTCCTGCAAGAGGTGGGGAGGCCAGGGTGCTGGGCCCACGTGAAGGAGCAGAGGCTGAGCGGGAGGGTCCCAAGAGCAATAAAGAAGGGGAATGCTAGGTGGGAAACACTGGTTCTAATGGCTTCTGTGGTTTGCCCCAAGAGGGCTTCTTCAAAGGGGTTGGTTGGCTTTGGCATTTGATCTAAATAAGGCCTGCGACTCTCAGGCAGGCAGGCTCTGGGAGGCCTCATCAGCTTCTTCCTCTGCCAGCCACAGACAACGCCCCTGGTTGCTTGGGCCTGTGTGTCCCTCGGTGGGAACGGCAGGCAGGCCAGGGGAGTGTGTATCTGTGTGTGTGTGCTGGGTCCAGGAGGAGGGCGGGGTTCAAGCCCCTTTGATCTGCCAGCCTGGTTGGGAGCAGATCACTCACCTGGCCTCACGCTCGCTCGTGCCCTTCCTACCTGCTGCAGCTGGCATTGGGGGCGGGGTCGGAGGAGGCTGTTTACCTTGGCTCCTACGGCTGGCTTTGCCCCAGCTGCCTCCTCGCCACGCCCTCAATCTGCCAGAAACCCCAGGCCTGAGATCTTGGGGCAGCTTCTTCAGGGTGCCAGGCCTCCTTTCCCATCTCTGAAGTGAGCTGTCCACCTGGAGGCCTGCGGTACCTGTGCCCAGGAAAACCAGGCTCCGGGCGGCTCACCTTCCCATACCAAGAAGAGCCTGTGACTCCCAACAGGTGCTCATGCTCGTCATCCCCAGAGCATTGCATCCTGGAGCTGAGCACGTGCTGAGTGTCCCCCCACCCTCACCCACCCCCAGCCCCGGAAGGGCCCTGCCAGCCCACACGGCCCAGGCTCTGCCAGTGTGGAGGTAGGGTACCATTTCCTGTGGCCCAGCACAAGGGATAATGCAAAGTCACGCACTCTTTCATGGGCGGGCAGCTCTCCACCCACTCCTTGTCATCCTCAAAAATGTCCTGTGCTGCTGGCCCTGAGCACGTGTGCCACTCGCTGCTGCCCACAGAGGAGCCATCCGGAAAGAATTAATGATGATGACAGTGACAACTCATTACGCACCCATTATCTGCTGGCAGCTCTGCTCTGTGCAATTATGCCTCCCAGTAACCCCGGGCGAGGTATTATTAGCCCCATTTAAAAGATGCAGAAGCCGAGGTTTTAGATTGTGACAAGATTCCAAGAATCCAGGTTGCCCTGGCATCTGGTGCCCTTGCTCTTTCCTCTGCTACAGGGTTTCTCAGCCTCTGCACTCCTGACGTTTGGGAAGGCTGTCCTGTGCCCTGAAAGGTGGTGAGCGGCATCCCCAGCCTCCCCCAACTTAGATGCAGTGCACACCCCAAGTTGTGGCCACCAGCAGTGCCTTCATACATTGCCACTGTCCCCTGGGGGCCCAGTGGGCCCTGGTTGAGAGCCTCTGATGTGGGACATGCTGCAGAGTAAAGAGCCAACATGAACCTTGTGTGATGCTGAGGGCCGGTGGCCTCAGAACACAGGAGAGGGAGGCTGAGACGCCCCATGGTGGGCTGGAACAGGTGGGCACTCTGGAACCTGGGAACGACCCAGCTCTGCCACTTGCTGATTGTCTGGACCTGTTGCTGCTTGTTTAATTTTTTGTAAGCTTCAGTGCTCTCATCTGGAGGATGGGGATACAAATACTGCCAGCCTCTTAGGATTGGTAGTTTCTACGGTGTTTTTCTCAGCGTGTGGCTTGTAGCTGGCATTCATAGATGTTAGTTGTGGTATTATTACCAAATCCGGGTGGCTTATGGGGAGTTCTGGGCATCTAGTGGCCACATTACCAGAAGCATCTGCAGGGATGGCCTCCCTGCTCAGATTAAAAGGGACTCTAGGAGCTCATTTGCCTAGGGTTGGGGAAGAATATCCCAGGTGGCCTTCCTGGTGGAGGAGGTGGAAGAATCATACTGGACAGAACCTGGAGAAGGGTAGACTCCTTCGTGCATTTGATCAGTATTTACTGAGGACCTACTATGTGCCTCTCTCTCCTCCTCAGACCCTATCCTGGGCTCTTTCACACTCAGCCTTGGAGGGTCATCTCCTATGTATCATGGGCCTGGGTCTGGGGTGTCCACTTGGCCTGTTCAGGGGTCTGCCTCCTCTGCCGTGGCTGGCAGCTGCAGCCAGCTCTCCAGTGGGCAGGGAGATCTTGGCACAAGCACTAAGTGCCATTTGCTACTAGGCCTTTGGGCCCCTCCCCTGGGGGGTTAATTGAATCTTTACTCCACAAACACTTCTTGTTCTCCTTCTGCCAGTGATCCAGGGAGGCCTGGCTAGGCACCCGGCTTTGGCGTTTTCTCTGCCCCTTCTAACACCTCCTGGCAGAATTAGAATTGAATCGAATGTTCTTCAAGCCTCTCAATTCACAGATGAGAGCCAGGACCATAGGGGCAGTGACTAGCCGAGGTCACACGGCAGTTGGTCCAAAGGCGTGGGATCCGGCTCTCTGGCCTGCCAGTTCTGGGTTTGACAGAACTCTCAGGGGAAGCGGCTTTCGCTGGTGTTCACTGGAGACCAAGCCCTCTGTTCTGTGGGTTGGGTACTTTGTCAACATTTGGAGAGCACCAGAGGCGTGGTCTCTCTTCTGAGGTGGAAGGAATGAACTTGCTTGAGGGCGGGAGGAGGCAGAGCCCAGAGGAGATGGGGGCCGAAAGTGAGGGGCAGCGGGGCCCGTACCCTCCTCTATCTCGCACGTGCAGCCCCTGGCTTCCCGGATATTGAAGGAAAGACCCCAGTTCTCAGCCAAGCCCTGCCACCTTTTTTTTCCTGGAGTTGCCCAGCAGCCCTTAGACATTGGGCGGGGTTGTAAGCTCCATGTTCAAACAAAGACATGGAGACTCAGGGGTTTCAGGGAATGATGTAGCTTTAAAAGTGGTCACCCCCACCCCCCGCCCTGAGTCTTCTGGCTCCTGGATCAATGTGGGTGGCCAGAGTTGGTCATGGCTGAACCCCTGGAGATGTTCCTAGACTTCGTGATAAGCTGGAGGAAACAGAGCTTTTGGGGAGAGCCTCCCGAGGCCGGCCACAGGGCTGAGACGACCTCTTCTCCTCTCCCTCGCTCCGCCTCCGCCATCAGGCAGTGAGAAAGCAGCATCCCTTTTGTGAAGGTAGCCTGCACCGACCCCCTCTGAGCCCCCCGACCTTCGGCTCCGGGAGTGTAGAGTGAACCAAGAAGGGCCGGAAGTCCTCCCTTCTTAATCCAGGGAAACTGAGGCAGAGAGTAGTTTAACCCAAGGTTCTATAGTACTATGCCAAGCCTATTGACACCCTCTCCAGGGCTGTCTGTCCAGACCGTGCAGCCCGAGTGCCTGTGCCTGCACGTGTGTGTTTGCACATGTGGAAGTCCGGTCCCAGCCTTTGAACATGCAGTGACATCTTAGGAATTTTCTTTGCTTCTCAGTGGCTGGTTGTCTGGATTGTGATTCTCAGTCTCCCATCTGCCCTTGCCTCTTTCTTGGGATCTCTGGCATCAGCCCCTTGGGTCTCCTGGGACTGTGGGGGACGTGGCTGTGACCTTCCTACGGGGCTGCTCTTGTGTCATTGTGGGACCTGCGGTTTCCCTGGAGGAAGCCCGGCTCCGAATGAGGCCTGTTGAAGTGTTATCAGGTTTCGAGTGTGTTTGGCAACAGGCCAAAGGGGCTCTAAAAATAGGGTTTGGTTGGGCACAGGGCACGGGTAAGCTTTCAGGTTTCCCGGCCGTGTCCGAGGATTCCCTTTTCGCCTCTTTCGAGTGAGAGACTTCATAGATACCACTAGGACCTGGGGCCTTCTGAGGCCATCGCACTCTGCACGCATTTATTAAGCACCTCTTGAACCCAGGAGCCTGGGAGTACGGGCTCTGTCATCCCAAAGGCATGGGTTTGAATGCAACTTTTGCCAATAATGGAGCCTCTCTTTGAACCTTTGTTTTCCCCTCTGTAAAATGGGGGTTAGATTGGCCATGGGAAATGCTGGCTGTCTTCAGCTGTGAGGTGTGGAGTGAGACTCAGAGAGAAATCAGATTTTGGTGCATTCCCAGAACATGTAGTTCGGTGGGGGAGACAGACATAGACAAGCAGGTGCAACTCAAAGCAAGCTGGGGATCCTGCTGGGGGTTGAGGGTGCAGGAACTGAGCTGGGTCTCAGAGGCTTTGGCAGGTCCAGGCCCTGAGGCCTTTGTGCTTCTGATCATCAGGCCTGGATCCTGCCTGTCCTTCTCCCTGTGACCTTGGAGCTTTCCACAGGAGAAAGCGAGAAAGTGTGTGGTGGGGGAGACAGCCATGCTGGAAAGCCCCCATTCCCAGCTCACTCAGCCTTTTGGTGTCTGCCCGGCAGGGGGACCCCATTCCCGAGGAGCTCTATGAGATGCTGAGTGACCACTCGATCCGCTCCTTCGATGATCTCCAGCGCCTGTTGCACGGAGACCCCGGAGGTAAATGGAATCTTCGCCCCGCACTCCGGCCCTCCGAGGAGACTTTAAGGAAGCCGGGAGGGGCAGGACAGGAGGCATCCCTCCTCCTTGACGTCTGGGGAACCAGAGGCCCATGGCAGCCCAGAGAGAGCCCGGCCACACCCATCCAGGGCAGGGCCGAGTCAGCAGGCGGGTTGGTACCTGGGACCTGGGGTGTGGCAGGAGAAGCACCCACGTGTGGCTCCGGCTTGGTGCCGAGGGTGGGGTGCCGGGAGGAGGGAGGGCGGGGAGAAGGTGCCCAGGGCATCTGCCGAGTATGTCTCCAGGTGTGGGCCCAGACAGGGAGGGTGGCACTGGAGGAGTCATCTCCCCGCCCCTCTGGCTAGGGGCCCGGTCTGTGAGGTCCCCTGGGGACACCTGGCCTTGACCAGCAGGCAGCCCTGCCCGTGCCCCAGAGCTCACTCAGCGAATGGGCACGTGCTCGGTGGCACACACGTGGCGGGGCTGGCGGGCTGGATTGACAATGTATTTATAAACGCTGTCTTCAGAGCAAATTCCATTCTATTCTAACCTCTGGCCTGTTCCCTGGAGCCCTGGTCAGCAGCCCCCCTGCACCCCCAGGTCCCCTTCCCTCTGGGGTTCTGTCTCTTTGTCACTTTGTAATCCTTGCCCAGACGCTATCTACGGGGGAACAGCATTTCCTGCCTTTGTTTCCTCTCCCCGTTGGGCCCCTGGCTCCCTCTCAAAAGCATTCTCGGGCCCTTTCAATCCCGCCTGTGCTGGGGGGCCGTGAGGCAGGCAGGAGGGGGCCCCAGCTGGGCCCACCTATTGTTCACCAGGGCCCCCACCCGATGTCTCCCACAACCCCCACCCTATGCCCGACTGGCCGCCCCTGGCTACACACAATGGGGCAACTTCCAAATTTAGCCTTTCTACCATTTCTTTCCAAGCCTTTACGCCCCCACCCTCAGACGGCCCCTCCACACCCCTGGTGGGGGTCGGGATCTTGGAGATGAGGCTTTCAATAGCACGCCTGTTTCAAGGCAACCATGTGGCTATTTTTTCCTAATCAACTTAACCTTTCCACAAAGCGCATCTTTTCCCCATCTCCTCCCCACCAGGGACATTCCAGAGATGGCAGGGAGAAAGGAAAGGAGCCAGAGGGACAGATAGGCTCGTTGACGTAGGGGCTGTCAGGCTGGACGGAAGCGGACTAGTCATCAGACTCCCTGCAGTACCCTGGACGGACAGGCGGCAGGCGCCTTTGTCTTGGATGGGGCCAGTGGGTTGGGGCCTGAACTGGAGCCATGGGGTGCTGTGTGGAGGTGGCAGGAGCGTGTTCCCAATGCCCCTTAGTTTATTTGTGGCTCCTCACCCATGAGAGAGACAGAAGGGTCTGTCCACGCCTTAACATCCAGCTTGGAGGCCTCCCTCAGCCCTCACTTCCCAGCAGCCAGCCTCCAGCCATGGGCTCTGGAAAGGACCGAGGTCTCCAAGGAGTGCTGATGGGACTGAGATGGTGCCCAGGCTAGAAAAGGGAGCTGTCATTTGTGACCAGAGGAATCAACAGACGGCTGGGGGCAGAGGTGGGGCAACAGGTTAGAGAAGGGGAGGGAGACACACAGATACGGTGTGAGGGGCCCGGAGCTAGAGAGACCAGGCCCTAGAAGGGTGTGTGGCAGGGACTCGCCACCCCCAGCAGGCCCAACTCCCACCCCTCTTCTCCTCTTCTCTGTCTTCAGCTCCCACCCCCATCCCTCTCCCTCCCTCCCTCCCTCCCTCCATCGCTCCCGCCTGCCCAGTGCGGCCATTGTCCGGGGCTCCAGAGGGGCTGTGTTCAGGGCATGCGGTCCCCCTGGGGCTTCTGGGAATTTCTCCATTCAGCACTTCCTATGGGAACGCTGGGTGGAGGGGCACTGGAAACTGGCCTTCAGTGCCCCAGGTCCTAGCCCCGCCCTGGAGGCCGAGGAGGGTTCACTTACAGTAGCAAAGGGGAAGGGTTATTTTTAACTCCACTGACATGGGTTCTGGCCAAAAATGTGGCTAAAGAGCCAGGGATGCAGTCAGGATCCTGGGCCTGCAGCTGTCCTGGGGGCTGCTTGGAGGGTCCCTGCTCAGGGCCAGGACCCGTGCGTTTATGGGGGCTGGAAGGAGGGACTGTTCTCTGGAGTGGGGAGAGGCAAACCTCCTGCCTGCCCAGAGACCCCGGCGGAGGGAGCCCCTGCCCGAGGTGGGGCCGCCTTGTGTCTGACTGTGACTTCTCCTGCAGAGGAAGATGGGGCCGAGTTGGACCTGAACATGACCCGCTCCCACTCTGGAGGCGAGCTGGAGAGCTTGGCTCGTGGAAGAAGGAGCCTAGGTAAGACTGAGACACCCAACAAGGGTCCTTCAAATTAGGATGGGGGCCAGGGAAAGAGAACGGGGGCGGGCAGCCAGTCGGAGGGCTCCGAGGGTCCTCTTACAACTCCCTTTCCCCCCACATTCGGGACTGAGCGAACTGAGAGAGTAAAACCATCCTTAAATGCCTGTGTTGAGTCATCACACCCCCTCGCCCCCACACTCTCTGTTTTTTAAATATAGCGCTGCAAAGCTCATTCGTTCCTTATTTCAGTCCTGGAGGTAGATATTATTAACCCCATTTCGCAGAATTGGAAACTGGGGCCCAGAGAGGGTAAAGAACTAGGTGAGGTCACACTGCTAGGAAGCAGTAGGGCTGAGATCCCAACCTGCTCCCCTCACTTGAACCCAACATGGTCCCTGATGGGCTATGGGTATCTCCTGTGGCGAAGGGCTGCGGCCTAGGCTGGCAGACCTCGAGCAAAGCCTGGGACTGCCTCCTGCTCCCTTGCAGAGACCTAAAGGAGACCGTAGATCATTAGGTCCCAGAGAAACCCTCCCAGGTGAGGCACATGTCGACTCAAACCCCTCCTCCTCTTTGATAGCTGGAGTCCCCAAAACACCGCAGTTAGAGGCTGGGGGAACGATGGATAAGAGTCAGGTGGCCTGGGCTGGGCACGGTGGCTCACGCCTGTAATCCCAGCACTTTGGGAGGCTGAAGCAGGCAGATCATGAGGTCAAGAGATGGAGACCATCCTGACCGACATGGTGAAACCCTGTCTCTACTAAAAATACAAAAATTAGCTGGGTGTGGTGGCGGGTTCCTGTAGTCCGTGCTACTTGGGAGGCTGAGGCAGGAGAATTGCTTGAACCAGGGAGGCGGAGGTTGCAGTTAGCCGAGACCACGTCACTGCACTCCAGCCTGGCAACAGAGCAAGACTCCGTCTCAATAAAAAGAAAAAAAGTTAGGTGGCCTGAGTTCCACCCCCAATCTATGAATGTGGGTGGGCAGAATATTCAGCTCTCAGAGCCTCCTGTCCCCTGTACGTGGATAGCAGCGGTAACCTCAGTGCTTGCTGTAGGCCAGGCTTACTCACTTTACACCTAGATCCACATGGGAGGGAGGCGCTGTTATTATCCCACTTCATAGAGGAGGAAGCTGAGGCTTTGAAAGCAGCAGTGATGCGAGAATCCATGGCACTGTAAGACAGCAGTGCACGCGTGGTTTTGAGCTAATATGGTACCTGCATAACAACCACATGTTGGGCAAGCCCATAAATGTGTAAAATCATAAAGAAGAATAAAATAGTTATGTGCCAGCAGAGGGAAGCGGACATTTACTAAGCATTTACAACATGCCCCACACTCTGAATTTTCTCACTTGAAACCTACAGTGGTTCTTGGGTGTAGATCTCATTGTCCCATTTTCAGATGGGGAAACACAGGCTTAGAGCGGCTCAGCCATCTGCCCAAGTCCCATGGCTAATGACAGCCAGGACTTGAAATCTGAACCCCGGGGTTGAAGGGCGTGAGAAAGTGTGGTCCCGGGGGCACCCACTGAGCTCCCCTGCCAGGTGGGGGGACTCTGGGCAGGCCCACGCTCCTGACCCAGGTTCCCTCTCCTCCCAGGTTCCCTGACCATTGCTGAGCCGGCCATGATCGCCGAGTGCAAGACGCGCACCGAGGTGTTCGAGATCTCCCGGCGCCTCATAGACCGCACCAACGCCAACTTCCTGGTGTGGCCGCCCTGCGTGGAGGTGCAGCGCTGCTCCGGCTGCTGCAACAACCGCAACGTGCAGTGCCGCCCCACCCAGGTGCAGCTGCGACCTGTCCAGGTGCGTAGGCTCCGCAGCCCCCCAAGGCTGGTCCCGGTGGTGGGTGGAGACCACTCTTCTGGGGCTCAAACCTGACCAGGCTTCCTTGACTGGCCAGAGTGGTGTGTCGAGGGACATTCCTGATTTGTTCCTGGGCTCTGTCCAGAGAGACCCACTCTTGGGAAGCTCTTCCTAGGCAGGTGGACTGAGGCCGACCATGAGTCCTCTGAGGTGGCCCAGGCCACTGTAGCCAAAAGCCACAGACAGACCCCCCAGGCTGGGCGAGGTGTGGAGCCAACGTGAAGTAGGGATGTCACCTCCTTTACTAGGACAGAATCGCAAAACGTCCCTTGAAGAGACGTATCCGCAAACATTTGTCTGACACTCAGAATGTTTTGGGCAGCGGCTCAGGTTCCCCCAAAGCTCTCCCTGTTCAGGGCTGTCTTGAGAAAGGCTCAGGTGGGTGGCCCTGCATCTTTGACACCTGCTTGTCTCTCTTTGACAAGCTGTGTCTTTAATAAGGAGAGTGCAGAGAGGCCCACCAGGTGATAGACACTGCGGAGCTGGGGCAGGTCCCCTGACAACAGTGGAATGCAGATCCTGGCTTTCTTCGGAGGGACGGGGGATACGTACAGTGAACTCAGGGAAAATTCTAGAGTAGAGGCTGTCTCAGGGAGCATCCTGGTCTCACCCTGGTCGGGACAGATTCAGAGAAGCCGCTGCTTCTGCTTCTTGTGGAAAGATTCCTGCACACCCCAGGCCAGCCTTGCCCACAGGCTGGGCAGTGCGCACTTCTCTAGCTCAGCACCGGCCCTTGCCTGATGATCTGCCTGCGTAGCCGCACTTCCTTCTCCTGCCACCAGCCCGTGGCCTCTCCTCCTGCCCACCTTCCCTCCCTGGCTTGGGCCCCACACCTGAGACTACGAATGTCACTCCGCCCCACTGTCCACTCTCGTGGTATCTCCTGTCCTCAATGCTTCCAGCTCTACGGATGGACACCTGACATCTGACCTCCCCGTTCCCACCTCCCTCCTAGATGAAGCCTCCCCCCACTTCCTTCCAGACAACCATCTCCCGCCTCTGCTGCAGCCCTGACCTTGGCTGGCGCTCCGGGAATGAGGATACCGCAGGCCCCAGCTCAACCCGGAAATGCCTTTCTGGCTGTCCCTCTCTGGGGGCACTGAGGGGGGCCCCAGGTCGGGAGGGCTTGTTTTGATGGAAAAGCTACGAGAAGGGCAGAGGTCAAGGTCCTGCTATTGTTTGGGCCAAAGCGTTTGCCCCACAGCCTGCTCTCCCGAAAGCCGGGAGAAAGCTTTCGGCTTTCGAGGAAAGATTGCTGCAGGGGACACCGAGGTGGGAAGCACAGGCCATTCGGGCTTCCCAGGCTCCTGGCTGTGTGGCCTCTACAGAGGCATTTTGTGGCTCTGTCCTCCAGGTGAGAAAGATCGAGATTGTGCGGAAGAAGCCAATCTTTAAGAAGGCCACGGTGACGCTGGAGGACCACCTGGCATGCAAGTGTGAGACAGTGGCGGCTGCACGGCCTGTGACCCGAAGCCCGGGGGGTTCCCAGGAGCAGCGAGGTAACCACCTTTCCAGGCTCAGCCCTCAGCCCCCTTCCCCTGCAGCAGCTGGGGGCAGGGGCCGGTCTTAAAAATGGAAATGGGATCAGGCCTGCCCCTGGTTAAATTCATGGGAGGCTTTCTTTCCATCTTGCTGAGAACAAGCCAGGTTCCTCCCTGGCCTGAGAGCCCTACATGAGGATTAGCCCCTGGCTGGCTCTCTGGTCTCTGCCAACCAGTACCCTTCACCTGTGCCACCCCCGCCGGACAGGCCTCTTTCAGTAACTAATGGAGTTTCTGCCTCAAGGCTTTAGCACACACTGCTGTGGCTGAAGAACACTTCTCCCAGCTCTCCACAAGCCTAGCTCCTTCTCTTCATTAGAGTCTCAGCTCAGAAGTCACCTCCTCCTAGAAGTCTGCCCTGACTACCCCGTCCAGAGCAGCCCGATTTCCAGTCTTGCTACCACAGCCCCCTGCTTTGTTGGATGTGGGGATGGGATGGTGGAATGAATCTGGGCCTGGATGAGAGAAAGCTCCGTGCACATCAGCTTCAGATAGTGAGCAGCTTGTCCTAGGGATGAGAAATCAAACTAATTTCTCGTACCCTTGAGTGGGGGAACCAGGACCAGTGGGGAGAAGCCACTGGAGAGAGATTTTTAGCTGCATATGCAGAACAGCTAGCTGGTGATCAGTCAGGGGTGCAAGGTGGAATTGGCAGCATTGTGAGGCATCTCTACAAAACGTACAAAAATTAGCCAGGCATAGTGGCACACACCTGTAGTCTCAACTACTAAGGAGGCTGAGGTGGGAGGATCACTTGAGGCTGGGATGTCGAGGCTACAGTGAGCCGTGATGGCACCACTGCACTCCAGCCTGGGCAACAGAGCAAGACCCTGCCTCAAAAAAAAAATGATTAATATGATTAGATGAGCATTAAAAAAAATCACGTAAGTGATAGTTCTTTTTCAGTAACTTTCTATTGTTAGGGACAGGACAATCTTTTCATTCTCTTTTCATTCTCATTTCTTATTAACAAGACCCTGAAGACGGAGCCGTTTCTTGGCATCTGTGTCTTATTCCCAGAGCGGAGCTGAGTCGCTGGATGCCCTGGAAAGGCTGATCATATGACAGCTTCAAACTGACGTGTTGTAAATTATTGAGCTAACATGGAGGATGATTTCTCTATTAAGGGAAAATTATATATATATATTATATATATATATAACATATATATATATATTATATATATATTTGAGATAGTTTCACCCTGTCACCCAGGCTGGAGTGCAGTGGCACAATCTTGGCTCACTGCAACCTCTACCTCCTGGGTTCAAGCAATTCTCCTGCCTTAGCCTCCCGAGTAGCTGGAATTACAGGCACGTGCCACTACACCTGGCTAATTTTTGTATTTTTAGTAGAAACGGGGTTTCACCATGTTGGCCAGGCTGGTCTTGAACTCCTGACCTCAAGTGATCCACCTGCCTCAGCCTCCCAAAGTGCTGGGATTACAGGCATGAGCCACCATGCCCAGCCTCTTTCTTTTTTAAGAGACGGAGTCTCTCTCCATCACCCAGGCTGGAGTGCAATGGCATGATCATAGCTCACTGCAGCCTTGAACTCCTTCCTGGGCTCAAGCGAGCCTCCCTCCTCAGCCTCCCGAGTAGCTGGGATTACAGGCATGTGCCACCATGTCCAGCTAATATTTTAAGTGTTTTAGAGATGGGGTCTTGATTTGTTGCTCAGGCTGGTCTCTAACTCCTGGGTTCAAGTGATTCTCCCACCTCAGCCTCCCAAGGTGCTGGGATTACAGGCATTGAGCCACCACGCCTGGCCTTCTTTATGTTTAGAATGAGTTACTTCATGTATTTGTTTGACGTAATTTCCTAAACCAGTTTCTTGGGAGGCCCATTATACCAGTGAACGTAGATGACGTAAAGTCCCATCATTTTAGTTCCAGTATTTTGGTTGAGTATGACGGTGTTTCTGTCACCTGTCCATGGGCCTGGCTAAGGCTTGGTAGTGTGGCTCTCTGTGGTACTGTGGTCAGTGTCAGACCTCCTGGGCTCAGATCTGCGTGCTGTCACTTGAGCTGTGTGGTGACCTTGTGCTTGCCTGGGCTTGGTATAGCCCAGTGTCCTGCTGATGGCCCAGGCTCTGGGGAAGAAACTCCTTGGGCCCTTCAGTGGCCCTCCTGGTGTCTTCTGTCTGAGGGGATCTGAAGCCCATCCAAGTCCCTGAACTGCTAGAAAATTTGCCCATTTGCAGAGATGGGATAGCTGCCTCGTGGGAGCTGGTGTCTGTAAGGTGGGAGGTCAGGTGTCAGATCCTGGCAGGCTAGGAGAGCTCAAAAGGCTCCCAGGAAAAGGCTGGCCTTGAGCTCAGCAGACAGAGCTGTCCCTGCCAGGGCGGCCACCTGGGAACCTAGGAGGGAGAGAAGTGTATAAGAGCTCCCCTTGACTGAGGCTCATAGGCACTGTCGTTTGTGCTGAGTGGTTGGAGGTGTGCACTCTAGAGGCAGATCCCTGAGTTCAAATCCCAGTCTCTCTGCTTCAGTTTCCTCATCTGTAAAGTGTGGGTAACAGCACCTGCCGGTAACAGTACCTGCCGTGAAGGGAAATGAGCATAGAGCAGCACCAGGTGCATGGTAAACACTAGCTGGGGGGTTTCTGGCCATTTCCATGTATTGTCTCCTAACGCTAGGAGGTCAGGGCTGCTGTCTTCTCTGCTTTAAAGATGTGGAAATCGGCTGGGCGCGGTGGCTCACGCCTGTAATCCCAGCACTTTGGGAGGCCAAGGCGGGTGGATCACTTGAGGTCAGGAGTTAAAGACCAGCTTGGCCAACATGGTGAAACCCCATCTCTACTAAAAATACAAAAATTAACCGGGTGTCATGGCACATGCCTGTATTCCCAGCTACTCGGGAGGCTGAGGCAGGAGAATAACTTGAACCTGCGAGGTGGAGGTTGCAGTGAGCTGAGATCGCGCCACTGCACTCCAACCTGGGCAACGGAGTGAGACTCCGTCTTAAAAACAAATAAATAAACATGTGGAAATTGAGGCACAGGGCGTTTAAGTGACTTGCTCCAATGTCCACAATACATGGGAGAGCCCAGATTTGAGCCCAGGTGGGTCAGACCCACAGCCTGAGTTGTGGCCCATCCCACTCTACTGCTTCTCAGAGTGGCAAGGGGCAGGTAGGTGACAGGCACAACTGACCCGAAGGCCCAGCTTCATGGTGGGAGTGTGATTCTGGCCCAGAGCCCAGTGGCCTCCACACCACGTGATTGGACGGGGCCAAGAGGTTGGGAGGAAACCTCAATAGTAGGTCAAGCTAAGGAAAATAAGAAAAAAAAGTGAGTCTTAGCAGCTGCCATGTGCTGACCACTTCATACTCGGAGCTTTTTATTATCTTTCCCAGGTCTGGGGATTGACTGGGCTCAGCTGGGCGGTTCTATTGGCCCCTCTACTGGTTGCAGTCAGCTGGCGGCCTGGGCTGTGGTCACCTGGAAGCTCAATGGGGACAGCTGGGCCTCTTTTCCTCTCCCTGTAGTCCAGGGCCTCTGGCTGTATGGGGAAAGCCAGTCTCCACCTGGCCTCTCCATGTGGCCTCTCCAGCAGGGTAGCCAGACCTGTTATGTGGCGGCCCAGGGTCCCCCAAAGCATGAAGGTGAGAGCTGCCGGCCTTCTTAAGACCTCTGCCTGGAACTGGCATGGCACCACGTCTGCCTTTTGTTGGTTAACCAGATCCAACTCCAGGCTAGATTCAAGGGGCAGGGAAATTACTGGTCAGTGGACAATGACAAAGAACTTGAAGCCATATTTAATCTACCCAGCTCTGTGTCCAGTACTGTGCAAAGAGCTTTGCCAGCATACTGTCGTTTATTCCTCCCACCAGTCCTATGAGGTGGGCAGTCCTATTACCCCTATTCCACAGATGGAGGCACCAAGGCTCAGAGAGTTTCAGTCATTGTCCCCAAGGCACATACAGCTGGTGAGCAGTGGAGTTGGGATCCAAACCCAGGACCCTGGTCCAGATTCCCCTCCTGTCCCTTTCCTGAGCCCAGAAGGTCCGTGGCAGGCCTTGGTCAGTGGGGAGAGACCACCCCAATGGTCCGCATGCTGACGAGGTCTTTCTTTTTCTTGTGCAGCCAAAACGCCCCAAACTCGGGTGACCATTCGGACAGTGCGAGTCCGCCGGCCCCCCAAGGGCAAGCACCGGAAATTCAAGCACACGCATGACAAGACGGCACTGAAGGAGACCCTCGGAGCCTAGGGGCATCGGCAGGAGAGTGTGGGCAGGTGAGGGCCGGGTGGGGAAACTGAGGCCCAGAACCCTGTGTTTCCTTCTCTGTGGTCTGTGGATGGGGTCAGGGAAAAGGATTTTTCCATACAAAATCCAGCCTCTGAGCCTTGGTCCTCTCTGTCTGGTTATCAGCTGGGGCAGGATGGGTGGCAGGCTTTGGAGACCCCAGCCCAGCTGTGTCCCAACATGCCCTAAGAGAATGGGAGGTCTAAATCTCAATCTTCCCAGCCCCTCAATGCCCTCAGCCCTGAGCATTGCTGGAAATCAGGGGTGGCTAGTTGACCCCAGCTCCCTGCCCCTGGCATCGGGGACATATGAACATGGGATGGACCCTCTAGGCTGTCTCTGACCCCCGTGTCTCTCTGCTTGGCCTGCAGGGTTATTTAATATGGTATTTGCTGTATTGCCCCCATGGGGTCCTTGGAGTGATAATATTGTTTCCCTCGTCCGTCTGTCTCGATGCCTGATTCGGACGGCCAATGGTGCTTCCCCCACCCCTCCACGTGTCCGTCCACCCTTCCATCAGCGGGTCTCCTCCCAGCGGCCTCCGGCGTCTTGCCCAGCAGCTCAAGAAGAAAAAGAAGGACTGAACTCCATCGCCATCTTCTTCCCTTGACTCCAAGAACTTGGGATAAGAGTGTGAGAGAGACTGATGGGGTCGCTGTTTGGGGGAAACAGGCTCCTTCCCCTGCACCTGGCCTGGGCCACACCTGAGCGCTGTGGACTGTCCCGAGGAGCCCTGAGGACCTCTCAGCATAGCCTGCCTGGTCCCTGAACCCCTCGCCAGCTCTGAGGGGAGGCACCTCCAGGCAGGCCAGGCTACCTCGGACTCCGTGGCTAAGACCACAGACAGGCACACAGACTGGAGAAAACCCCTCCCACGGTGCCCAAACACCAGTCACCTCGTCTCCCTGGTGCCTCTGTGCACAGTGGCTTCTTTTCGTTTTCGTTTTGAAGACGTGGACTCCTTTTGGTGGGTGTGGCCGGCACACCAAGTGGCTGGGTGCCCTCTCAGGTGGGTTAGAGATGGAGTTTGCTGTTGAGGTGGCTGTAGATGGTGACCTGGGCATCCCTTGCCTCCTGCCACCCCTCCTCCCCACACTCCACTCTGATTCACCTCTTCCTCTGGTTCCTTTCATCTCTCTACCTCCACCCTGCATTTTCCTCTTGTCCTGGCCCTTCAGTCTGCTCCACCAAGGGGCTCTTGAACCCCTTATTAAGGCCCCGTATGATCCCAGTCACTCCTCTCTAGGGCAGAAGACTAGAGGCCAGGGCAGCAAGGGACCTGCTCATCATATTCCAACCCAGCCACGACTGCCATGTAAGGTTGTGCAGGGTGTGTACTGCACAAGGACATTGTATGCAGGGAGCACTGTTCACATCATAGATAAAGCTGATTTGTATATTTATTATGACAATTTCTGGCAGATGTAGGTAAAGAGGAAAAGGATCCTTTTCCTAATTCACACAAAGACTCCTTGTGGACTGGCTGTGCCCCTGATGCAATCTGTGGCTTGGAGTGGCCAAATAGGAGGGAGACTGTGGTAGGGGCAGGGAGGCAACACTGCTGTCCACATGACCTCCATTTCCCAAAGTCCTCTGCTCCAGCAACTGCCCTTCCAGGTGGGTGTGGGACACCTGGGAGAAGGTCTCCAAGGCAGGGTGCAGCCCTCTTGCCCGCACCCCTCCCTGCTTGCACACTTCCCCATCTTCGATCCTCTGAGCTCCACCTCTGGTGGCTCCCCCTAGGAAACCAGCTCGTGGGCTGGGAATGGGGGAGAGAAGGGAAAAGATCCCCAAGACCCCCTAGGGGTGGGGTCTGAGCTCCCACCTCCCTTCCCACCTACTGCACTTTCCCCCTTCCCGCCTTCCAAAACCTGCTTCCTTCAGTTTGTAAAGTCGGTGATTATATTTTTGGGGGCTTTCCTTTTATTTTTTAAATGTAAAATTTATTTATATTCCGTATTTAAAGTTGTAAAAAAAAAAATAACCACAAAACAAAACCAAATGAATCCGCCAGAGGTCTGTCTGTTGGCATCGTGCGTGACAATTAACCTTTCTGCCTTGGCAGGGTGTGCCGACAGCTTGCGGCGTGTTCCTCTCACTCTGGGAGCCTCAGGCGTGATCACACACACTGGCGTGCACATACACACACACACACACACACATGCTCACACATGCGTGCACATACACGCAGGCCTGCGGCTTGGGGGAGGCCTCTGTCTGGCGGGAAGGAGAGACACGCAGGCCACTCTGTCGGTCTTGGTCCTGGCGCAGCTCCTGACACGTGGACTTGTGCGTGTCACTGGCAGTGACGAGAGATGGGTTTCTGCAGCCTGAGGGTCTCCATAGAGGAAGTGGATCTTCAGCATCGTGGGGTGGGCTGGCTGTGGGAAGGGAGTGCCCACTGCAGGGAACACTGGAGGAAGTCCCAGAGGAGATGTGGGATTTGGAAGGAAACAGTGATAAGCCAGGTCTGCGGTCTGGTCTCGGCTTAGCCCTCAGCCAGCTGTGTGGCCTTGGGCAAGTCACAGACCCACTCTGGCCAGAGAGGATGAGGAAAGGTGCGTGGGCTCCAAGCTCCTGTGTTCTGCGCTTTCTCTTGCTCATGAAGACTTGGGTACCAGCCCATAAAAAAGAGGCTAAATGTATTCTAGGTCCCACCTGTAGCGTGGACTGGGGCTGAGAGGGACCCAGAAGCTAAAGATCTGGCTCGTAAGGGCAATCTAAAACTAAAACCATTTATTATGACAATTTCACCTGAAGTAGTGAGCTCCCTGTCACTGGAAGTGTGTAAGCGAAAACTGGGGAACAATGTGGCTGAGGTTAGAGTGAATAACATTTGGGCTCCCAGCAATTGATTGATCAATGGACTGATTCATTCCTTCACTCACTCACTTTCTTGAACCTCTGACATGTGCCTGTCATGGCCAGGAGCTTTTATAGTCATTTGATTTGAATTCATCCTGGGGTTCCTAGCCCTGCCCTTGAGAAGTGGAGTCTACCCATGGTGGTAGTGGGCCGTGCACATCAGAGGCATCTGTTTACCTGGCAGCTCCTACCCCTGCCTGCCCAATCCTGATGGGGCCTTCCCTTCTCCCCTAAATCCCCAGTGTTCTCAGTTTCCGGGGTGCAAGAGAAGGTTCTGGCTGGGAGGAGGAAGAGACAGCTCCACCAGGAGATGGACATCAGAAGTCAGCTGGAGAGCCCAGTGCATGCAGCATCCTGGCAGCTACCAACAGCTGGTCTGTGCCATGGATTGCTGCAGGCACTTCCCAGGCCTGGGTGCCCATTTCCTGGGTGCCATCCCATGCAGCAGCCCAGCAAAGTCTGAGGGCCTTCCAGGGGCCCAGTGGGCTTTTTCAAGGTCTTAAAATTGCCAGGCTAAAATGGCATTCTTCCAGAAACCCCTTTGCTGGAGAGAAAGCATTCTTTTCTTCATGCCTTTCCACTGCACTGTTGGCCGTAATACAGATGTGATGTCTGGTGCTCAAGCAGCCATGTTGAGCCATGAGGTGAAAGCCAAATGTTGAGGATTATGGAGCAAGATGGAAGGCAGGGTCCCCAATGCCTGGGCTGCCTCGTTCAGGAGCTTTCACGGAAGAAAGAAAGAAACTTCTTTCTGTTTGAGCTACTCTGGTTTTGAGTTTTCTGTCCCTTGCAACTGAACCTAATCCTAATAGATAGCCCCGTTTACTTTGGGAGAGAGAGGACATGGCTGCTGGGCTGGTCCTTTTCTCTCCTACCCTCCTCAGGCACTCAGCTTCACCTTGGGAACTCTTAGGAACTCTCCTCTGTTCACTCAGATCCTCATTTCCCCAAGGTGTCTTCTTGGTCCCAGCCCTCAGCCTTCAACCAGAGCGTGGAGCTGTAGCTTTCTTTGGACAGCAATTTCTGCTTTTGTAAAATAATAAAATATGAAACATTTACTGCTACTAAAGTAAACTATCCGTGAACTCCTAGTACACATAACACTATTTTTGAGGGATGAAGGAGATAACAGACAGGACAGTGACAGCACGCAGGCTTAGGGAGGGCACGCAGCTGCTGGTGGCTGGGTCCAAGCTCCATCTTCTCCTCCTGTGCTGACACCACGTCTGGTGTGTTTCCAGTATTTTAAAGTGTCAGCCCCGGAACCCCAGAACCCCAACACCTGTCCATGTACTTGGGTGGCAGCCTTGACCCGGCCACATTGTTACTGATGATCCTGGGGAAGTCCCTGCTTCTCCCCAGTCTCAGAGGAGCTATGACTCACCCCTATGCTGCCTTCAGGTGTCCATGCAAGTGACACCCATCCTGTCCAACCTGCCCCTGCCGCAAGCCCCCCTTTCTCACTCTGCTCTGTTGATCTCTGTAGCACCTGGCCTCATCTGGCTCACTCCACGTGTACGTCTCTCCTCATCTCCCTTCTCCATTCCCCATGGAAACTCCACCTGGAGTTACCTTGTTCACTACTCTGTCCTCAGAGCCTGGAACAGTGCCTTGTACCTAGTAGGCACTCAACAAGCCTGTCAAATGAAGGAACATACAAATCTGTTATTGGAGCAATCAAGTATGTTGGCTCCAAGTCACAGCCTGCCTGGCTGGTCTTCATCACACACACTATGGTGTGGCTGGAAAATGCAAGACTCTAAGTGTGTCACTAACTACAGATAAAATATTTCAACTTCTTGGCAAGCTCCACACTTAGCACGCCCTCTTTCTTGATTGGGAAATCCTGGAGGGTTGGGATCATGTTTAATTCACCTTCGAAGTCTATCTAGCCGTTATCTCTCTCCATGTCTATACTTCTTCATCTACCCACCTGTCCATTCACCTACCTGCCCACCCACCCATCTGCCCATACACCCACCCATCTGCCCATTTATCCACCCATCTGCCCATTTTTCCATCCATCCATCCATCCATCCATCCGTCCGTCCGTCCGTCCATCCATCCATCCATCCATCCACCCGCCCATCCACCCACCCATCTACCTATCCGTCCGTCCATCCATCCATCCACCTGTCCACCTGCTCATCCATCCATCCATCCATCCATCCATCCACCCATCCATCCATCCTCTTTCTTCCTCCCTTTTCTATTTTTCATCCTCACTTACTCCCAGGCTCTGTTGTTGTCACCTTGTTCTATTACCTCTGAGGAGCTTGGTGCCACAGAGGAGACAACACATCAGATCCTCATTCATTGCTCACTCTGTGTGACCTTACGGAACTACTGCACAGGTTAGAGACATGAGGATTGAGCACTGCCCCTGGCACATATTTGGTCTTTGGTCAATGGTAGGAGCTGTCATCTTTTTCCTCTCAGCATCCTGAAACTGGCTGATCACAGCATCGTGGACTAAAGATGGAAACAATGGAAAGAATGAACACAAAATCATAGAGGGATTAAGAGCTCAGCTGCGGTCAATGTGTGCGTGCATACTCAGGCACTGTCCCGTTACTCTACTCAATTAAGCTGATGATACTTGTGATGTGGGGCAAGTGAGCCCCAAATTAGGGCTTACCCCAGGAAGCTTCTTGGCTTTGCTCAGGAAAGAATCCAAGAGTGAGCTGATGGGGGAAGAAAACATCTCTACTGAAATGGCAGTGTTACAGTTCCAAGACTGCTCCTGCAGAGCAGGGCTACTCCATGGTCAGCGTGCTGAGGGTAGCAGCTCAGGAGCAATTATGCAGTCATATTTATACCCACTTAATTATATGCAAATTAAGGGACAAATTATGCAGAAGTTTCTAGATAAAGGGCAGTAACTTCCAGGTCATGGGTCGTTGCCATGGAAAGGGGTGGTAATGTCTGGGTGTTGCCATGGCAACGGTAAAGTGACAAGGCAAACTGGTGGGTGTGTCTTATGGAGAGGTACTTTGCCTCTTCCCTGTTTTAGCTAGTCCTCAATCTGGTCCAGTGTCGAGTCCTGCCTCCTGCCTCACTTCCAGTCCTTCTGTTACAGAAGAAGAAACACGGGAAACAAGGGCTCAGCAAGGTTCACCCCCACCACCGGCTTCCCGGTACACAGTTATTTCTCCTGTAAATGTGGTAAACGACCAAGTCTACAGTCCCCCTGTGGGGAGATTCACGGCGCAGACTCCAGGTGTAACGTCAGGTCTTCCTTCATTGAGGGAGGTCTGGGTTTGCAAACTAACTCGGGTCTGGGACTGGGGGAGGGACTGCGTGCCTCTGTCCGGGGGACAGTGGGGGAGGGGGTCTCAAGTCAGGCCCCTGTTTACCAAACCCAGGCCTTTCTGGTTGTAAAAGCCACAGGTCCTTGTAGGGTCCCATCCATTTTTGCCCTTGGGAACTTGTGATCCATTAGATCCACCAATCTCTGTTGGTCAGGCTGTTGGGACAGCAACCTGGTCTTGTGCCTGTTTTTTCTTTTTAAATTATTATTTTTTATTATACCTTAAGTTCTAGGGTACATGTGCAAAACGTGCAGGTTTGCTACATAGGTATACATGTGCCATGTTGGTTTGTTGCACCCATCAACTCATCATTTACATTAGGTATTTCTCCTAATGCTATCCCTCCCCCAGCCCCCCACCCCATGACAGGTCCTGGTGTGTGATGTTCCCCACCCTGTGTCAAAGTGTTCTCATTGTTCAGTTCCTACCTATGAGTGAGAACATACCGTGTTTGGTTTTCTGTCCTTGTGATAGTTTGCTGAGAATGATGGTTTCCAGCTTCATCCATGTCCCTGCAAAGGACATGAACTCATCCTTTTTTATGGCTGCATAGTATTCCATGGTATATATGTGCCACATTTTCTTAATCCAGTCTAACATTGATGGACATTTGGGTTGGTTCCAAGTCTTTGCTATTGTGAATAGTGCCACAGTAAACATACTTGTGCATGTGTCTTTGTAGTAGCATGATTTATAATCCTTTGGGTATATACCCAGTAATGGGATTGCTGGGTCAAATGGTATTTCTAGTTCTAGATCTTTGAGGAATCGCCACACTGTCTTCCACAATGGTTGAACTAATTTACACTGCCACCAACAGTGTAAAAGTGTTCCTATTTCTCCACATCCTCTCCAGTATCTGTTGTTTCCTGACTTTTTAATGATCACCATTCTAACTGGCGTGAGATGGTATCTCACTGTGATTTTGATTTGCATTTGTCTGATGACCAGTGATGATGAGCATTTTTTCATGTGTCTATTGGATGCGTAAATGTCTTCTTTTGAGAAGTGTCTGTTCATATCCTTTACTTTTTGATGGAGTTGTTTGTTTTTTTCTTGTAAATTTGCTTAAGTTCTTTGTGGATTCTAGATATTAGCCCTTTGTCAGGTGGGTAGATTGCAAAAATTTTCTCCCATTCTGTAGGTTGCCTATTCACTCCTATGGTAGTTTCTTTTGCTGTGCAGAAGCTCATTAGTTTAATTAGATCCCATTCGTCTATTTTGGCTTTTGTTGCCGTTGCTTTTGGTGGTTTAGTCATGAAGTCCTTGCCCATGCTTATGCCCTGAATGGTATTGCCTAGGGTTTCTTCTAGGGTTTTTAATGGTTTTATGTCTAACATTTAAGGCTTTAATTCATCTTGAATTAATTTTTGTATAAGGTGTAAGGAAGGGATCCAGTTTCAGCTTTCTACATATGGCTAGCCAGTTTTCCCAGCACCATTCATTAAATAGGGAATCCTTCCCCCATTTCTTGTTTTTGTCAGGTTTGTCAAAGATCAGATGGTTGTAGATGTGTGGTGTTATTTCTGAGGCCTCTGTTCTGTTCCATTGGTCTATATCTCTGTTTTGGTACCAGTACCGTGCTCTTTTGATTACTGTAGCCTTGTAGTGTAGTTTGAAGTCAGGTAGCATGATGCCTCCAGCTTTGTTCTTTTGGCTTAGGATTGTCTTGGCAATGTGGGCTCTTTTTTGGTTCCATATGAACTTTAAAGTAGTTTTTTCCAATACTGTGAAGAAAGTCATTGGTAGCTTGATAGGGATGACATTGAATCTATAAATTACCTTGGGCAGTATGGCCATTTTCACGATATTGATTCTTCCTATCCATGAGCATGGAATGTTCTTCCATTTGTTTGTGTCCTCTTTTATTTCGTTGAGCAGTGGTTTGTAGTTCTCCTTGAAGATGTCCTTCACATCCCTTGTAAGTTGAATTCCTAGGTATTTTATTCTTTTTGTCGCAATTGTGAATGGGAATTCACTCATGATTTCCCTGTTTGTCTGTTATTGGTATATAGCAATGCTTGTAATTTTTGCACATTGATTTTGTATCCTGAGACTTTGCTGAAGTTGCTTATCAGCTTAAGGAGATTTTGGGCTGAGACAATGGGGTTTTCTAAATATACAATTATGTCATCTGCAAACAGGGACAATTTGACTTCCTCTTTTCCTAATTGAATACCCTTTCTTTCTTTCTCTTGCCTGATTGCCCTGGCCAGAACTTCCAACACTATGTTGAATAGGAGTGGTGAGAGAGGGCATCCCTGTCTTGTGCCAGTTTTGAAAGGGAATGCTTCCAGTTTTTACCCATCCAGTAGGACCTTGGCTGTGGGTTTGTCATAAATAGCTCTTACTATTTATTATTTATATTCTTATTATTTATATTTCACTAATCCCTGTTGGCCAGGCTGTTGGGACAGTGACCTGGTCCTGTGCCTGTGCCTGTTTTTTTTTTTTTTAAATTTTTATATTTTAGACAGAGTTCCATTCTTGTCACCCAGGCTGGAGTGCAATGGTGCGATCTCGGCTCACTGCAACCTCCACCTCCTGGGTTCAAGCAGTTCTCCTGTCTCAGCCTCCCAAAGTAGCTGGCGCCTGCCACCATGCCCAGCTAATTTTTTGTATTTTTAGTTGAGACAGGGTTTCACCATGTTGGTCAGGCTAGTCTCGAACTCCTAACCTCAGGTGATCACCCTCCTCAGCCTCCCAAAGTGCTGGGATTAGAGGCGTGAGCCACCGCACCCGGCCCTGTGCCTGTGACAGTGATGCACCCCCACCACCCCTGGCAGTTACTGCCGCCTCGGGCTTCTGCCATCTCAGGTCTTGGTTTCCACTCCAGAAATCCAGAGGCAGGCCACTGGCCAGACACCTTCCCTGGACACTAAGACATTCCGAAGGGTGTTGGGCCCTTTGCGAGGTGGCTCGCCGTGTGGGTGTAGGGCCGGTACTTTGGGCCCTCGGGCATTGTGGTAAAGGGTCATCCATGCTCAGTCCACTCCTCTGGCTCTGTCATGCCTTGGCGTCTCTGTCATTTCCAGGTGGGGGGGCAACCTCTGCGTTGGCCTTCACCTCACCTGCCAGCCGACAAAGCAGCGGTAGAAACCATCAGGGCCGCCCCCCGCTGATGAAGTTGGCACCTTGGATGCAGGGCCCCCTGTTGGTGGAGCAGCATGGATCAATTCAGCCCCATCCAAAGCTGCATTCGCTCCTCCTTGGCATGTGTCCTCAGAACCCACTCACACATCTCCCCCAGATGTCTGATGATAGGAAATGACATTCTACACCGGTTTGCATTTGAGATTGCTATTTAATCTTGCCCCTCAGGGCCTCCTGCCACCTGACTCCAGCTGAAGACTCTGAGGATGGGGGCCACATGAGGGTGATTACAGGGTCCCTGCTTCGGCAGGACCAGCCGCATCAGACAGCGAAGAGGGGCTGCTCAGCTGGCAAGGGGACTCGGCGGGGAGTGAGGGTCCAGGGCGTTCCCATCAGCCAGAATCCTCCCTAGAGCTGGTGAGGCCATGGCATCACTCATGATGTAATTCACCATTCTGTAGGCTCCAGTTTTGAGTTTCATTTTTGGCTACCTCAGTCTTACGACAGTGAGAATTAGGAAACATTTTTACTGCAGTCATAGAAGTCTTTCGTTTTCTTTCTTCCCTTATTTTTTATTTATTTATTTTTGTTTGTTTTTAAGACAGGTTCTTGCTCTGTCACTCAGGCTGAGGTGCAGTGGTGTGATCAAAGCTCACTGCAGTCTCGATTTCCCGGACTCGAGCCATTCTCCTGCCTCAGCCTCCCAAGTAGCTAGGACTACAGGTGCACACACCATGCCTGGCTGATATATATATTTTTAAACTTTTTAGTAGAAAAAAGTAAAAATGGGGTCTTTACTTAGTAGATACGGGGGTCTCACTATGTTGCCCAGGCTGGTCTCGAACTCCTGAGCAAAAGTGATCCCCCTGCCTCAGCCTCCCAAAGTACTGGGATTACGGGCATGAGGTACTGCACCTGGCCCAGAAGTCCTCAGTTTTTGATCTGGGTCTTGAGCCAAGAATTTAGGAATTTAGGAGACGGGCTTCTGCGTCTCTAACAGTCCAGTGCTGTGACAGCCCATTCAGTCTAATTCCTCATTCCTTTCATTCTTTTCTAAGGCAATGAATTCTCAATGAAGCTTTGTTTTCAAGGGGCTCTTCCTTCCCGGTGACTCCAGGTGGCAAATCTGACATTCTGCTTCCCCTGCATGCCATGGCTTCCAGATCTGAGCCCTTATGATGTGCTGAATTTTTACTGTCTTCAGCCCCAAGCAGTCCAGATAACCAATTCCAGCTTCTCCGAGCTTCCTCCAACATCCACTGCCTGTAACCACTCCTGACACTAACTTCTATATAAGGCAGGGTTCTTAGTTGCAGGCAACAGAAATCAGCTCCGGTTAACTTGTGAAGAAATAGATGTTCAAAGAATGGATATTTAAAAGGATATTCAAAGAATTCCAGGTGACTCATGCATTGCTGAGCAGGCTTGGAGACCTGGGTTTGTGGTATGCAAACAGGATCAGTCCTCTCCGATGCAGCCTGGGGTCAGTGCTCTGAACACCTGTTTGACACTGCAGCCTCTGTGACTGGCACCTTCCAACTGAATACCCAGCACTGGGCACTGTGGCTCCACAGCTCAGCCAGGGAGACGCTCTGCTTCTTTGCAGCACTAATTTTGTTGTTCAGTCTTGAGTTGGTGTGCCTGATTGGTGAGCCTCACAGACTTCAGCTGTGTCTGAGAAAGGGCGTGGTGGGGATTTTTAGTTTCTAGGTGGGCGGGGTGGGGGGGTGGTCCCTGGGTCCACAGCCTACAAGGTGCAGTTCAGACAGTGTGTGGTCAAAACAACGAAACATAAGTGGAATGTCTGTTTCATTCTGTACCACGTTTCTTCCGTTTCTTCCAGCTGAGCACACGATGAGGCTGCCTGCCCAGATAGCTGTCCTTTGTGACTTAGGATCTCTTTGGCTGTACATTTAAGGATGAAGAAGTGTGTAGCTGTTTTACCTATGACTGGATTCCCAGATCCCAGCTCAGTTGCGGGCACACCATGGGCACTCAGTTCATGTTGTTAGGTGATGGAACAGGTCTTGTGGGGACAGGGCTAAGGGTGAGACACCTGCCCCAGGTGCAAAGGTTAAAGGGGCACCAAAAATTCTCAGTGATCAAAATAGGTCATCATTTCATGCAATATGTATATATATTTTTGAGGCAGAGTCGCGCTCTGTCACCCAGGCTGGAGTGCAGTAGCATGATCTCAGCTCACTGCAACCTTCGCCTCCTGGGTTCAAGCAATTCTTGTGCCTCAGCTGCCTGAGTAACTGAGACCACAGGCACGTGCCACCACACCTGGCTAATTTTTGTATTTTTAGGACAGATGGTGTTTTACCATGTTGGCCAGGCTGGTCTCAAACTCCTGACCTCAAGTGATCTGCCTGCTTCAGCCCCCTGAAGTGCTGGAATTACAGGCATGAGCCACCACACCCAGCCTCATGCGGTATTTTAAGAAATCAAAATTAATGCAAACAAGTTCACCACGAGCCGGGCCGGGCATGGTGGCTCATGCCTGTAATCCCAGCACTTTGGGAGGCCGAGGTGGGCAGATACTTGAGGTCAGGAGTTTGAGACCAGTCTGGCCAACATGGTGAAACCCCGTCTGTACTAAAAACACAAAAATTAGCCAGACGTGGTGGCGGGCGCCTGTAATCCCAGCTACTTGAGAGGCTGAGGCAGGAGAATCGCTTGAACCTGGGAGGCGGAGGTTGCAGTGAGCTGTGATTGCACCACTGCACTCCAGCCTGGGTAAGCGAGACTCCAACTCAAAAAAAAAAAAAAAAAAAGAAAGAAAGAAAAAAAATGTACCATAAGTCAAAATTTCAAAATTTCACTTCAAGACAGGAGCTGACCGAGCACTTACACAATGCCTTGCTCGCCTCACTCTAATCTTGGCTTTGTCAGATCCTGTCTTGTTTTAAAATGCTGTGCTCCGGGTGGGGGCCTGGCTTGCCTCCCGGGCCTTGCTGACCCAGCTCCGTGTTCACTGTCCTTTCTTCTTCCTTCTGTGGCCTTGGTTTTGGGTCCTCACTCTCTTTTGACCCAACCAATTAGAAACTCCTCTGGGGTTCCCTCTCCTCACCCCGGACTATCCCACCATGGGCCGCGTCACTCTCTGCTGCCCCCTTAGGCTTCTTGACGCAGAGTAATCAAGCCACTCCCTTGCTCATAACCTTCCATGGCTTCTGACCCCAGGCGAGGTTCACACTCACCAACAAGGCATGCAAAACCCTCTGTGGGCAGCCTGGGGAGGCTTCTTCCTCCCAAGCCTCCCCGCCTGTCACCTGCCCTCCTCCTCCATATCCAGGCTGTGCCTTTCTCCACATCTATACTTCACTATCTTCAAAGTCAACCTCAAATTCACTAGAAAACCGCCCCTGGAGGAATGTAAAATGGTGCAGCCACTGTGGAAAACAGCAGGGTGTTTCCCCAAAAACATTCACACAGAATTATGATATGACCCAGCAATCCCACTTCTAGGTAGATACCCCAAAGAACTTAAAACAGGGTGTCGAAGAAATATTTGCACACCCAGGTTCACAGCGGCATGATTCACAATAGCCTGTGATCCCAGCACTTTGGGAGGTTGAGGAGGACGGATCACCTGAGGTCAGGAGTTTGAGACCAGCCTGGCCAACAGGGTGAAACCCTGTCTCCACTAAAAATACAAAAATTAGCCGGGCGTGGTGGCGGGCACCTGTAATTCCAGCTACTCGAGAGGCTGAGGCAGGAGAACCACTTGAACCTGGGAGGTGGAGGTTGCAGTGAGCCAAGATCGCGCCACTGCACTTCAGCCTGGGTGACAGAGCGAGACTGTGTCTCAAAAAAAAAAAAAAAAAAAAGGAAGCAACCCAAGTGTCTACCGAAAGATGAATGGAGAAACACAATGTGGCATATAAATGGATACACATGTGTTAGTCCATTTCTGTATTGCTAGAAAGAAATATCAGAGGCTGGGTAATTTATAAAGATGAGGTTTCATTGGCTCACAGTTCTGCAGGCTGTACCAGCCTGGTGCCAGTGTCTGCTCCTGGTGAGGCCTTATGGACGTTACAATCACGGCGGAAGGCAAAGGCGGAGCAGGCATGTCGCATGGTGAGAACAGGAGCACAAGAGAGAGTGGGGGGCGGGAGTGCCACAGACTTCTAAAAAAATTTTTTTTCTTTTGAGATGGAGGCTTGCTCTGTCACCCAGTCTTGCTCTGTTGCCCAGGCTGGAGTGCAGTGGCGCAATCTCTGCTTACTGTAAGCTCCGCCTCCTGGGTTCACACCATTCTCCTGCCTCAGCCTCCCGAGTAGCTGGAACTACAGGCGCCCACCACTACACCTGGCTACTTTCTTGTATTTTTAGTAGAGACAGAGTTTCACCGTGTTAGCCAGGATGGTCTCGATCTCCTGACCTTGTGATCCACCCACCTCGGCCTCCCAAAGTGCTGAGAGTACAGGCGTGAGCCACCGTGCCCAGCGGGTGCCACAGACTTTTAAACAACCAAATCTTGTGCGAACTCGCTCATCACCAAGTGGATGGTGCTAAACCATTCATGAGGGATCTGCCCCCACGACCCCAAACACCTCCCGCCAGACCCCGCCTCCAACACTGGGGATTACATTTCTTTCTTTCTTTTTTTTTTTTTGAGATGGAGTCTCACTCTTTTTGCCCAGGCTGGAGTGCAATGGCACGATCTCTGCTCACTGCAACCTCTGCATCCTGGGTTCAAGCAATTCTCCTTGCCTCAGCCTCCTAAGTAGCTGGGATTACAGGTGCCTGCCACCATGCCCGGCTAATTTTTGTATTTTTAGTAGAGATGGGGTTTCACCATGTTGGCCAGGCTGGTCTCAAACTCCTGACCTCAAGTGATCCACCTGCCTCGGCCTCCCAAAGTGCTGGGAGTAAAGGCATGAGCCACCACGCCCAGCCTACATTTCCACATGATTTTGGAGGGGACAAACATCTAAACTATATCAACTTACAATGGAATATTATTTAACCTTCAAAAGGAAGGAAATCCTGGGATATGCTGCAACATGGAAGAACCTTAAGGACATTCTGCTAAGTGAAAGAAGCCATTCACAAAAGGGCCAGTGCTGTATGATTCCATCAGATGATATAATTAGAGTAGTCAAAATTATAGAGACAAAAAGTAGAGTGGTGGTTGCCAGAGGCTGGGAGGGGGAAATGCGGAGTTAGTGTTTAATGGATACAAAGAGTTTCAGTTTTACAAAATGAAAATACTTCTGGAGACAATGGGGTTGATGGTCACACAATGTTATGAATGTGCTTAATACCATGAACCGTACACTTAAAACGGTTACAATGGTACTTTTTTTTTTTTTTTTTGAGATGGAGTCTCACTCTTGTCGCCCAGACTGGAGTGCAGTGGCCCAATCTCGGCTCACTGCAACCTCCGTCTCCCGGGTTCAAGCAATTTTTCTGCCTCTGCCTCCCGAGTAGCTGGGACTACAGGCACACACCATCATGCCTGGCTAATTTTTGTATTTTTCATAGAGACAGGGTTTCACCATATTGGCCAGGCTGGTCTCGAACTCCTGACCTTGTGATCTGCCTGCCTCAGCCTCCCAAAGTGCTGGGATTACAGGCGTGAGCCACTGCACCTGGCTTACAATGGTAAATTTTATGTTATGTGTATTTTAACACAGTAAGTGCAGGCGCGGTGGCTCACGCCTGTAATCCCTGCATTTTGGGAGGCCGAGGCAGGCAGACCACCTGAGTTCAGGAGTTCGAGACGAGCCAGGGCAACATGGCGAAACCCCGTCTCTACTAAAAATACAAAAATTAGCTGGGCGTGGTGGCGGGTGCCTGTAGTCCCAGCTACTCAGGAGGCTGAGGCAGGAGAACTGCTTGAACCTGGAAGGTGGAGGTTGCAGTGAGCCGAGATCATGTCACTGCACTCCAGCCTGGGCAATAGAGGGAGACGTTGTCTCAAACAAACAAACAAACAAAAATACAATAAAAAATTGAGGAAAGAAATAAGAAAAAAAAAAAACCTACTTCTGCAGCTCTTCTGGCCAGAAGTGAGGTTTTTCTTCTCTGAATGCATTCAAACATTCTACCCAAGATTTCCTTGAATTAGGAAGGCACTGGGTGCCAAAGTCTGTCTTTGAGGTCAGGATCTGTGCCTGTGCCTCCTAAGGCCTGCCTTGGTGCCTGGGGCCTGCAGATGCTGGACGGGTGAAGGAACAAATGGCAGGGGCTCAGCCCATAACTCTGGCCCATAACTTAGTGCACAGCAGCCACACGGAGCTCCGCATGGTGCAGTCACCTGTCAGCACCTGGGCACTCGAGTACCCTGACCTGCACACTCAGAGCCAAGAGACGGCAGGTGCAGGTGAGGCGGATGTAATTGACACCCGGCAGCAGCCCCGTGGCATTTGAGGCCTCTGGTGACCGGCAGGCAGCAGAGCGGTGAGGAACCCAGGTTTGGGTCTAGGTGCCAGCTCTGCCGTTTGCTAGCTTTGTCTCCTTGTCTGCTAAATTGGCAGAGAATCACCTCAGCTTTATGAGGTTGTGTGAGGATCAAATGGGATTATGCATGGGAACTGCTTCCTGTGGCAATTTTTGGGAGGGCAGACCCTGCCCAGCAGCCATTCCTCTTTAGTTTTCTTGCTAAACAGAGCCCTGGTCTGCTTATGGAACCAGCTGAAATGCTGCGATCTCAGTGCCAGAGGCTGGTCTCATGAGTCCTGGGCATCTGATTCTCCTGGACTGATGGTGGGTCTGAGTGTGGCCATATAACGGCACTCTGGCTAATGAGACATGAGAGGAAGTCTGTGGGGTGTGCAGGGAGGGTGACAGTGGGGACTCATCCTCATCAGAAGACAGAGACTTCCAGGGAGACAGCCCTTTCCTTGTTTCCCTTCTTCCTGCCTTGAATGCAGATGTGACAGTTGGCGGGTCAGCAGCCATTCTGTAGTAATGAGATGATAAGGATGACGAAGAGATTAAGGGAAGAACAGGAACTCCAGCCCTGCCATCATCAAGGCAAACATTACTGCCTTCTGATTTCTTGTTATGGAAGAAAGATTAACGTCTATTTTTCTTCCCTAAGCCACTATAAATTGGATTTTTCTTTGACCTGCCACCATCACATTCCTATAGAATTCACTGCCACACAGCCGAGTAAATGTTTGCTTTTACCTGGCTTTTACAACTCTCTGAGCTTCCCACCATCTAGAAGATGAAAGTAGGTTGGGTGAGGTGGCTCACGCCTGTAATCCTAGCACTTTGGGAGGCTGAGGCGGGTGGATCATTTGAGGCCAGGAGTTCGAGACCAGCCTGGCCAACATGGTGAAATCCTGTCTCTACTAAAAATACAAAAATTAGCCAGGCATGGTGGCACATGCTTGTAATCCCAGCTACTGAGGAGGCTGAGGCAGGAGAATCACTTGAACCCAGGAGGCGGAGGTTGCAGTGACCCAAGACTGCACCACTGCACTCCAGCCTGGGCAACAGAGAGTGAGACTCTTGTCTCAAAAAAAAAAAAAAAAAAAAAAAAAGAAAGAAAGAAAGAAAAAGAAAGAAAGAAAGAAAATGAAAGCAGAGACATCTGTCCCCATAGACTGTTGTGAGGATTAAAGGAGCCTGGAGCTGTGAAATTACTCTGTAGACTGTGAAGGCTTCAGCTGAGGAGGACTAATGTGGCCTTTCTCCCGGAGACCAGGGCTCCCTTGAGTGAGGAAAAAATAAACTGTAGCCAGAGAGAAGAAAGCAAGAGGCACGTTTCGGAGCAGAGCCCCGGGCCCAGCTGTCAGGCAGGCCTCACTGCTCCCTCACCCGTTTCCGGGGCAGGAGACATGGATTGAGGGCAGCATGATGGTTGGTTAAGTGCTCAAACTCTGGAGCCCAGCTGTCTCTGCTCCTCCTTAAGCACGGCCACAGACTGTGTATCCCCTCCTCGGACCCCCACAGCTGCCCACGTGCCCTCATCCCCTCAACAGAGCACTCGTCCCCACCCTAGGTTGTCATTGCCTGTTTGCCTTGTGCTCCCTGAGACAGGGACTGAGGGTGTCCTCTTCACCCTCACACCTGGCACAGTGAATTTGACCTCGAGGCTGGCCAGACTGCAGCAGGGAAGTGAGCATGGCCAGGACAGGAGGCAGGACAGGCAGGACCATGTCCTGGGAGAAGGGCGGGGCAGGCTGGGGAGATGAGGGTGCAGGGGTGAGGGGTCAGATAGTGGCGCCTTTGAGTGTGTGAGAGAGGAGGGGCTCGGTGCCCTGGGTTCTGGCAGGATGGCAAGACCACCTCTCCTCTCCTGAAGAATCAGGCAGTGACTTGGAAGCTGGTTCGGGCGACTGGAGGAGTGACAGCAGGACCATGATCCTGTGGGATGGTACCTGCTAGGTACCGAGTCCTGTGTTCGTTCTGGGGATGCAGCTGTGCCCCGGACAAGGATCCTTTCCGTGGAAACTCACAGCCTAGCGGCGGAAGAGGGCAACGGAGTGGATGGAGAAATACACCCCTCACGTTGAGGGTCAAAGGTGGTAGGTGCCGAAGGGCACTCACTGCAGACCTACTGTGCGCCAGCACTGCTGAGTCAGGATCTCCGTTCTCTGGGAGCTCAGCTGCGGGGAACAACACTATGTGTGCCTGTTTGCACCCCCTTCTCTGTGGGTCTGTAGTGAGTGGCCAGTGTGTGTTCGTGTGTGTACAGCTGTCTGTGGGTGTGGCTGGGAGCTTTTGCACCTGTGAGTTTGTCTGTGTTTTGCTGGCAGTATATTGTGTGTGTGTGTGTGTGTGTGTGTGTGTGTGTGTGTGTGTGTGTGTGTAGGAAGGGAGCAGGCATCTGCAGCAGAAGCTGAGGTCTCAGGTCTTGGGGGGCTTCTCCCACACACCTGCCCCTTGGCCATGAGGTGGGGTGGGGTGCCCCGAACGCCCTGATACTTTGTGGGAAGAAGGCTGGGCACAGCGGGAATGTTTGGTTTCCTGGGTGAAGGCGGAGCTGGCCATCTTCCCATGACAGATGTAGGAATGTTTCTGCTATTCAAGGCGGAAGCAGGGGTGTGGGGGCCGCCTGAGGCCTGCCCCAGCCCTGCTCCAGGCCACCTGTCTATGGCCTGGGAAGCAGCTGGGCACTGCTAGGGAGAAGCTTCCAGACCCAGGGCCGACCCTACTCTCCAAGCCCCATCTCCCCAGGAGTCTCAGGTCAGGCCCAATTCACCTCCCTCCCAGCCCCCCAGGACAGGAGAGGAGAATGGAGTCCAGGGTTCGGCCCAGAGGAGGACTCCCATGAGGAGGGGGCTTTTCCCATGAGGAGGGGGCTTTGAGGAGGGGGCGTCTTTCCCTGGCAACTGAAGGGGGGCAGCAACAGGGGAACAGGGGGAAGCATCCTTAGAGGTCCCCCCATCAGTCAGCCCAGCTGCAGACAGCCTCAGGGTACCCTCATTTTCTTTTCTGAGTCCTGGTATAATAGAGCTTCAGAAGAGTCAGCAATGGCAAATTCCTCAAATGGGGAAACTGAGGCAGGAGTGGGGTGCCGACTTGCCCAGGTCGCCCCACCCCCAGCAGTCCTGACCCCAGACCCCCAGCTCTCCCAGCACACCTGCTGCTCACTCCATGGAGTTTACGGCCTGGGTGGGGTACAGGTAACACGACCACCAAAATCAGCGGTGACCTGGCCTCCATCCTCTGGAAGCCAGCCCTCCAGAACACCCAGCTCCTCCCTGGATTTCAAATCCTGCCTTGCGCCTTGCAGGCTTCCGTCTGTGAAGCCAAGTGACTCTTCCCACTCTGTCTACACAGCCTTCCCAGGGGTTGCATGTAAAGAACCAAGTGAAGGTTGGGCGTAGCGGCTCATCCTTCAGTCCCAGCACTTTGGGAGGCCAAGGCTGGTGGACTGCTTGAGGCCAAGAGTCTGAGACAAGCTGGGCAACATGAAGAAACCCCATCTCTACAACCAAAAAAAAAAAAAAAAAAAAAAGGCAGACATGGTTGTACATTCCTGTAATTCTAGCTACTTGGTACTTGGGAGGCTGAGGCAGGAGGATCACTTGAGCCCAGGTGATTGAGGCTGAAAAAAAAAAAGTGTGGGTTGGGCGCGGTGGCTCATGCCTGTAATCCCAACACTTTGGGAGACTGAGGCGGGCAGATCACCTGAGGTCAGGAGTTCAAGACCAGCCTGACCAACATGGAGAAACCCTGTCTCTACTAAAAATACAAAATTAGCTAGGTGTGGTGGCGCATGCCTGTAATCCCAACACTTTGGGAGACTGAGGCAGGCAGATCACCTGAGGTCAGGAGTTCAAGACCAGCCTGATCAACATGGAGAAACTCCATCTCTACTAAAAATACAAAATTACCTAGGTGTGGTGGCACATGCCTGTAATCCCAGCTACTCGGGAGGCTGAGGCAGGAGAATTGCTTGAACCTGGGGGACGGAGGTTGCAGTGAGCCGAGATCGTGCCACTGCATTCCAGCCTGGGCAACAAGAGCGAAACTCCGTCTGAAAACAAAAAAAAAAAAAAAAGAAAGTAGACCTGGGTATTTGAAGACTTTGTATCTAGGCCAAGGAGGTGTTGGGGCCAGGTGGTTATTGGTGATTGCTGGCTGCAGTCTGAACAACCCACATCCCCCACGAAGCCACTGGGAGGCTGTGGGTGGTGAGTGGGGGTGTCCCAGGAGTGTGGTGTCCTGGTATTGTGTTTGTGAGGGTGTCACTTTCCCCCACTATATCTTAGTGGCTTCCTCCCCTCCAGCTGGAACCTGGGTCCAGGAGGCGGGGGAAGAGCCCACAGGGAGGGGAGCTTGTGAGAGGAGGAGGGCCTTGGTGACTTGGTGCTGATGTGCCTTGTCTTCCAGGCTGGCACAGGCAGGACATCCTGGATCCCCAGCCCTGACCCGGATTGTCCCTCAGGCCCCAGCTGGACCCAAAGTCACTTTCTTAGGTTTGGCTTTGAGACATCTCTTCTCCCTCTCCCTTTTACTGTCTCTCCCCTACCCTGAAGATCTGAGAGGAGGGATGTGCCTGTGAGTCACCCTCTGACTCACGGGAGGGCACAGCCAGGGTCTGGGTCGGGAGTATGTGCACTTGGCCAGTGTGCATGTGCATGTGTGCACGGTCAGCACATGTGCATAGGCAAGTGTTCATGCGTGTATGTTTGTGTGCATGTTTTGTTGGGGGTGCTGAGCTGGGGGAGGGGGAGAAGACATGCCTTGGCTTTCTTACCTTTAAAATGCATGAGCTCTGGCCGGGCGCAGTGGCTCACGCCTGTAATCCCAACACTTTGAGAGGCTGAGGTGGGTGGATGACCTGAGGTCAGGAGTTCCGGACCAGCCTGGCCAAAATGGTGAAACCCCATCTCTACTAAAAATAGAAAAAAATTAGCCAGGTGTGGTGGCAGGGGCCTGTAATCCCAGCTACTCGGGAGGCTGAGGCAGGAGAATCACTTGAACCTGGGAGGCAGAGTTTGCAGTGAGTTGAGATTGTGCCATTGCACTCCAGCCTGGGCAACAGAGCGAGACTCTGTCTCAAAAAAAAAAAAAGAAAGAGAGAGAGAGAGGAAGAAAGAAAGAAAGGGAAAAAAAAAGAAAAGAAAAGAAAAGAAAAAAAGGCTTGGGAGAAGGGACTTCTGGAGTAACAGGGGACTTGGAGACAAAAGGAACAGAGGAACAGTTTGTGCTACGAAGATGAAGCATTTCCCAGATGCAGGGGTTTCACAGTAAGAACCCACAGGGAGCATCTGTGCAGTCCCACGTGGATCAACACACGTGGCCCATCCTGACAGTTTTCAAGCCAACCCCATAATTTGGTCTCGTATATTCAATCAGCTATACCTCCCCTCCACCACGCTAGGCTGCCAGTCAGCCCCGATTTTTTATCTGAGCACAAGAATGTCCGAGAGTGATGTTCAAATGCTGTAGCAACATTTACATCCAGGGTTCCTGGCTTTTCCCTGTGTTTCCCAGCCCAGTGGCCCTGTACAGACCCAAACGTTCAGCCACCACAACTGCTTCTTAGAGAACCCATGTGGGCTCCTGGTGACTTAGGTACCCACCCTGGTCCTCTCAGACCATCTGTGTCCTCCTCCACCCTGGAAGTCGGCCAGGGCTTGATGTCAGGCTCACCAGTTTATATTTTCTGTTATCAACAACAGTTCCTCCTTTTCAACCTTTCTTTCCTTCTCTCTTTCTTTCTTTCCTTCCTTCCTTCCTTCCTTCTCTCTCTCTTGCGCCCTTCCTTCCTTCCTTCCTTTCCTTCTTTCCTTCTTTCTTTCTCTTTCTTTCCTTGAGACGGACTCTCATTCTGTGGCCCAGGCTGGAATGCAATGCTCCAATCTCGGCTCACTGCAAGCTCCGCCTCCCAGGTTCAAGCGATTCTCCTGCCTCAGCCTTCCTCGTAGTTGGGATTACAGGAGCCTGCTACCACGCCCGGCTAATTTTTGTATTTTTAGTAGAGACGGGGTTTCACCATGTTGGCCAGGCTGGTCTCGAACTCCTGACTATAGGTGATCTGCCTGCCTCGGCCTCCCAAAGTGCTGGGATTACTAGGTGTGAGCCACTGCGCCTGGCCCCTTTTCAACATTTCAAACATTTGCCTGCCTTTAGCGTCTGGCTCCAGTTCCCATTCTCTGAGTTTCCTCCAAGATGATGGCAGTGGTTCCTGGCTCCCTGGCTGCGTCTGGATGCTCTCGGCAGCAGCTCGGTCTGTGGAAGCTGGGCATCCTCCGTAGCTTTCATGGAGTGGAGGCTAAAGGGAGGGGAAGAAGAAGGTGACTCTGACTGAACATTGTTTATTTTGATTGCAGATATTTATTAAAATGGAAAGGCATTGTTTAATCTTCTGTGCCAGTGAGAATCCTTCAAGCCGCCTACAGCAAAGACCGCTGGGAAGCTGAGGCCGGGGAATGCCTGAGCCTAGGAGTTCAAGGCTGCAGTGAGCTGTGATTAGGCCACTGCACTCCACCGTGGGTGACAGAGGGAGACCCTGTCTCAAAAAAAGAGAGACTCTTAGCCATGTTTCCACATTTCAATTTTTTTTTGAGACAGAGTCTCACTCTGTCACCCAGGCTGGAGTGCAGTAGCACGACCTCGGCTCACTGCAACCTCTGCCTCCTGGTTTCAAGCAGTCCTCCTGCCTCAGCCTCCCAAGTAGCTGTGAGTAGAGGCTAATCTTTGTATTTTTAGTAGAGACATGGTTTCACCATGTTGGCCATGGCTGGTCTCAAACTCCTGGCCTCAAGCAATTTGCCCACCTCTCCCCTCAAAGTGCTGGAATTATAGGTGTGGGCCACTGTGTCCAGCCTTTTAGATTTCAATTTATTTATTTATTAATTATTTTTTTTTTTTTGAGACGGAGTCTCACTCTTGTTGTCCAGGCTGGAGTGCAATGGCGTGATCTTGGCTCACTGCAACCTCCATCTCCCAGGTTCAAGTGATTCCCCTGCCTCAGCCTCCCGAGTAGCTGGGATTACAGGCGCCCACCGCCACACTTGGCTAAGTTTTGTATTTTTTAGTAGAGACAGAGTTTCATCATGTTGGCCAGGCTGGTCTCAAACTCCTGACCTCAGGTGATCCACCCGCCTTGGCCTCTCAAATTGCTGGAATTACAGGCGTGAGCCACCGCACCCGGCCAGATTTCAGTTTAAATTGTACTGTGGATATAGAATATCAGATCTTTTCTTGTCATCGATAAACTTTTTTAATTAAACTTTTTATTTTGAGATAATTGTGGATTCACATGCAGTTGTAAGAAATAACACGGAGTGATCTTGTGTATCCTTTACCCAGTTTCCTGCAATGGTAAATAACATCTTGCAAACCTATAATAAGATGTCACAACCAGATTAACATCAACTCAGAACATTTCTGTCACCACGAGGATCCCTCCAGGCGTCCTTTTATGGCCACGCCCACTTCCCTCCAAGCCCAGCTCCTCCTCAGCACCTGGCAACCCACGGCTCTGTTCTCCATTTCTGTAATTGTGTCATTTCAAGAATGTTATATAGGCCGGGTGCGGTGGCTCAAGCCTGTAATCCCAGCACTTTGGGAGGCCGAGGCAGGTGGATCATCTGGGGTCAGTTCCAGACCAGTATGGATAACATGGTGAAACCTCGTTTCTACTAAAAATACAAATATTAGCCAGACATGGTGGTGGGTGCCTGTAACCCCAGCTACTCAGGAAGCTGAGGCAGGAGAATCGCTTGAACCCGGGAGGCGGAGGTTGCAGTGAGCTGAGATCGCACCACTGCACTCCAGCCTGGGCAACAGAGACAGACTTTGTCTCTAAATAAATACATAGAATGTTATGTAAATGGAAGCACACAGCATGTAAACTTTTGGGATTGGCTTTTCTCACTCAGCGCAGTTCTGTGGAGGGTCATCCGGAAGTCGTGTGTATCAACAGTTCATTCTTTTTTATTGCTGAGTAGTTTTCCATCGCCTGAATGTTTTATAGTTTGTTTAACTCTTCATTTGTTGAAGGACATCTGGGTTTCTTCCAGTTTTGAGCTATTATGACTAAAGCTGCTATAAACATTCCCGTACAGGTTTTTGTGTGAACATAAGTTTTCATCTCCCTGGGATAAATGCCCAGGAGTGCAACTGCTGGGTTGTATGCATGGTTCTTGCACGTTTAATTTTTAAAGAAATTGGCAAACTGTGGCTGGGCTTGGTGGCTTATGCCTGTAATCCCAGCGTTTTTGGGAGGCCGAGGCGGGTGGATCACGAGGTCAGGAGATCAAGACCATCCTGGCTAACATGGTGAAACCCCGTCTCTACTAAAAATACAAAAAATTAGCCCAGCGTGGTGGCGGGCGTCTGTGGTCCCAGCTACTGGGAAGGCTGAGGCAGGAGAATGGCGTGAACCCGAGAGGCGGAGCTTGCAGTGAGCCAAGATCGTGCCACTGCACTCCAGCCTGGGCGACAGAGCGAGACTCCATCTCAAAAAAAAAAAAAAAAAAAGAAAAGAAAGAATTTTTTTTCTGTTTTCCAGAGTGGCTGTACCATTTTACACTCCCACTAGCAATGTATAAGTGATCCAGTGTGCCAACACTGGGTGGTGTCACGGTTTTTTATTTCAGCCATTCTGATAGGTGTGTAATGCTATCTCATTGTGGTTTTCGTTTGCATTTCACTAACGGTTAATGATGTTGAACGTGTTTTCCTGTGCTTATCTGTCATCTGTATACCCTCTTTGATGAAATGTATCTTCGTGTCTTTTGCCCATTTTCTAATTGGATTTTTTTCTTTTTTTTACTGTTGAGGTTTGAGAGTTCTTTATATGTTCTAGGCTCTTTGTCAGACAGTGGTTTGCAAATATTGTCTCCCAGTCTGTAGTTTGTCTTTTCATCCTCTTAGCAGAGTCTTTCACAGAGAGAAAGTTTTAAATTTTAATGAAGTCCATTGTATCAGTCTTTCCTTTTATGGATGATAATTTTGGTGTCAAGTGTGAGAACTGTATGCGTAGCCCTAGATTTCAAATATTTTCTCCTGAAAGTTTTATATTTTTACATTTTACGTTTAAGTTCATGATCCATTTGAGTTTGTTTTGTGTAAAGTGTGAGACTTAGTTTAAGGTTCCTTTTTTTTTTCTTATTGCCTATGGTTGTCCAATTGCTCCAACATTCTTGGTTAAAACATCTGTCTTTCATCGGCTGAATTGATTTATACTATTATAAAAACAAAAAATCAGCCAGGCATATCTTTGTGGAGTCTTTTCTGAGTCTTCTTTTCTGTTGCCCTGATCTATGTGTCTCTCCCTCTGCCAATACCACAGTCGTGATTATTATAAATATATTACGTAATAAGTCTTATAGATCTCATATATAATAAATCAGGAAGACTGATCCCTCCCACTTTGTTCTTCTTTTTAAAATTTGTTCCAATGATTCTAGTTCCTTTGTTTTTCCGTATAAGTCTTGAAATATGCTTGTCTATATCTACAAAAAATCTTGCTGGAATTTTTATAGGAAGCACATTAAATCTGTATGTCAATTTGGGAAGAATTAAAATATTTTCTATGTTTTGGAAAATGTATTAATGTGGTGTGTCTCTCCATTTATTTATTTTTTATTTCTTTCATCAGTGTTGTGTAGTTTTCAGCACACAAATCTTGTCTACATTTTTTATAAGATTTATACCTAAGCAGTTCTTTTTTTTTTTTTGAGACAGAGTCTTGCTCTGTTGCCCAGGCTGGAGTGCAGTGGTGCGATCTCGGCTCACTGCAAGCTCCCCCTCCTGGTTCATGCCATTCTTCTGCCTCAGCCTCCTGAGTAGCTGGGACTACAGGCAGCTTTTCCTCTTTTATAATATATGCATTTGGTGCTATATTTTCCTGTCAGTGCTGCTTTAGTTGTGTTCTAAAATTTTTGCTATGTTGTATTTTTATTTTCATTCAGTTCCATGTATTTCTGGATTTCCTTTGAAAATTCCTCTTTGATCTGTGGATTATTTAGAAATGTTTTGTTTAATTTCCAGGTGTTAGGAGATTTTTCTGTTACCTTTTCATTGCTGATTCCTTAATTCCATTGTGGCTTAAGAACATAGTCTATGTGATGTCAATTATTTTAAATTTACTGAGTTTCATTTTATGGTCCAAGTCTATCTTGATATATATTCCAAAGACACTTGAAAAGAATGTATATTCTGCTACTGTTGGGTGGAGCGTTCTATAAATGTTGATCAGCTCCTGTTAGTTGATGCGCTGTTCTATATTCTTGCTGATTTTATGTCTCGTTTTTCAACAATAAAGGGAAGATCAAAACATTCTTGGATAAAGAAAAACTAAGAGAATTTGTCACCAGCAAGGCGACCCCAAGGAAACTAAAGGGAGGGCCGGACGTGGTGGCTCACGCCTGTAATCCCAGCACTTTGGGAGGCCGAGGTGGATGGATCACGAGATCAAGAGATCGAGACCATCCTGGCCAACATGGTGAAACCTCGTCTCTACTAAAAATAAAAAAATTGTTTTTATTAATTTTTAAATTAATTACAGGGTGTGATGGCACGCGCTTGTAGTCCCAGCTACTCAGGAGGCTGAGGCAGGAGACTTGCTTGAACCAGGAGGCAGAGGTTGAAGTGAGCTGAGATCATGCCACTGCACTCCAGCCTGGGCCACAGAGTGAGACTCCATCTCAAAAAAAAAAGAAAGAAACTAAAGGAAGTTCTCTAAACAGAAAATAAATGACAAAAGAAGGAATCTTGGAACATATGAAAGAAAGAACATGGCATGAAAAGTTTGGGTAAACACAGTAGACTTTTCTTCCCATGTTTGCTAGTTTAATCAAAAATTATAACACTGTCTGACATGGCTCTCAAATGTATGTAGAGGAAATGTTTAAGACAATTATGTTATCAACAGGAGAGAGTAAAATGATTTAAAGGGAGGTAAGATTTGTACAACTCCCTTTAAGAGAGGCTGACGAAGCCTTCGACTATAATTGAGGATTTGTCTATTTCTCCTTTTAGTCCTGTCAGTTGTTGCTTCACATATTTTACAGTCCTATTGTTTGGTGCATACATTAGTATTACTGTCTTCTTGGTGGTTTGACTTTATATCATTATATCATGTTTCTCTCTGCCACTGGTAATTGTCTTTGCTTTGAAGTCTACTTTATCTGATATTAATATAGTAAATTCTGCTTTCTTTTGATATTATTTGAATATCTTTTTTTTTCTTTGCAGGGTCTTGCTCTGTCACCCAGGTGGGAGTGCAGTGGCATGATCCCAGCTCACTGCAGCCTAGACCTCCTAGGCTCAAGAGATCCTCCCACTTCATTTTTAAATTTTTTATAGAGACGAGGTCTCACTATGTTGCCCAGGCTGGTCTCCAACTCCTGGGCTCAAGCAATGATACTTATTTTTCTATCCCCTCCCTCTCTCCCTCCCTCCCTCCCTTCTTTCCTTCCTTCTTCCTTCCATCCTTCTTTCTTTTTCTCTTTTTCCAGATCTCACTGTTGCCCAGGGTGGAGTGCAGTGATGCGATCTCAGCTCACTACAACCTCTGCCTCCTGAGCTCAGGTGACCCTCCCACCTCAGGCTCCCAAGTAGCTGACTGGGACTACAGGCTGGCACCATCACACCTGGCTAATTCTTTTGTAATTTTTGTAGAGAGAGGGTTTGGTTATGTTGCCTCGGCTGGTCTCAAACTCCTGGGCTCACGATTCACCCACCTCAGCCTCCCAAAGTGCCAGGATTACAGGTGTGAGCTACCGTGTCTGATGATCCTTTTGCTTTCGACTTGCCTGTATTGTTATACTTAAAGTGAATTTCTAGCTGGGCATGGTGGCTCACACCTGTAATCCCAGCACTTTGGGAGGCCAAGGCAGGCAGAGCACCTGAGGTCAGGAGTTTAAGACCAGCCTGGCCAACATGGTGAAACCCCATCTCTACTAAAAATACAAAAATTAGCTGGACATGGTGGCAGGCACCTGTAATCCTAGCTCCTCAGGAGGCTGAGGCAGGAGAATCTCTTGAATCTGGGAGGCAGGGCTTGCAATGAACCATGGTCACACCATTGCACTCCAGCCTGAAGGACAGTGAGAGACTCTGTCTCCAAAAAACAAAACATAACATAAATAAAGTTAATTTCTTACAAGCAGCATCTAATAGGGTCATGTTTTAAAATCTGCTCTGCTAATTTCTGTCTCTAATTAGCATATTAAGATGATTAACACTTAATATAATTATGGATATGTTAGGGCTGAATTTCTTTTGTTGGCTTGTTCTCTCTTTTTCTCTTCTCTGTTTCCATTGTCTGGCCTTCCTGTGGAGTACTTTAACATTCTTTAGAATTTTATTTTGGTTTATCAATGGTGTTTTCAAGTGTATATTTTAATGTAGCTTTTTAGTAGTTTCTCTAGTTATTACATTATATATACGTAACTTATCACAATATACTGATGTTGTCATTTTACCAGTTTCAGTGAGGTGTATAAACCTTACCTCCCTTTAAGTTCTTTTATCTCTTCCGTTATTATATAATTGTCTTAAATATTTCCTCCACATACATTGACAGCCATATCAGAAGGTGTTAACATCTTTGCTTCAACTATCAAACATGAGGGGAGAAGTCTCATGGTTACCCAAACCTTTTCATGCTATGTTCTTCCTTCTTCCTTCCTTTCTGTTCCCAGATTGATGTCTTCTTTTATCATTCTATTTCTGTTTCGAGAACTTCCTTTAGCTTTTTAGAGTGGGTTTGCTGATGATAAATTCTCTTAGATTTTTTTTTATCCAAGAATACTTTGATTTGCCTTTTATTCTTGAAGGATAAATTTTCTCTGGACATAGGATTATGCGTTGACTTTTTTTTTTCAGCACTTTAAAAATGCTATACCACTTCCCTCTGAACACCATAGTTTCGGATGAGCAATCCACCGTTTTTCTTTAATTTTTTACCCTATAGGTAAAATGTTTCTCTCCTGCTGCCTTCCAGACTTTTTTGTTTTGTTTTGTTTTGTTTTTAGTTTCCAGGAAAGTTTGACTATCATGTTCCTTGGTGTGGATTTCTTTGGGTTTATCCTGTGTGTGGTATATGCTTAGCCTGTTTGTTTTGTTTTTTTTTTTTTGACAGGATTTCACTCTATCACCTAGGCTGGAGTGTGGTGGCGCAATCATGGCTCACTGCACCCTCCAGGAGGTGGAGAACTCCTGGGCTTAAGTGATCCACCTATCTCAGCCTCCTGAGTAGCTGGGACTGCACGTGCACATCACCATGCCTGAATACTTTTTTTGTATTTTTAGTAGAGACGGGGTTTCACCATGTTGACCAGGCTGGTCTTGAACTCCTAGGCTCAAGAAATCTGCCCATCTTGGCCTCCCAAAGTGCTGGGATTACAGGCATGAGCCACTGCACCCGGCCTTGCTTAGCCCTCTTGATTCAGTCAGCTTATGTCTTTTGCCAAATTTGAGACAGATTTTCAGCCCTTATTTCTTCTTTATTTATTTATTTATTTATTTGTCTTTTTTTTTTGACAGAGTCTTGGTCTGTCACCAGGCTGGAGTTCAGTGGTGCGATCTTGGCTCACTGCAACCTCTGCCTCCAGGGTTCAAGCAATTATCCTGCCTCAGCCTCCCAAGTAGCTGGGATTACAGGTGCCCACCACCATGCCAAGCTAATTTTTGTATTTTTAATAGAGACAAGGTTTCACTATGTTGGCCAGGATGGTCTTGATCTCTTGACCTCATGATCCACCCACCTCGGCCTCCCAAAGTGCTGGGATTACAGATGTGAGCCACCACGCCCAGCCCCTTATTTCTTTGAGTACTTTTTCATCCCTGCCCTCCTTTTGTGACTTCAATGACATGAAGTTAGATTTTTTCATTATAGTCAAACAGCTCCCTGAAGCTCTATTTGTTTTTTTTTTAGGTCTGTTTTATCTCTGTTATCCAGGTTACATGATTTCTCCTGCTCAACATTCCGGTTCACGAATTCCTTCCTCTGTGCTCTCCATTCTGTGTTTGAGGCTCCTCTTTATATTTTCTGTTTCTTTGCTGAGGATTTCAATTTTTTCACTGGTTTCAAGTGTGTTTGTAACGTTTCTGCCAGCCTGGGCAACATGGCAAGACACTGTCTCTACAAAAAAACACAAAAATTAGCTGTGCATGGTGGCATGTGCCTGTAGACCCAGCTGCTCAGAAGATTGAGGTGAGAAAATCACTGGAGAATCACTTGAGCTGGGAGGTTGAGGCTGCAGTGAGCCAAAATCGTATCACTGCACTAAAACCTGGGTGACAGAGTACGACCCTATCTCTAAACAAAGACAAAACCACCATCACCGCCGCCAACAACAAAAATTTCTATTATCTTGGTGTTGGCATCTATTGATTACCTTTTCATTTGGTTTGAGACCTTCCTGGTTCTTGGCCATGAGTGATTTTTCAGAGTTTTTTTGTTTTTGTTTTTGTTTGTTGTTGTTTTTTGTCTTTAAGACAGGGTCTCACTTAGGCTGGAATGCAGTGGCATGATCACAGCTCACTGCAGCCTCAACTTCCCAGGCTCCAGCGATCCTCCTGCCTCAGCCTCCTGAGTAGTTGAGACCACAGACGTGTACCACCACACCTGGCTAGTTTTTGTATTTTTTGTAGAGATAGGTTCTCACCACGTTGTCCAGGCTGGTCTCAAACTCCTGAGCTCAAGTAATCCACCCATCTTGGCCTCCCAAAAGTGCTGGGATTGCAGGCGTGAGCCACCGCACAGGGCCCCGTGAGTGATTTTCTATTGAAACCTGGACATTGTGGGTATTCTGTTATGAGACCTCTGTGTCTTATGAAACCTTCTGCTTTAGCTAGTTGCCTCTGATGCTGCATTAGCAGGGGAAGCAAGGATGCTGCCCCATTACTGCCAGGTGGGGTTCGAAGTCCAAGTTCTCGGGCCAGGCTCAGTGGCTCACACCTGTAATCCTAACACTCTGGGAGGCCAAGGCAGGTGGATCACGAGGTCAGGAGTTGGAGACCAGCCTGGCCAACATGGTGAAACCCCGTCTCAACTAAAAATACAAAAATCAGCTGGGCGTGGGGGTGATCACCTGTAGTCCCAGCTACTCAGGAGGCTGAGGCAGAATAATCAGTTGAACCTGGGAGGTGGAGTTTGCAGTGAGCTGAGACAGCGCCATGCACTCCAGCCTGGGCTGCAGAGTGAGACTCCGTCGAAAGAAAGAAAGAAGAAAGAAAGAAAGAAAGAAAGAAAGAAAGAAAGAAAGAAAGAAAGAAAGAAAGAAAGAAGAAAGAAAGAAAGAAAGAAAGAGAAAGGAAGGAAGGAAGGAAGGAAGGAAGGAAGGAAGGAAGGGAGGAAGGGAGGAAGGAAGGAAGAAATCCAAGTTCTCCACTTGGCCTTTGTGGGCGGATGACCTGGCGGAGTGCTTTGTTACTGCTCAGGTAAGGATGAAAGTCCCAGCTCCTTACTTGGCCTTCTCTGATGGTGCCCTGGCAGGGAGGTTGGAGAACCTTGTTATAACCTGTTGAGGGCGGATGTCTAGGCTCTCCACTCGGCCTTTGCTGGCATGGGCACGGACACAGATTTTTCTGAGGTGCTTGGCTACAGTAGAGTAATTATTGTCTGAAAATTTTCTGTCTTGTCAGGCTGCCTCTTTTCTGGTTCTTTGGCAAGAAGGGCAGGCCTTTGTGGAGTTTTTAAAAAATATCTATGCCCCTTGGTGTTTCTGGCTGCTGGCATCTTCAGCTCCAAGTCGAGGATACAGGAGGCAAATTCAAACAAACAAACAAAATTCCAGCAAACTCATCCCATGGTGTTCCTTGGGTCCCGGGGGCCTAGCAGATCTGCCTTCTTCTCCCCTCCTTTCAGATCTCCTCCTGCTTGTCTTATATATCATGCCTAGAGTTTTACATTATACTTGGTGGGAGGCAGTGTCTATTACATCTTCCCAGTAGCAGTCAACTTTTGAAATTTAAATTTAAGTTTACATTTTTATCTCTTGTGGGGATTGTTGAGATAATTTTGTTCCTTGGTTCGTAGTACACTTTCATTGTTCATGCAAAGCCCTCCTTTATTTTATATAAACTATATATGTGATCTGGGTGCAGTAGCTCACGCCTGTAATCCCAGCACTTTGGGAGGCTGAGGTGGGAGGATCACTTGAGCCTGGGAGGGGGAAGGTTGCATTGAGCCGAGATCGTGCCCCTGTACTCCAGCCAAGACTCTGTCTCAAGGCGAAATAAAACAAAACCAAAAAATATATATATAGGTGTATGTATGAGTACAAAAAAAAAAATCTCTTTTTCATTCCTGGGCCAAACTTCCATTCCTCTCTGATCCCCACACAAAGGCTTCCACTCTAATATACTCAATATGTGCCCTTAAATCTGTGTGTATCCTCAATAAGTGTATAGCTTTTTGTCATTGTGTGTGTGCATTTTAAATTTATACAAATTCTATCATGTCAGGCATCCCATTTTATTTATCTCCCTTTTTACTCAAAGCTAATCAAAGCTAAGTCTTTTTTTTTTTTTTCTTTTTTTTTTTTTTTTGAGACGGAGTCTTACTCTGTTACTGTTACCCAGACTGGAGTGCCTCGGCTCACTGCAAGCTCTGCCTCCCAAGTTCAAGCGATTCTCCTGCCTCAGCCTTCCCAGTAGCTGGGATTACAGGCATATGCCACCATGCCTGGCTAATTTTTGTATTTTTAGTGGAGACAGGGTTTCACCATGTTGGCCAGGCTGGTCTCGAACTCCTGACCTCAGGTGATCCGCCCCTACTGGCCTCCCAAAGTGCTGGGATTACAGGCGTGAGCCACTGCGCCCGACCACAGAAAAGTTTTTTTGGTTTGACCCATGCTGCCCTGCAGATGTCAGGGCCTCCTCTCTCTACATGTGTATCCGCTGCTTTTTACTTATCCTAGAGGGGGGACCCCTGGGTTGCCTCCAACCCTCAGCTGCTGCGGGAACCTCTCAAGTATGCTCCCCCGTAGACCTGGGTGCACCGTGCTTTGGGGTTGACACCGGGAGTGGGGCTGCTGTGGCACGGACACCCGCTTTCGTAATTGCTCCAAGCTCTGGCAAATCGCTTTCTGAGAGGGCAGTACCACTTTACACTCCAGCCAGCAATGTCTGGGAAATCTTCCTGGGAAGACGAATTAAAACAACTTTGGGAATTTTTTTGGTAAAGCAGAAATTCTTTTGGCAAACTGAGCAACTGCCCCCTAAATCATGTTTGGGCTTGTGAAGAACAAGGCAGTATAATCAAAGATGGCTCTGGATTTCTCCTGGTGATCAGGAAGGTGTCCTGGCCGGTCCCATGGCAGGTGACTGAGGTATGGGATTAGGGAAACATCCAGAAGCAGAGAGAGACTCAAACCTCAGAGAGCTCAGGAGAGCAATAGCCTGCTGGGGATTTGGCATGAGTGGAAGGCAAAGGACACAGCTTCTAGTTTAGAGCCCAGTACATAGTAGATGCTCAATTAATATTTGTCAACAAAATGAATGGAGGAAGGAACGAATGATTGGCCTGGGGCTCTGGGCACTTGCTGGAGGTCTGTGCTGCTGGGAATCCCAATCTCTGTCTCCCACATTGGCTCAGCCAGTTGGAGGCACACACCTGTGAAGGCAACCACTGTCCAGGGGGCCCTCAAACCACTCTGTCTGTGGTCGCTCTGCCCTTCTTTTCCATTCATTCATTCATTCATTCATAAAATGCTGCCAGATGCCTAACTGGGCCAGGTCCTGTGCTAAGCTCCTGGGGATTGAGAAACGAATGACCCAGTCTGTGACCCCAGGTAATTCACAGTTTAGTGTTCTCAATTCAGTGTGGATCCCTCAGCCTCGGGAGTTCCTCCCACTCTTGGCCTTGCTCCTCTTTGATCCCTGGGTCTCTGCACTGGGGGCCCGCCCTGATCTTCCAGCATAAACCAGCACCTTCCACCTCCCCATACCCTGCCTTCTCCTCCAACGGATTGCCTGGACTTTGCTTTTGGAGGCTGTATCACAATTTGTTAGCATCTATTTATTTTTGTGATATTTTAAATTGTTTAAATTTAATTTGTCAACTTATGACTGTTAATTCACAACTGCATGTGTCTGGCATATAACCAGCACTCACTGAATACTGGTAGAGTGACTGTCAGATGAATAAGGGCTGCAATGGAGGTGCATACGGCTTCCCAAGGAAAGAGTGACCACACTTCTGTCTGGGGCCAGAAGGGAGGGCTTCCTGGTGGCAGCGACCCCAGAGCAGATTGCCAACTGGATAAGGATATTCCAGGCGGAGGGAATTGCACAGCATGTCCAGGGAACTGGCAGTAATGCTGTAAGGTGTGTGGATATGACGATGTTGAAGACAAGCCAGTGAGAACTTACCCTGGGCCAAGTAGGCTTTTTTTTTTTTAAACTTTTTATTAAAGAGTAACGTATGTGGCCAGGCACAGTGGCTCACACCTGTAATCCTAGGACTTTGGGAGGCTGAGGTGGACTGATCACCTGAGGTGAAGAGTTCGAGACCAGCCTGACCAACTTGCTGAAACTCCATCTCCAATAAAAATACAAAATTAGCCGGGTGTAGTGGCGCATGCCTGTAATCCCAGCTACTGGGGACGCTGAGACAGGGGAATCGCTTGAACCTGGGAGGCAGAGGTTGCAGTGAGCCTAGATGGCACCACAGCACTCTAGCCTGGGTGACAGAGCGAGACTCCGTAAAAAAAAAAAAAAGAGTAACACATGCAAACAAAAGTAGTCATATCGTGTCTCCAGCTTGATGAATTTTCACCAGTTAAACTCAGCTGGGTAACCAGTGCCCAAGTCAAGAGGCAGGATGGTACCAATCCCTAAGAAATCCTCTCGTGCCTCCTTAGGCGTAATTCCTCCTTCCCCCCCAAGAATAAGCACTATCCTGACTTTGTCTGTTTTTGAAGTTGATATAAATGGAATCACACAATGTGTGCAATTTTCTTTGTTAGTCTGTTTCATCGCTATAAAGAAATACCCAGGCCGGGCGCCATGACTCACACCTGTAATCCCAGCACTTTGGGAGGCCAAGGCAGGAGGATCGCTTGAACCCAGGAGCTGGAGACCAGCCTGGGCAACAAAGTGAGACCTTTCTCTACAAAAAATACAAAAATTAGCCAGGTGTGGTGGTGTGTGCCTATAGTCTCAGCTACTCAGGAGGCTGAGGCAGGAGGACCCCTTGAGCCCAGGAGGTCAAGGCTGCAGAGAGCCATGTTCGTGCTATTGCACTCCAGACCGGGTGACAGAGTGAGACTCTGAAAAAAAAGAAAGAAAGAAAGAAAGAAAAGAAAGAAAGAAAGAAAGAAAGAAAGAAAGAAAGAAAGAAAGAAAGAGGCAGAGAGAGAGAGAGAGAAAGAAAAGAAAAGAAAAGAAAAGAAAAGAAAAGAAAAGAAAAGAAAAGAAAGAAAAGAAAAAAGAAATGCCTGAGGTTGGATAATTTATAAAGAGGTTTAATTGGCTCACAGTTCTGCAGGCTATGCCAGCATGGTGCCGGCATCTGCTCAGCTTCTTTTGTTATTTTTACTTTTTAAGACAAGGTCTTGCTCTGTTGCCCAGGCTGGAGTGCAGTGGAATGATCATAGCTCACTGTCATCTTGAACTCCTGGTTTCCAGCGATTCTCCCCCCTCAGCCTCCCAAGTAGCTGGGATCACAGGCGTGTGCCATGCCAACATGACTGGCTAATTCTTACATTTTTTGTAGAGATGGAATCTCACTCTGTTGGCCAGGCTGGTTTTGAACTCCTAACCTCAAGAGATCCTCCCTCCTCGGCCTCCAAAAGTGCTGGGATTTCCTGCATGAGCCACAGTTACCTGGCCCTGCTCAGCTTCTGGTGACGCCTCGGGGAGCTTTTACTCATGGCGGAAGGCAAAGCCAGGGCCAGCGTGTCACATGGCCAGACAGGGAGCAAGAGAGAGGGGGGAGGTACCACGCACTTTTAAACAACCAGATCTCATACGAACTCAGAACAAGGACCCACTTAGTACCAAGAGGATGGTGCTAAGCACCTTCATGAAGGATCCGCCCCACGATCTAATCACCTCCCACCAGGCCCCACCTCCAACATTGGGGATTACATTTTTCTTTTTCTTTTGTTTAATTTTTTTTGAGACAGTGTTTCCCTCTGTCGCCCAGGCTGGAGTGCAATGGCACAATCATGGCTCACTGCAACCTCTGCCTCCTGGGCTCAAGTGATTTTCCTGCCTTGGTCTCCTGAGTAGCTGGGATTACAGGCATTTGCCACCATGCCTGGCTAATTTTTGTATTTTTAGTAGATACAAAGTTTCGCCATGTTGGTCAGGCTGGCCTCAAACTCCTGGCCTCAAGTGATCCACCCGCCTCAGCCTCCCAAAGTGCTGGGATTACAGGTGTGAGCCACTGAGTCCAGCCAAGGATTACATTTCAACATGTCCAAACCACAGCACCTCATGTGTAGTTTCTTCCTCTTGACACAATGTGAGACACACCCATGTCACTGTGTGCACCTGCACCTCACAAATCTCACTTGGTCCCAGTCCATTCTACTACTGATGGAGATTTGGTTGTTCCTAGTTGTTGGCTGGTATGAATGAAGCTGCTGTCAGTGTTCCTGTGCATGTCTTTGGGACATATGCATGCATTTCTGTTGGACATCTACCTAGGAGTGGAATTGCTGAATACAGGCTGAGCATATGTTCAGCTTTAGTAGATAATTTTCCAAAGTGGTTGTACCAATTTGCACTCCCTTCAGTAGCAATGTTCTGGGAGTTCCAGTTGCTCCATATTCCCACCAGCACTTGACATTTTTTATGATTTTCGTTTGAGCAGTTTTGGTAAGTGTGCAGTGGTATCTCATTGTGGCTTTATTTTACCTTCTTCTGATGAATAATAACACTTTAAAATATTTATAAACCTTTTTTTTTTTTAGATGCAGTCTCACTCTGTTGCCCAGGCTGGAGTGCAGCGGCGTGATCTCAGCTCACAGCAACCTCCACCTCCTGGGTTCAAGCAATTCTCCCTGCCTCAGCCTCCTGAGTTGCTAGGATTACAGGCGTGCACCACCATGCCTGGCTAATTTTTGTATTTTTAGTAGAGATGGGGTTTCACTATGTTGGCCAGGCTGGTCTCAAACTCCTGAACTCAAGTGATCTGCCCGCCTCAGCCTCCCAAAGTGCTGGGATTATACGTGTGAGCCACCGCACCCAGCCTGGAGAACCTCTTTTGTGAAGGGCCTGCTCAAAGTCTCCTGCCCCCTTTCTACTGGTTGCCTCTGTTTTTCTTATTGATTTTTAGAAGTTCTTTACATATTTGGGATATGAATGCTTTGTCAGGTACTCGTTTTGCAAATATTCACAGAAGGATTCTAAACTAGGAACTGATGTGGTTGAACTGCATATCTGAAAGCTCCCTCTGGCTGCGGTGTGCAGCACAGACTGACTGTGAGACAAGGAAGGGGTGGCGGGGCGACCAGGGCAGCAGCTATGGGGCTAGACGGAAGGGACCAGCAGCAGAGCTGACAAGAAACATCTGCCACATCGTGTCATGACAAGAAACAAGATGTACATGGTGACAAGGGAGGGGGGCAGCAAGGCTGACTTCCAGGCCTCTCTGGCTGGCTGCTGAGCTGACGCACGCTCTGCCACCCGGCCGCTGGCAGCCAAAGGCCGCTTTGTCTATGCAGGCCCCACCCAGGCCTGCTGGTGGAGATGCTCTGGGGTCACCGTCAGGACACTGGAGAGAGTGCCTAGTGTTGAATCTAAGTCTCCCGTGGCAACTGGGGGACAAATAGCCTCCCCTATGGCAGGCGGGTCCCTAGAAGACCCTGTCCCCCAGATGGGTTGGCATCTGTGGGATCTGGACACAGTCAGGCTGGACAATGACCTCCTGTCTACAACCTCCTTGCCCCTGCTGAGCACAGGCTCAGGGGATGAGAGTTCTGTTCCAGTGCCAGGGGAAAGTGTGGGAGCAGGTTCTGGAGTGCCTAGGTCCCTGCTGAGTGGCAAGAACAGCACTGAAGTTCCTGTGCCCCTGGTTTATTTCTTGGGAAACACCCTCCACCCCTACTCTGGTTTTCAGCATTTATTTGAAAGGGTCCACCAAACCTCTGCTCTCCACAGCATTGGGTTCACACGTGTGCTGTAGTGTTCCTGCCGTGGTGTGGTAACTAAGCCTCAAACACCTTCCTTCATTCATATGAGAAATGTCATATTTTCCCTGTGCCCGGTGTGCTAGCTGTTTTCCATGTGTGATGTCAGTCGCTTCCTGCATTCGTTCCTTAGCATTCCTGCTAAAGGAAGCATCAGTTTCTTCATTTCGCAAATGAGGATGCTGACTTGCCCAAGTTCACCCAGCCAGAGTGGGGGAGGCAGGACTTGAACTTGGGCCAGTCGGACCCAGCAGCCCCTTTCCTGTCCGCTCCCCTGCCTCTCCAATAGTGGGGGCCGTGAGGGATTGGAATGGCCTCCCCAGTGGCGGTGACAGGAGCTTCACCGTCACCATCACCTTGCTGCAGGAGTGGGCACAGGTATGGCTCAGCTCTGCTGCCGTGGAGTGGGGGTCCTGGGAGAGCTCAGGCTGATACCCTGGCTTTGCCCACCTCACGGTGACCTTGGGTGAGTCACTTTTCTCAGGGCTTCAGCCTCCCTGTCATAGCAAGGGAGTCATCCCTACTGAGCTGTGCTCCGGAGGGTAGTGGGGGAGGAAGTGTGCAGACGTGAAACACAGCCAGGCTCAAACGGAAGAGTCATCTGCTTTTGTTATGTGCTACCTGTTTGGATTCCTCCTGGCGCCTAGGTTGACCCTTTCTGTTCCCTTTTTTGGTGTTAAGGAAGCGTCAGATCACTTCCCCGTCCCAGTCTTCTCCAGCCTGCACTTTTCCCAGCTTAATCAGTCTCCAGCTGCCCAAGCGTCCCAAGCAGGCCCTGGGTTCCCGCCAACGGTGGCTGCCCACATCCCGGGGCTCCATGCCGGGCCAGATGGGCAGCTGGTACTGGTGGCAGGAAATAGCTCTGATGGGGAGACTGCCCCCTTTCTGGAGCTCAACCACTTCCTCTCTGACAGAGCACAGAGTCTCCAGAAGGTTCTACTGGGTGGAGCCAGGGACATGCTTTGGGTCTTCGTCCATCCCTTCCTCTCTCCCAACAGGACCCAGTGTCTCCCAGCCCAGGGTGGGGTAGATTCTGCCCCGCCCCAGGTGGGCTCTCATTGGCCTAAGACAATTACTATATCCCATCTGGTGGCCACTGAGATTGGTTCAGGGATGGCTACAAGGCTGAAGTCAGGCCAATCAGAGCAAAGATATCTGAGCTCCCCGGGAAGAAGACTGTCTCTCTCTCCACTGAACATTGAAAGAAGGACAACATCTACACCTGGATTGGATCCTGGGCAACATGGCAAAATCCCGTCTCTACAGAAAAATTAGCCAGGCGCTGTAGCCTCAGCCTATAATCCCAGCTGCTCTGGAGGCTGAGGCAGGAGAATCGCTTGAGCCTGGGAGGCAGAGGTTGCAGTGGGCCGAGATCATGCCACTGCACTCCAGCCCAGGTGACAGAGAGACCCTGTCTCTAAAAAAACAAAACAAAACAAAACAAAAAAGAGGCTGGGTGCGGTGGCTCACACTTGTAATGCCAGCATTTTGGGAGGCCGAGGCAGGTGGATCACAAGGCCAAGAGATCGAGACTATCCTGGCCAACATAGTGAAACCCTGTCTCTACTAAAACTACAAAAATTAGCTGGACGTGGCGGCACGCACCCATAGTCCCAACTACTTGGGAGGCTGAGGCAGGAGAATCGCTTGAACCCAGGAGGCGGAGGTTGCAGTGAGCCGAGATCTCACCACTGCACTCCAGCCTGGCAACAGAGCGAGACTCCATCCCCATTCCCCCCCAAAAAAAGATCTAGACCGATTGGGAGCCACCTGAGACCCCCATGGAAGAGCCAGCCTAGGAGAGGAGCCAAGAGAGGGAGGCAGAGAAATGGGTCCTGTCACTCTGTTTCATGGCTGGATCGTTTTGCTTGAACCCTCAAATACCCCCATGCTTTTTGGTTGCTCAGTAGCTCGGATCCTCAGTAGCTCACACATTCCGGTTGTTTGTTTTTTTGTCTTGTTTTGTTTTTTTGAGACGGGGTTTCACTCTTCTTGCCCAGGCTGGAGTGCAATGGCGCGATCTCGGCTCACGGCAACCTCCGCCTCCCGGCAACCTCCGCCTCCCGGGTTCAAGCGATTCTCCTGCCTCAGCCTCCCAAGTAGCTGGGATTACAGGTATGAGCCACCATGCCCGGCTAATTTTGTATTTTTAGTAGAGATGGGGTTTCACCATGTTGGTCAGGTTGGTCTCAAACTCCCGACCTCAGGCGATCCACCTGCCTCAGCCTCCCAGAGTGCTGGGATTACAAGCGTGAGCTGCCACACCCAGCCACATTCCAGTTGTTAAAGCCACCATGAGTTGGGTTTTCTCTTCCTTTGAACCTAAGAATCCTGAGCAAGTCCTATTGTATAATGCGGGCCAGGCCTCTTCCTGCATCTCCAGCAACCAGGATGGAGCCCAGGGCTCAGCCTAGCGTCTGTCCTGACCACAAGCAACGTGTGTGTGTGGAAATATGACCAAAAATGTCTCTTTCCTGTCTGTAGCCTCAGAGCCAGAAGTCCACTTAGAGACCTGAAGTCCAATGCGCCCATTTTTCAGGTGGGAACACTGAGGGTCACCACTCTGCAGCCCTCTCCTAGTTGGCTGAATGTCTAAGGAACAGGCAGATAGAGAAGGGGCTGCAGGTCCAGCTACGCCCAGAGTCCCCAGGCCTCTGACCTGTGGCCAGGCTTTCTGGGGAGACCTCTCTCCTCCTCATACCCCAGTTCATCCAAGGATGAAGGCTGCATTCTGCATTGCTAAGTCCAGAGTGAGCCCAGCCTATGCACGGAATGTAACATCTCTCACTGAAGGACCCTCAGTAGCTCCCGGTTACCTACAGAGTCCAGTTCACACAACTTTGCCTGACATCTTAGGCCCAATCCCCTCTACCTTTCCTCCTCCATTCTCTCTCTCCTCCCTTGCAGCAAGGAGGGGAAACCTGCAGCGACTGTGCAGCCTCTTGTCCCTGCAGAAATGCCTTAGATATCATTTGGCTAAAAAGGAGTGTCACTTTAAATTCACAACCACAAATCTCAGTTTAGTCCTTGGCATTTATTCCAGTTAGCTATTTCTGCATAATAAATTAAAGACTTAAGACAACAATATTTTTTATTATCTTTCATGGATTCTGTGGGTCATGAACTTGGGAGAGGCTCAGCTGGGTTGTTCAGGGTCTCACAGGGTGACAGACAGGTGGTGGCTGGAGCATCTCTCTCCAGGTGCTCCGAGAGCCTTTGCATGTGTAGGGGCTGGTTGGGCTTCCTCACAGCATGGCAGCTCAAGGCGCCAGTCTGAGCACTCCATATGGCAGAAGCTTTGATAAACTAGCCTCAAAAGTGATGCATTGTCACTTCCGCTGGAGTCCATTGGTAGCGCAGTGAGTCACAAGCCTGCTTAGGTTCTAGGGGAGGCGAAATTAGACTCTACCTCTTGGTGGAGGAGCGAAAGGTTCTGGAATAACTTGTGGGGTGGGAGATGTTGTTGCAGCCATCTTGGAAAATGCAATCTGCCAGAGTGTTGCTGGGCAATGCCGCTGCATTTCCTGGGTCTACACGCTCCCCTCCGAGAGGGCTCTTCCACACCTTCTCCTTACCCCTCAGACCTCTAGGGCCTTGCTGCCTTTTCACTGAGAAAGCAGAAGCGGTCCTGGGGAACCTCCCTGTGCTCACTGTGCCCCCCTGCACCCACTGACGCTGCCTCCCGCTGCCACTATGATGGAAGGTCTATGTGTCAAGGCGGGTGGACCTATCCCTCCCACCATGCACAGCCCCCTCCTCCTCCCGCAGTGTCTGCTCTTCAGGATCATTCCCCAGGGGAGAATGCACATTCTCCTTTCTTCTTAAAAAGAATAGCAACCACTGGCTGGGCACGGTGGCTCACTCCTGTAATCCCAGCACTTTGGGAGGTGGGTGGAACTCCTGAAGTTTCGGGAGTTAGAGACCAGCCTAGCCAACACAGCAAAACCTCGTCTCTACCAAAAATACAAAAAATTAGCCATTCATCATGGCTGGCCCTTGTAATCCCAGTTACTCAGGAGGCTGAGGCAGGAGAATCGCTTGAACCTGGGAAGTGGAGGTTGCAGTGAGCCGAGATTACGCCACTGCAGTCCAGCTTGGGCGACAGAGCGAGACTCCATTTCAAAACAAACAAACAAACAAACAACAAAAACCAGCAACCACTAAAAACTGAACCGAAGCAAAAAGAAAACCCTCTCCCTTCACCTCTCCCCTCAAGCTGTCTGCTCCCAGCTCAGCCCTAACATGTGCAGGGCTCGGGCCCAGAGCGCAGATGGAGGCCTGCGTGCTCTGAGGCTAAATATCAAAATGTTATAAATACGTGAACAAACTGTTAAATCAAGTATTCTTTCTTCCTACTAGCTAAGTAGATTTTCTCAATGAGGGCTGGATTTAGAATTCTCCGGCTCCTGGGACCTGGCTTTGTGGGGAGAGCCAGCCTTGGCCTTGGCCTTGCTCCACAGCACCCCCCTTCTTTTCTGCCCCCCAGCTCTCATCCACACCTTGAATGGCCTGGAGCACTGGTGCGTGAGCACTCAGACCAAGCTCTGCCCATCACCCTTACCCCCGCAGCAAACAGCCACCTCTTGGTCACCCTTGAGAGGGAGAGCCATCGGGGACGAGTGTGGGGCCCTTGAGTCTCTGCAGGGAGAGTTCTTTCTCCTTGCCTTTTTCTCTCTTTTTTTTTTGAGATGGATTTTCACTCTTGTCTCCCAGGCTGGAGTGCAATGGCGCGATCTCGGCTCACAGCAACCTCCGTCTCCTGGGTTCAAGTGATTCTCCTGCCTCAGCCTCCCCAGTAGCTGGGATTATAGGCATGCACCACCATGCTCGGATAACTTTTTTGTATTTTTAGTAGAGACGGGGTTTTACCATGTTGGCCAGGCTGGTCTCGAACTCCAGACTTCAGGCAATCCACCTGCCTCGGCCTCCCAAAGTGCTGGAATTAGAGGCGTGAGCCACCATGCCCGGCCCTCCTTGCCTTTTAATGTCCTCTCTCCTGTCCTTTTTGCAAGTCTCCCTCCCCATCAGGCTGTCACCTATGGCTCTGCGGGAGCCTCATTTGTGGCTGTTCCATCTGCTGCCTGCAGGCACCTCGGCTGAGGCCCCGCTCTCCTGGGCCTCCCTTCTCCCCGATGCTGTATCTCAGGCTCCCCTGCCGGCCCCCCTCATCTCTAAATGTTGGCGGAGGAGCGGGGGTGGGCAGGGCTCAATCCTTGGAGCTCCTCTTTGTCTACACCCTTCCCCGGGGTGGTCTCATCCTGCTCTAGGGGCTGATCCCCACCCACAAGCCAGTGACGCCCGACAAGTGTCCCCAGCGGGCCCCTGCCTGCTCAGCTCTGCCCTGTGGAAGTCTTGGATTTATCACCAGGCATCACAACCTCGACCTGTCCAGCCTCAGCGCCTGTTCTCCCTGCTCCATCCCACCCCAAACCTGCCCTCCCCAGCTGGCCCCATCAGTTTCAGTAGCTCTGTCCTTCAAGTGCTAGGGCCCAAACATTGGAATAGGCCTTGACCTTCTCTTTCCTTTACCACCACCCTTCATCAAATAGGCCGTACTGCTGTTGGCTCCGCCTTCTGTTCCTCGCCCTCTCCATGGCTGCTGGCCCAGCCTAGCCCCACCAGCTCCCCTCCTACAGGCTGCTTAAGCCTAAGTCAGATCATGCGTTTCTCTGCTCAGACCCTCGCCAGCTCCTGCTCCGGTCCTCACTCAGAGCCGCAGCTCAGGTCCTTACAAAGGCCCGCAAGGACCTATGGGATTTTACCCTGACTCTGTCTGCTTGGGCCCCCTCTGCTAACAGCCCTCCTCCTGCAGAGCCCGACCTCGGTGGGCTCACTCCCTCACTTCCTTTAGTCTGTGAGGCCCTCCCTGGCCACCCCACATCAAGCTACCTCCACCTCTGGACCCTGCATCATCCTTCTGCACAGCACCGACTTCTATTCCCTTTACTCATTGGTTGCTTTCCTGCCCGTTTCCCTGCATTTGAATGGAAGCTGCAAGGTGCCTAGGATGTGGCTGGTATTCAAGAAGTAATTGTTGAGTTGAATAAATGAATGAGTGAACGAATGGCTGACCAATCCCTGTTCTTTCCTGAGGAATGCCCACTTGGCTAAAAATCTCTCTCCACCCGGCACTCCAGACTTGTAGTGAGTTGAAGCCAGCCTATCTTCCCCGCGCTATACTTAAACTGAGCTGCAACCAACGGATCCTCTTAACTGCAACCTTAAACTGCAACGAACGGACCCTCTAACCACCACCTGCCATATTTCCCACCAGGACAACATCCCCTCTCCCCAGCCTCTGTGTGAGCAGTCACCTCCTCCCTGAAGGCCTCCTGATTAGTCCATGTCTCCCTCTCTCAGGTGCCCTCCTGAGGGGGACCATGTCCTACCTGTGTCTGTGGGCCTCGTGACTGGTGACTCTCCCACCCTCCTGATGGACAGTTAACTCGCCAAGGGCTCTGTCTCCTTCATTTCTGTAACCCCAGCACTCAGCAGAGCCTCCGCACACAGCAGGCGCCCACTCAGTGTTTGCTAACTGGAGTTGAACATTTGCCTTAGTTTTATGTTTAGTCTTTTCCGTTGACCTTATTTTATTTCTTTTATTTATTCATTTATTTTTTTGAGACAGGGTCTCACTATGTTGCCCAGGCTGGTCTCAAACTCTCAGGCTCAAGTGATCCTCTTGCCTCGGCCTCCTGAGGAACTGGGATTACAGGTGTGAGCCACCATGCCCAGTGAGTTTATTTTATTTTAGTCATGTTCATTTGTTTTCTAGTTCATCTTTAATTTTATTTTTACATTTATTCTCCTTTTTCTGATTATAAAACGAACGCGCTCATTGCCAAAAACATTGAAAATACACCGTAAATACACAGGAAATAGGAAATTACTCATGATTTGGCTGCCCAGAGATCACTGTGATTAGCATTTGGTGCGTCACTTTGACTTCTTCTCATTGTGCACTTTCCCTTTTAGTAAATCTTACATCGGGACCATTTCTTATGTCCTCACTCTTCTTCAAAGGCATCGTATTTGATGGCTGCATAATATTCCATTTCATCATTTTATCATTATTTAATCAAGCGTGCCACACACAGATGATCGTGACACCCCCTGTGCCCATCCTCCTCCACAGACACAACCCCTGCCCACCCCTGCATCTGTAAACACACCCAGCCATGCCGCAGTGGCCCATAAGCTTCACAATTGTGGTGATTTCCCAGAGAAGGCTGAACAATGCCCTGGACATGTGGACCCAGCAGGGTGGGGTTCCAGCCTTTTCCTCCTACTGTCCCTCAGACAGACAGAGAGACAGACAGATGGCCAGCCAGACAGACAGGCGGGCGGGACAGGCAGGCGGGAGGCACCAGGGGAAGGCGGAGGCAATAGCGTTGGGGGTGTCTGGCCTTTCGGGGGGTCAAGTGGTAGGGGAGATGGGGTCCTTGGGAGCAGGGCCCTGGCCTGGATGGGAGCTGAGCTCTGCGGGGTGAGCCCTAGAGAAGAGCAGGTAACAGGGAGGGACTTCCTCTGCTTAATCCTCTCAAGAGCATGCAGAAAGAAGTGACTAATGGTCTCAGAACCAAAAAGTTGAATTTCAGAATCCTGGGACCACAGAGGACTGATGGGGCTGGCCCCGGAGACCACATCCTCTAACCCTGTGATGGTCAAGTGGAGATGCAGAGGCCCAGGGACTTCTCAGGACTCCTGACTCCAGCGAAGAGCTGCTCCTGCCTCTCGCTGTGGCCTGGACCAGGGTGCTCTGGTCTCTGTCCCCAGAGCCACCGTGAGCTGTTGAAGTGGGAAACGGGGCCTGCAGTGCAGATGGAGCTGGAATTCCCAGGACTGGGCAGGGGCTTGGGGTGGTCCTCGAGGCAGCAAGAGAGGGGAGGGAGAGGTTGGGAGGCCAGAGACTGGCAGCCTAGATGCATCCACCCCACTGCAGCCCCTCCTGCCTGTCCCCTCCGGGCCCTGGAAGACTCCTCCAGGCTCCCCAAGGTCAGAGGGCAGCATGGGGAGTGGGCTTGGTCTCCTGCGGAGTGGAGGTCTCTGAAGCCTCCAGCTCCCGGCTTCTCCCCAGACTGCCCTGGGCCTGAAACTAGGGGGTGTTTGCAGAAAAACATGGAAAAGAATTACCCTAGTTTCTAGTGGTTTTGTGGAACAGCAAGTCCCTAGATTCCCAGGTCAGCTTGACCGAGCTAGCTGTGGGATCTTGGACAAGGACCCCTTTCCTCCTAGGACCCCAAAGGCACTCCCAGGGCGAGGGCTCCAGAGCCTGACTGCCCCCAGGCCCTCCCCTCTGAATGTTCGAATCCTGCAGACCATGGCTGCGTGGCGGTGGGAACCGCTATAACCCACCAGGCCCGGCCCAGTGCGGAGAAGGGATGGGCTCCTCCCCTTGGCCAGAGGCACAGGCTCTGCAGAGAGGCAGTGATGATGCCATAGAGCGTGACAAGGGCAGCAATGCTGGGGTTGCCCAAGGAAGGGATCAAAGCCTCCCATCTTGCAGATAGAGATACTGAGTCCCAGAGAAGGGAAGTGGCTGTCCAGGTACTGGAGACTAGAACCCAGGAGTCTTCTACCTCTCCCCTCTTCCGGCCCTGCCCCTCAGAGCTTCCCTGGGGACGGTAGGTAGGCTAGGGAGCCCCATAATGTAGAACTGAAAGCAGAAACTCCGCCCCTGTTAACTGACTCCTCCCAGAGCCCCGGAATCTCTGCTTCCAGGGTTGGGGTTCATTTGCTTCTGCGATAGTCTGGGATGGGTGGGACTGGCACAAGATGGGTCCCCTATCACCCCAAGTCCAAGGGGCGCCCCAAGTGGGGTGCTGCTGTGCCGTGTCGGGCCAGCGTGGCAGTAGGCCAGGGCCCCCGGCAGCGCCGAGGCAGCTGGACAGGGCAGCCGCCAAGAATGCCAGGAATGCGGAGCGGCCGTGTCCTTCCCGCTCCTCTTCCTCCCCCCGCCAGCCCAGAACAGGATATTCCCTGTCCAGGGAAGCCCAAGTCCGGTCCCTTTATGGGAAAACCATGGGGCATCTGGTGGGCACTGTTCCTGCACTGAGACGGGTGTTCAGCATAGGGGAGCCCTCAGAGACGGGGGCATTGGGTGCTGCTGCGGAGGATGCAGGGGTCTGTGGGGCTGGCTGTGTGTGGGTTCAGCACACGTGAGGGCCTACTATGTGCTAAGGGCTTCATGTGAATTAACTCACTCAGTCTCACATCAACCCTGGGAGCTTCTGCTTTGCAGATCAGGAAACTGAGGCTCACCGAGGCTAAGGAGCTTGCCCGAAGGCCCTAGCTAGCAAGCGGCAAAGCCAGTCAGACTCCGATACCCAGACTCTCAGCCATAGGCCAGGTGGCCCCAACTCAACTGTGGCCGTGGGGGCATGGCCTGTGCCCTCACATGGCACCTGTGAGGGAAGGGCATGTTGTTCCTAGCTGGTCCGTTTCAAAGGTGGCAAAGATTTGTCTTAGAGATGCAGGGTCTGGCCCTGCCCCCGGGGCTGTTCTTGCAGATATCAGCACCATGGAATCCCGGAGTCTGATCAGGATACAGACCATTGGCACCAGGTGGGGCTCCTTTGGACCCTCCCTAATGAGCAGAGGAGGCCGTCACTCTGAGGGTCCAGGGATAAGAGGTGGGGCTCTGAGAGAGCTGAAGCGGGGACACACGTGGAGGGAGAGAGCGGGGCTAGCTGCACCGACTCCAGCCCTGGGATCCTAGAGGTGCCGTGCCCCGCCCTGGGCTGTACGCCCATCACCTCCCTTCGAGGCCAGCCCACCTCGGCCCTTTGGTTTGGCTACAGGTCTGGGGCATTACCCTAGCAGGCTCAGGTGCAGGCAGAGACGTGGAGACCCAGCCTTGGATCAGGCCTTTGGCGGGTGGAGAACGGAGAAAATGCAGAGGCACGGGCTGTGCTGCCACCCTCGCAACCCCCGAAACCAGCCCAAAGTGATTGGAGACCAAGGGACCATCTACACGAGAAATTCTCCCCATTTAGAAATAGGGGAAAGTGAGGCACAGGGAGGCCATGTGGCTTGCTCAAAGTCATAGAGCTGTCACGCTGTCACCTAGTAGACATGTGATTGGAATCCTGGTCTTTCTGTCTCTGGCCCCCACCTGGGGGCCCCTCACGGTCCCTCCCTTCTCCCCTGCTTCCCTAGCCCCCCAAGTCTGGCTGGTTCTATTCCAGTGTGTTGTCCTGTAAGGGCTTCGGGTCCCCCGGGGGGCCAGGGTCAGGTAAACAGGATCCCAGCCGCATTCCCTGACCTTGTTTACCTCCCAAAAGAATGTGAGGGCATTCTTCCCCTTCCCGGGCTGTGAGTCAGCGCTCAGCAATGCGCCGGCTGGCTGTTGGCTGCTCTTCCCCCATGCAACCCCCTCCAGACCCCTGCCCCTTGCCTTCTCACCCGGTGACGTCACTGATGTCACCCCTCCCCATACCCCCATGGAGCCCACCAGGCCTCCAGTTGCCATGGCGACGGCTCACAACAGGAAGCACGGCCCCATCGAGGCCTGCGCTGGGGCAGAAACACAGGAAGCCGCGCTAAGCACTGAGCAGCATTGTCAGCCCCGTAAAAAACAAAACAGGACAAAAAGATTTAATGAGAACAATCAGCCCAAAGAAAAAGGAAAAAAAAAAAAGACCAAAAAAACAAACAAAGCCAAACAGCCTGAAGGCAGGGGGCTGGCAGGGCTCCAAGGACCCCACGTTTTCCCTCCCAACACAATGTAGGCTCAAAAATACTTCCTTCTCAGAAGGAGACTCCTGGGGGTAAGCAGTGGCTGCAGCAGCTCCAAAGCTACCCTTGGCTATCCTTGGTAACCCCAACCCAGGTCCAGCTCTGTGCCCTCTACTGAAGGCTTTGGGGGACTGGATAGGCTAGTCCTGCCCCCACCTCCCCAAGTATTACCCCTCCCAAGTCCTGCTAGGGGACGTATTCAGTTCAGTGGAAGAAAGAGCACAGGCTCCTGGGTCACCCAGATGGAAAATCTACTCCTGGCCCAGCCGCTGCCTGATTGTGAGATTCTGTGTGAGTGGTGCTCTCTCTTGCACCTCACTGTCCTCATCGGTTTTGCAACCATCACTGTCATCAGCATCTGCCTTCACACCTCACAGAGGTGTTGCAAAGCTCAGGTGAGCTGGCACATCAACTAGTACCCAGTAGGTGCTCAATGCGTGCAGAAGGAACTCATAGAGGATGAATGAATGGGGCCGAAAGTCCATGGAGGCAGCTAGCTCAGCTCTGAACTATCAGAGATGGACAAGATGCCCCAGGGGGTATGGGGTTCTCCATCGCTAGACGGGGCAGGCTTGTGAAGGCTTGGTGGGACCTTGTAGAAGGGACTGAGCCCTGGGACAGGGAGGGTGTAGGGGAGGAGCAAAGCTCCCTCCCTCCAACAGAAGGCTCTGGCCCAGTGGTCCTGTCTGGATAATCCCATTTAGTCTGGTATCTGGTTGATGCCTGCACCGTGACTGTGGGAAGAGACCCTACAGTGTCACTGGGGCAGTTAGTGGTGGGGGGACCCCTGGCTCTTTCTCCATTGCCTGGAGAAAGTAGGGTCCCGGGGCAGAGGAGGCCACCATTCTAGTCCATTTAGGAATGTGACGGATAAGAATGATCCCCGTGGGACAGTGGCAGAGCTGGACTCTGACCACAGGGGCAGGTCAGGCCATCCCCGGCCATGTGCATCGGTCCAGCATCTGCTGTTGGCCCAGTGGTTCCTGCCAATGATTGGTGATAGAGCTGGCCTTGCAGGGCCCGGTCGGGGAGTGGGGGACGGGATGCTTAGGCGAGGAGGCTGACTGAGGTTCAGAGCCTGGCTCCAGGTGGTCAGAGAGGCCACCTGGGGGAAATGGGCCAGGAAATGCGGACGGGACTTTGTTGGGTAAGGACAAAAATGGTAGCTGTTCCACTCAAGGGCATAGCAGGAGCACAGGCGTGGCGGTGTGAAAGCCCAGGGTGTTCTGGCCACGGGACCCAGATCTGTGCACCTGTAGTCGAAGTTGGTGTCACAAGATAGATCCCATGGAAAAGAGGCTGGGGCCAGATCACAGAGGGTCTTGAGTGTCACTGCCAGGAGTCGGGAGCTGACACCCTAGGCACCGGGGAACTGCTGGGGGCTTTTGACCAGGGTAGCGATATGTGCAGCTGGGTAATTTAGGGTGATGCCTCTGTGTAGATTAGGAGTGGAGGACACACCAGGAAACAGCATAAGATGGGAGGTCAGGGAATCTGGGGTCTGCTGAATTGGCTTCTTTTCTTTTGAACTTAATAATAATGAGACATAATAGGTGTTCAATCAGGCCAGGCATAGTGGCTCACACTTGTAATTGCAGCACTTTGGGAGGCCGAAGCAGGCAGATCACCTGAGGTCAGGAGTTCGAGACCAGCCTGACCAAGATGGTAAAACCCCATCTCTAGTTAAAAAAAAAAAAAAAAAAAAAAGTACAAAATTAGCCACGCGTGGTAGCACACGCCTGTAATCCCAGCTACTTGGGAGGCTGAGGCAAGAGAATTGCTTGGACTCAGGAGGCGGAGGTTGCAGTGAGCCGAGGTCACACCACTGCACTCCAGCCTGGGCAACGAGAGTGAAACTCCATCTGAAAAAAAAAAAAGGTGTTCAATCAATATTTATAGAATGAATGAATGGCAACCACCTTATACTGTGATATTTATTTTGCATACATTGTCTTGTCAATTCTCACTGCAACCCTACGAAATAGGCCTCATTCTTCCTGGTTTTACAAATGAGAAAATGGAGGTTCAGAGAGGTTGAGAGACCTGCTCCAGGCTGCACAGCATGCTGTGGTGGAGCCAGATTCCAGCCCAGCTGAACCCACCCACCATCTCCCACTGCAGAGTCTACCCCAGCACCAGGCCTTGGGGACACAGATAACCGAGCTCCAACCATGTGCCTGAGTAGCCCCCAGATTAGAGGCCTCAGTTTTCCCAGCTGTGGACTGAGGGCTGGTGGAGGAGTGCTCAGGGAGGGGCTGCCCTGGGCCCAGCTCGGGGAAGACAAGACTGAGACGTGGGAGGAAGGGAAGGGTGCCCTGAGAAGAGGCAGGATAACTGTGGGGCGCTTGCAGGAAAGGAGCAGAGGCCAGGGCTTGGTAAGGGGATGAGGGGGAGAAGCAGACGTGCTGAGAGGCAGGAGCAGGTGGTCAGAGGCTGGGAGGAAATGGATCTCCGCCGCAGCCCCGGGTCCCAAACACAGGCAGACGGGGGATGGTGTGAGGGGGCTGCACCTGGGGTCTCAGGTGGGACCAGGAAAAGACATGACTGCCCACACCTCCTGCCCCTCTATCCTCCATCCGGCGCCGCTGGCGCACCTGCCCCTCCGGCCCCCATCCGGCCCGGGGGTGGGAGGGATGACGACCTCTTCCAATCCCTGGTGGAAATCCTCTCGGGGGCTGTTGAAAGGGGCTGTAGGAAGGGTTGTAGTCTGTGGGTGGCTTCGGTCTGGAGCAACGGAGGAGAGGGGAGCTGGGCAGAACAGGGAGGCTCCTGGGAAAAGCCCACGGGAGGGTGGCCGGGGCTCCTTGGACAGGAAGGGACAAGGGGTTTCCCCGATGGCGGAGGAAGGGGTGCTGGCCTCGGAGCCACCAGGCAGAAGCCCTCATTTTGGTTCTGCTCCACACAAGGGGTGGATCCTCAGCAAGCGATTCCCCTCTCTGGGCCTCAGTTTCCTCATCTGTAACAGGAGGGGATCGGACCCCAGGGAGGGGCAGCAGGCAAGCCCAGTGCTGAAGAGTGTGGGTCTGTTTGGGACTGGACTATCTGGGCTCGATCCTGGCTCCGGTGGCGGCGCAGACAGGCCCCGTGGTGAGCGTCTTCAGAAAACAGGATGTGACCCAGCCTGCAGGTGTGCAAATGTCTGGCTCCGCCACCTGATAGCTGCTTTGCAAGACGCTCAGCCTTCTCTTCCATTTTCCCGTGACACACCCATCATCCACAGCCCTCCTCCCTGTACTGTGGAGGGTGCTGATGGTGGAGGCTCAGGCGAGGAAAGCAGATAGGGCATGTACCCTCGAGGACCTGCTGTGAGTCCTGCAGGCTCTACCTCTGGCTTCCCTGGGGCCCCATCCACCCAACACTCGGGGAAGCGGGGACCGAGCGCTGGGCAGCCGGACGCCTGGGATCTGGCGCCACCTGGTGGGCAGAGAGAATCCTGCTGTCCTCCAGGGCTCTGGATGGGAACTGGGCACCAGGGGTCCTGTAGCCATCCCTCTCTATTTTTTATTCAACCAGGGCTGACCTTTTTAAGATTTTAAATTTAACTTTTTGGTCAGGCGTGGTGGCTCACGCCTGTAATCCCAGCACTTTGGGAGGCCAAGGCGGGTGGATCACCTGATGTCAGGAGTTCGAGACCAGCCTGACCAACATGGTGAAACCCTGTCTCTACGAAAAATACAAAAATTAGCTAGGCATGGTGGTGCGCACCTGTAATCCCAGCTACTAGGGAGGCTGAGGCAGGAGAATCGCTTGAATCTGGGAGGCAGAGGTTGCAGTGAGCCGAGATCACACCACTACACTCCAGCCTGGGCGACGGGTGAAACTCCGTCTAAAAATAAATAAAATAAAATGTTAAATTTATTTTTTTTAGGGAAGGAGTCTTGCTATGTTGCTCTGGCTGGTCTTGAACTAGGCTCAAGCAATCCTCCCGCCTGTAGCTGGGTCTATAAGGGCACCTCTGTAACAGCTTTCCCCACTCCCGCTGCGTAACCCCATCTTCTGCCCTCTCCCTGTGGCTTGCTGAACGCTAGCCCCTCACTGGGCCTTTATCTACTCAAACACAGGACCCCTATTGTGTGGGTGGCCCCAGGCAGAGCACCAGTCTGGTGATTGAATCGGGCAGTTCCCTGTCCCTCCCAGAGGAGCTCCCAGGCTGCTGGGGGAGACACCCAGACCACAGCAGGACCAGGGCTGTGGCTGAGGGGATCCCAGAAGTTTTGGTGGGGGCAGGCAGAGGGGTAGCCAGGGGAGGCTGTGGAGGAGAAGCTGATCGGGCTTCGTTTTGAAAGCTGAAAGCAATAGTGATAGTGGAAACGTTTAGTAAGCAGAGAGCAGGTGGGGAGGTGTGCCACTGCAGAATGGCCCTGAGCTGAGAGCCACCGAGGGGTTGTTCTAGGGAGTGACATGGTCAGTCCACTGCCAGTGTGAGATGGTGGAGGTGGCTGAAGTGAGAGGTGCTGGTGGCTATGTCTTGGAGGGTGGGCGGTGGTGGCTATAGAGACTGGGAGAAGGGGATGATGAGAGGTGGAGGGAGGTGAGCCAGAGGAAGACCTGGAACACTCCTTGGGTACCTGGCTTGGCTGGCTCAGTTCACCTGGACAGGTACTGGAAAAAGGGGAGGAGAAGGGGGAGGGGGAGGAAGAAGTGACCTGGGAGAAGAAGAGGGCGGGGTGCTCAAGTCTGGGTATGTTCCGTCTGAGAGGTTGTGGGACCTCCAAGAGGAGTCATCCTGGGGGCAGTTGCAGCGGGATGTGCGATGTAACTAGGGAAGAACTCGCAGTACCTGGTGACCTGTGAATTAGGGGGAAAAAGTCTAGAATGTTCCCTTGAGATAGCCTAAGACGGTGCTTCTCACAAATAAACGTGCAGGTGAGTCCCCTGGGGGTCCTGCTACACTGCAGGTTCTGACTCAGTGGGTGAGGGGTGGAGTCTGGGAATCTGCATTTCTGACAAGCTCCCGAGTGAGGTTGATGCTGCAGGTCTCAGACCACACTCTGAGGACAGAAGGTCTAAGATACTTAGAGGATGGTGGCAGTTGTCCTTGAGATCAGGAACCCAGATAGAGGTGGAGGTGGGTCTGAGAGTTTGGGGTTTTACAAGCTCTACAGATAATTTTGATGCCTGAGCAGGTAAGGCAAGCCAGACGTGGGTATAGACATACTGGGGGGGGGGGTGGGGGGTAGGTCTAATTTCCTGTATGAATAACTATCACCATTTATTTAATGTATCCTTTACCCAGTGACTGCAATTTTATTCTCTCTCTCTCCTCTCTCTGACTAAGCTCTCATTGTCATTCCTTTTTTTCTATTTGTCTAGTCTTGAACAACAGGACATTGTCTTATTTGCTATAGCTTTATGTCTTTTTTTTTTTTTTTTTTTTTTTGAGACAGAGTCTCGCTCTGTCACCCAGGCTGGAGTGCAGTGGTGCAATCATGGCTCACTGCAGCCTGAACCTCCCAGGCTCAAGCGATCCTCCTACCTTAGCCTCTAGAATAGCTGGGATCATAGATGGGTACATGCCACCATGCCTGACTAAATTTTGTATTTTTAGCAGAGATGGGGTTTTGCCATGTTTGCCAGGCTGGTCTCGAAATCCTGACCTCAAGTCATCCTCCCGCCTTGGCCTCCCAAAGTGCTGGGATCACAGGCGTGAGCCACCGTGCCCAGCCAAAAAAGTAAATTTAGATCTTCTTTAATGTCTTGCAATATAATTTTATGATTTTATTCCATAAGGGCCTTGCACATTTTCATTAGATTTATTCCTAGATATCTTACATATTTTTATTATAATAGAAATAATATTTTACTTCATTTTCTAATTATTACTGGCATATGGAAACATAAAACACAATAGGTTTTTGTCTGTTGATATTTTATCCAACAATTTGCTAAATTTTCTTATTAATTATAATAAATATTCTGAAGATTTTTAAAATTTTCTACATAAAATCTGAAAATAATGATGGTCTTCTTTCTTTCTTTTTTGAGACGGAGTCTCACTCTGTAGCTCAGGCTGGAGTGTAGTGGTGCGATCTTTGCTCACTGCAACCTCCACCTCCCAGGTTCAAGCAATTCTCCTGCCTCAGCCTCCCGAATAGCTGGGACTACAGGTGCAAGCAACCACGCCTGACTAATTTTTGTATTTTTAGTAGAGATGGGATTTAGTAGAGAGATGTTGACCAGGCTGGTCTCAAACTTCTGACCTTGTGATCTGCCCACCTCAGCCTCCCAGAAGACTTCACCTATAAGCTACTGAAGGCCTCCCAAAGTGCTGGGATTACAGGCATGAGCCACCACGACTGGCTGATGGTCTTATTTCAAATCACTTCACCTTTCTTTCATTTGTTGTCTTTTTTTTTTTTTTTTTTTTTGAGACAGAGTCTTGCTCTGTCACTCAGGCTGGAGTGCAGTGGTGCCATCTCAGCTCACTACAACCTCTGCCTCCCAGGTTCAAGCAATTCTCCTGCCTCAGCCTCTCCAGCAGCTGGGATTACAAGTGCCCACCACCACACCTGGCTAATTTTTGTATTTTCAGTAGAGATGGGCTTTCACCATGTTGACCAGGGTGGTCTTGAGCTCCTGACCTAAGGTGATCCACCCACCTTGGCCTCTCAAAGTGCTGGCATTACAGGAGTGAGCCACTGCACCTGGCCTCATATAACTTTCGACTCTCCCAAAACTTAACTACTAATAATCTACTGTTGATTGGAAGCCTTACCTATAACATAAACAGTCAATGAACGCATATTTTGTATGGTATATGCATTAAATACTGTATTCTTACAATAAAGTAAGCCAGAGAAAAGAAAATGTTATTAAGAAAATCATAAGGAAGAGAAGATACATTTACTCTTCATTAAGTGGAAGTGGATCATCAGAAAGGTCTTCATCTCTTCATGCTTTGTAGGCTGAGGAGAAGAAGGAAGAGGAGGGGTGGGTCTTGCTGTCTTGCCACCTCCCAGAGGTGGAAAAAGGCTCATGAATAAGTAGACCCACGTAGTTCATACCTGTGTTGTTCAAGGATCAACTGTAATTTAAGATTTTCTAAAATCTTCATTAAAAATTAATTTATAGGCCGGGCACGGTGGCTCACGCCTATGATCCCAACACTTGGGGAGGCCGAGGCGAGCAGATCACCTGAGGCCAGCAGTTCCGTACCAGCCTGACCAACATGGAGAAACCCCATCTCTTCTAAAAATACAAAATTAGCCAGGCATGGTGGCGCATGCCTGTAATCCCAGCTACTCGGGAAGCTTGGGGCAGGAGAATCGCTTGAACCTGGGAAGCGGAGGTTGCAGTGACCCGAGATCGCGCCGTTGCACTCCAGCCTGGGCAGCAAGAGTGAAACTCCGTCTAAAAAAAAAAAAAAAAAAAAGAAAGATGAATTTATAACATTTTATTTAACCCAATGTATCAAAATATTATCATTTCCATATGAAATAAATATCAACTTATTAATGAGGAATTCTACAGGTCTTGGGTACTAAATCTTTGAAATCTGGCCTGTATCTAATTTTATTCTTATGTCCGAGTTCGAATTAGTCACATTTCAAATGCTTGACAGTCACATGTGGCCAATGGCCACCACAGTGGGCAACAAAGATTCAGGATATCCAGTGTGACGTTTAATGGAAATGGGGATTCATCCAATCTTGCCTTGTAACCGATCTCAAGGGAATGTTTTCCACATTTCAACATTAATTAAGATATCTGCTGTAGGTTTTTTGTAGAGACCTTTACAGGATAAAGACATTCTCTTGTGTTGATAGTTTGCTACAAGTTTTAAAACAATCAGATGTTGAACTGTTTCTGCATATACTGAGATGACCACATGTCTTCCTCCTTTAATTTTTTTTTTTGAGTGAAGTTTGCTTTGTTGCCCAGGCTGGAGTACGACGACACGACCTCAGCTCACTCCAACATCCGCCTCCCGGGTTCAAGTGCTTGACTGGACTCGGCCATTCCATTGAGCTTGTCTCGCGAGGACACACGCAGAGGATCCGCGCTGTAGGACGCGGAGTGGCGCACAGAGTCATCACCACCGGTTGGCTTCTGGCACGTGGGACAGATTTCCATTCCCACGGCGACAGCGGAAGAGCAGTTAAAAATATTTTATAATTTCCATTACAATTTCTTTTTTTGAACCATTAGTTAACATAAAAACGTACTTCTTCGGTGGCTCATGCCTGTAATCCTAGCATTTTGGGAGGCCAAGGCGGTTGAATCACGTGAGGTCAGGAGTCCGAGACCAACCTGGCCAACGTGGTGAAACCCTCATCTCTACTAAAAAGACAAAAATTAGCCGGGGATGGTGGTGGGTGCCTATAATCCCAGCTTTTTGGGAGGCTGAGGCAGGAGAATCGCTTGAACCCGGGAGGCAGAGATTGTAGTGAGCCGAGATCGTGCCACTTCACTTCAGCCTGGATGAAGGAGCAAAACTCCGTTTCAAAATAAATAAATAAACAAATATAATGAAAAACAAAAACAAAAAAACCCTATACTTCTTACTTTCCAAACATATGGGGCTTTTGAAGTGAACTTTTTGTTATTCATCTCTAGCTTATATGTGTTGTGGTCAGAGAATGTATTCTGTTATTTCTGACTTTTGAAATGTATTGAAATTAACTGTTTTTGTAAGTATTCCATATGCTTGTAAAGGGGAGTATTTTACCATTGTAGGTAACAGTGTGCTATAAAAGTCCATTAGTTAAGTTTATTAATCACGTTCAAATCTCCTATATACTATTGAATATTTTTCTTCTTCTCCTACCAATTATGGAGGGATGAGTGTTAAGATCTCCCACTATAATTGTGGATTTGTCTATCTCTCCATCTAGCTGTCTTCTTCATGTTTCTTATATTTTAAGACGATGGTATTTGCATACAAATGTGAAATTTTTCTATTTTTCTGGTGAATTGGACACTTTTCATTATGAAATGAACTTACCTCTAGTGATGTTTTTACCTCGATATTAAAATAACTGCACCAGCCTTCTTTTTGTTAGCATTTGCATGGTATTTTTCCTCCATGTGTTTACTTTTGACCTTCACTAGCTTTATGTTTTAGAAGTGTCTCTTGTGGGTTTCTCTTGTAAACTGCATCTAGCAATTTATGCATTCTGACAATCTTTGTATTTTAACTGCAATATTTAGTTGCATTTATTGAATCACAGAATATTCTAATGTATAGCTATCGTCTATTTGTCCCCTCCCCGCCCCGTCTTGTATTTATTTTTCTCTCCATTCTTGCCTGCTTTATGGTTGTTGTTTGGGTTGGTTCGATCATTCTTTTTCCTCCTTCAATAATTTGGATAACTATACACTGCATTTCCAGTCCTACAGTGTTTATCCCAGTAATGACAATCTGTATTCTTAAATTTGTCAAAGTGTATTTGATATCTATCTTTACCTTTCTCCTGAAGAATATAAGGATCTTAGAACACTTTAACGCCACTCACCCAAGTATATGCCATCACTGTTGTGTATTTTAAATCTGTTTTTATCCAGAAGACATTGTTATTGTTTCACACTATCAATGTTCTTCATTTTTCTTTATTACCAGTTGCATCAGACCTCCGTCTGAGATCATCTTTCTCTTGCCTGAAGTTCCCGCTTTGGAATCTCCCTCCGGAGGGTCTGCCAGTGGCAAACTCTTAAGTTTTTGTATTTGTAAGTGCTATGATTTCACCTGCGTTCTGGATACATCTGCCTCATACTGGGTACATAATTCTTGAAAGATATTTTCACTGAATATGTAATTCTAAGATGCTGGTTATTTTCTCTCTGGCTTCCGTTGCTCTTGATGAACAGTCAGGTGTTAATCTATTATTCTCTTTTTCTATGTGCCAGAAAGAGGTGTTGGATTTTATTCTGAGAGGAATAAGAAGGAAAAATTTTAAGCACAGGATGACCCTGTCAGATCTGCATTTTAGAAGCACACTCTGGCACTGTGTGGCTGAGATCGGAGAGAGGGCAGCTCCGCGAGGTCTCTGCTGTGGTCCAAAGAAAAGACGGGGCCCGAACCTGGGCGGTGGGTGCGGTGAGGGCAGGCAGACCCGAGTCCCCGAGGGGAGGCCGGAGCGACAGGAGTTGGGGTCAGTGCAGGAAGGAGCAGGGACGACTCCGGGCTCCCAGCGAGGAATGGAGGCGCGTTAGCGAAAAAGGAAGGGGGGGTGGGGAATCAAGAGTTCGTCTCGTGCCACAAATGGCTGAGCCCCCACTCCGCGCCGAGCGCCCACTGCACGCAGGGCTGGGGAAGGCTGGGGCAGCGCGGCGGCGAAATCCGTCCCCGTGGCACCTCAGCTCCACTGCGGCCGCTCCTGCCGCGAACGAGGGCCCGGCCCGGGAGCCCTCGAGGCAGCGCCCGCGTCTGACCCGCGCGTCTGGGCACCGACCACCGAGGGTCGGGTGGATGGACAAATGGAAGGGCGGATGGAGGGGTGGGTGGACGGACGTGGAGACACTGGCCAAACTGCGCCGCGGCGAAGGCCGGATTAGGGAGACCTCGGCCCTGCGACGTCCGGACACGGTGTGAAGCCTTTTGGGTCTCGGCTCTCCTGCAACTCGAGGGGCTGCGCCTCAGGCCCAGTCTCCTCCGCTGCGGGAGGTGGGCAAATGGTCTCTCCGCTCTGAGCCTCGACTTTGTCGTCGGCTCCACTGGGCCCTGCCACTTCGGCCCCTGACAGTCACCGGGAAGCTGTGAGGCGCCCGCCTGGGTATTAAGGATCACGTCCCGCCCCGGCGTCACAGTGAGACGGGGCGCGCGACCCTCCGCCCCGCCCCAGCCGGGGCCTGAGCCAAATAAGTCCCACGGCCGCGCTCGCGGCTCGCGGCTCGCGGCCCGCGGCCCAATCGCAACCCGGGGGGGCGGATCCCAGGGGCGGGGCTCCCACGGGGGCGGGGATAGGGGGCGGAGCTGACCCTCAGGGTGCGAGCCGAGCCCGCGGCCGGCCCGCGCGCTGCCGCCCCGCCCCCTGCTTGCGCGCGCTCGCTCGCTGGCGCCGAGGAAAACGTTGCGCAGGTTCAAAAATGGAACGTCGGCGGCGTGAGGGAGCGCGAGGGGGTGTGCGCGCGTGCGCGTGCGCGTGCGCGCCCGGACGAGGGTGACGGGGACCCCGCCAGCCCCAGCATCGCGCGCCGCAGCCGCGGCCTCGCAGCTCCGCCCCCGGCCCGGCCCGGCCCCGGGCCCGCTCGCCCGCCGCCCCGCATGGAGCTGTCAGCTATCGGCGAGCAGGTGTTCGCCGTGGAGAGCATCCGGAAGAAGCGCGTGCGGAAGGTGAGGCTGCCCGGGGGCGGCTCCCAGGACCCCAGTGGGGTCCCTCCCGTCCCCAGCACAGCTCCCTCCACGCTGGTGCTGAGGGGGAAAGCGGGGCGCGGGGGCCCCGGCAGCCCTGCGCTGCTGGGCCCGTCTCCCCAGCCCGTGCCTCAGTTTCCCTGCCACCGTGTAGGGCGAGTAGAATAAAAGTTGTCGCTCCGGGATGCTAGTGGCGGCCGAGCCTGCCTGAGCTGGAGATTAGTATCGGACGTAGGGATCCTGAGTGCCATCCCGCCTCGCTCCCCTTTTATTGTAAATATGGGGAGACTGAGGCCCAAGTTGAAAGGACTTGCCTAGCGCGTTAGCGTCAGAGCTGGGTCTTGAACTCGGGAATCTGGACGCTTGGCATCAATCCTTTCAAGTTGTAAGTGGAGCTTTGGAAAAGTCTCCTCCGGCCTCTGAAGTTTTCCTGCTGGACTTTGGCCTTTTCCGATCCCGCCCCCTCTACCCCCACCCGAGCACATCCCTATTCCCCGCCCCCACCCCCACCTCAACTCCTAGCCCAGGCCAGGGCTGTGAAGCCCGCCCCCTGCGCTGGGGCATCCCCTAGTCTCCTACCCCATCCGTCTTCTCCTTCAAAACATACATCCTGCAATTTAAGGAGGTTTCTGTTCTGTTGGTTTCAGAACCCCACACTTTGGGGCTGGACTTTGTCCCGGCCTGGCGTCTACACCTCCCGTGCACTTGTTTGGCGAGGGGGCTCGCCTAGGGCTGGGGAAATCTTTGGGGAGAAGTTCCTTTCCTGGTATTCACTACTGTCCTTCCTTTGTCTCCTCCTCCCTGCAGCCCTTTGGGAGGCTCCAGGCCGACTGGGAGGGGCTTTAGGGGGTCACCTCCTCCCATTTAACAGAGACAAAAACTGAGGCCCAGGCAGAGGAAGTGACCCGCTCAAGGTCACCGAGCGAGTTAGAGAGGTAGAGCAGGAGCTCAACTGGGCTGATTGCCAGCCCATCTTCTTTCTCCATAGAGAAAACTCAGTCCTGGCATCTTGGGCCAAGGGTGAAGGTCAAGGTGGTCAGGAGCATCTTTTCTTCCTCCAGCTGTGCTTGGGGTTTTACTCTTCTGATTGAGGCAGCTGTTCCTCCTCCTTCCCCTTTTTCCTAGGGTTTCCTCCACTTAAAAGAGAATTAATTTATTCCTCAAAGCTCAGTGCTTTTCGTGCTGTGTAGCCTGAAGCAGGCACAGCACTAACTCCCTCTACGATGGAGCCCGCAGGGTAGCACAAGAGGGCGAGATCATCATTCCTTCGGCCAGTCACTCAAAATATTTATTGAGGATCTATCAGGTACCAGGCAGCAGTCTAAGCCCCAGGGATCCATCCCTTCCCTCAGGGAGCTGGCATTCTGCAGAGGCGGCACACAGTGAATGAGGAGATACAGACAGATGCCTTCAGTTGGAGCTGTGTGCTCTGCAGAAATAGAACTGCAAGGTGCCAGTGGAGACAGCATGGGAGAGGGTCACCAGGGAAAACCTCTATGAGGAGGTATCATATTTTGGTCTTAAAGTTCTGGTGTGCAGGGGCTTCACTCACAATGGGGTTGGACTGTAAACTTTTTTTTTTCTTGGCACCAAGGCCTCACTCTGTCACCCAGGCTGCAGTGCAGTGGCATGAACATGGCTCACTGCAGCCTCAACCTCCCCGGCTCAAACGATCCTCCTGCCTCAGCCTCCTGTGTAGCTGGGACCACAGACAAGTGCCACCATGCCCGACTAATTTCCTTTTTTTCAGAGACGGGGGTCTCACCATGTTGCCCAGGCTTGTCTCAAACTCCTTCCTGGGCTCAAGCGATCTTCCAGCCTCAGCCTTCCAAAGTGTTGGGATGACAGGCTTGAGCCACTGTAACTGTAAACTTTTAAAGCCTGTGAGGAAGGGAGGGGCCTGGCTCTACTTTCTAACAACCACAGGGCTCACCACCCCTTCTGAAGGTGGAGACTTCGCCAGTCTTCCATGGGGTCCTGCCAGGGTCTTTCGAGTTGAGAGTCGTCAAGTCACTGGCCCATTACCTCTGAGCCAGAGGCAGCCACTCAGAGACTGAGAGGAGACTCAGCAGATGGGGGAGGAGCATGGGGACTACCCCAGAGAGGAATGTTTTCGTATTTGGCTTCTCTTCCAATCTAAAAAAGAAAGTAAGCGTTCCGACCTGTGCACGGGAGCTCTAGACACTGTGGGTCTTTGGCCACGCACGCACACCTCCATGCAGTCTCAGCTCCCAATGTGTGATGTGAGCCCTGGGCTTGGGCCTCAGGAGCCTCAGAGGTGGTCGGAGCCAGATGCACTCCTGTGCTGTCCTAGGGAGGGCAGTATGGGGTGGTCATGCAGCAGTCACGGTTATATGGGTTGTCGAGGATCTGGTGGACAGTCCCTGGATTGTGTTTGTGTGTTGGGGAGACACCTGTCTGCAGATGGGGTTTGGAGTTGGGTTCCTTTGGGCCTTAACTGTCCTTCCGAGTGGCTGTAGGGGCAATCACGAGACTCACTGTGTCTGCTTCTCTCTCTTCTCAGGGTAAAGTCGAGTATCTGGTGAAGTGGAAAGGATGGCCCCCAAAGTAAGCTCCTTCATGTATGTGTGTCCGTCTGTCTGCCTACCAACCCGTGCATTCCTCCACCTGCCTTTTGCCCCCTCCCCTGCCTAGCTTTTAGCTCCAGCTACTCTTGTAACTGGACAGCTGACCTTGATTTAATCATCAGCTTCTCTGGGCCTCAGTTTCCCCCTGGACCACCGGAGGGTCAAGGTGGGTCTCCAGCTTCTCTTCTCGCCCTGCCCTCCTGAGTGTTGAGCTCCTCTGCTGGTTGGAGCTTCTGCTCTCCCTCCTCCCCTCCCTGTGGCTTTTCTTGGCAACTGGGAGGTAAAGGCCCAGCATCTGGACTACTGGAGATGGCTGCTGGACAGGAGGAGGGGCCCCCAGCCGCTTTAAGCACAGTGCTGCATGAGTCCTCAGTGCTGTGTGGCCAGGGGCAGAGCCTGAATCCCCCTCGCCTCTGGACGGCACTTTCCAGTCTACAGAGCAGGTTCCCATACAGCTTCGTAAGGTAGGTGTGATCAGGCTCTCTCAAGGTGAGGAAACAGGCTCAGAGAGGGTAAGCAGCTTGCCTTAGGTCACACAGCAAGTGGAGGCAGAGTTGGGACTTGAACTAGGCCTTCTCCTTTTCAGGTGTCTCCTCTGTGCCTTCCCAGCCTCCCATCTCAGAGTTGGGAGGCAGGGAGCTGCATCTAAGACCTCCCAGCTTCTCCACCTCTCCTGCTGAGGCCCCATCAGGAACCTACCAATGCCCTCCAGCAGGGAGTTGTTGGGAGGGGGAGGGAATGAGCTAGTCGTGGGGCCTCCCCATTAGTCTGTGGGTGCCCCACCCCCTGACCCGCCTCCCGGAGACTGACGCCTGGAAACCCCCTCTGCCCAGAGCTGCTGCTGTCGGGCAGGGACTTTCTGCTGTGCTGGTGGGGGCTGACCTGGTATCGTGTCCTGTGGGCATTCTGGGGTGATGGTGGGGAGAGACAGCAGAGAGGAAGACAGCCCACAGTGCCTTAGCTTCCCTCTCTGCAAAATGGGTTCAGAAACCCAGGCCCTGCACTCGTCTCACAGGCTTGGTGGCCCTGTGGGATGAAAAGCCAGGGCTTTTGACCTGTGGATATCCTGATGACAGGGGTTGGGAGCTGGCAGGCCGAGAATACACTCCACCCCTCACACCAACTCCCACTTCTGTTCTCCCTTCCCAAATATTCTGAGGGCTGAAGGAGAATCCCTCCCCCGCCGCACTCGGCTGCTAGAAGGTGGGCTTCCAGCCTGAGTGAAGGGGGCAGTAAAAGGGAGTGACGATGCCCAGAGTGGGCAGCAGGAGCACCACCTCCCTGGGCGCGCACACCCCTGCCTCTCTCGCTTCGCACCAGGAAGCTGTGGCCACCAGCTGTTAGCCTTCAGGACGCTATTGGCTATTTTTCCTCCTCTGGAGACTCCACTCTTTGGAAGATTCTCTTCTGTAAACAGAGGCCATTATGAATGAAAAGTTCCTTCCCCAACTTTGATTTATCCTGGATGTGAATCCATCTGCCCACTGCAGCTCATCAGGAGGGAAGGAACAAGGCTCTCAGAGCAGAGGCCCTCGATGCTTCTGTTGCGCTGTGCCCCTAGCCTGGGGACCCATTTGTTTCTTAACATGCTGAGGCCACCAGATGGACCCCTCATGGCTGCCTCTTCTCACCCCACTCCACTTTTGTCCTGGGTTCTAGGCCTGGCTGCCCACCCTACGCCGGCATGAGCCCTGGGACAGGGGCCCACCATGACTGGGTCTCTGCTTCCTCATCTTCGAGTTGAGGTAGTGAATCCTCCTTTGCAGGCTGCTGTGAGGGTGAGAGGGTGGATGTAACTTAGCGAATGCGTGTTCAGCCCAGTCCAAGTGCTTTAGTAAATGTTTGGTTTTAAGACTAAGTTAGATAGATAGCCTAGCTGTTCTTTTTGTTTTCCCCAGTCAGGAAAGGGGCCTAAGGGATTCCATTCTTTGATCAGGAGCTCAAAGTATCCTTAGAAATCATTTAGGCCAGTCCTCTCATTTTTCAGATGGGGAAACTGAGGCCCAGAGAGGGTTGGTCCTTAAAAAAATATAACTGCCAACCCCATGCACTGTGGTGCCCACTTCATGCCATCCACAACGCCACCACGGTCTGGGTGTGAGGCAGGTATGGCTGCTAACCATCCCCACCTCACTTGGGGGAAACAGAGGTTCACTCTGGCGAGAAGCGGGGGAGCCAGCTCTGTCTTCCCCTCCTCAGGGGGCCTTGCTTGGAGAAAAAGCTGAGAAAGAAGGTGGGGGGTGGGGAGTTAGGCAGGCTGTGTCCTCCAGGCCTGGGAGCCTTGGCTGGGCAGTGCCAGCCTGGGTGGGGGTAGTCATTCTCCTGCTCAGCATCTGCCTTCTAGGTGGGGAGACTTACATTCTTCTCAGTAACAGTAACAGGAACCATGATTTAAGTGGACACTCTGGGACATGGTGGTTCATGCCTGTAATCCCAGCATTTTGGGAGACTGGGGTGGGCGGATCACTTGAGGTCAGGAGTTCCAGACCAGCCTGGCCAACAGGGCAAAAACCCCGTCTCTACCAAAAGCATAAAAAATTAGCCAGGCATGGTGATGTGCGCCTGTAATCCCAGCTACTTGGGATGCTGAGACAGGAGAATCACTTGAACCCGGGAGGTGGAGTTTGCAGTGGGCTGAGATCGTGCCACTGCACTCCAGCCTGGGCAACACAGTGAGACTCCGTCCCTGCTAAAAATAAAAATAAAAAAAAAAGTGGACACTTTGTGCCAGGCCCAGGCTAAGCCACTACATGCCTTGCCTGTTTTATCTCCCCAGCAAATAAGTGTGGCAGAGGGGCTCTCTTGCTTCTTCTGGAAAGCACAGCAAATGGCACAGGGAGGGGCTCAGGGCCCGGGGCAAGGAATGTGACACTGTCAGGTACAGGTACCAGCTGTGCCTGAGGCCTCCAGATAACATTTCAGCCTGTCCAGGGCCCTGCTGTTTCCCCTTCCAGAATGCCTTCCTCTTTTCCCCACTTGTGAATGGTTCTCCATCGTTTTGGAAGGAGTGGCTCTATGGAGTTTTAGGAATGCTATCAGTGGTCACAGCCATGGCCAGGCTGTCAATTAATAAGCCCCTATTATGAATCAGGCATTGACTTATTGAACCACTCATAGCAACCCATTTTACAGATGGAGAGACAGAAGCCTACAGCGAATGAGGCCTTGCCCAGGGTCATAGAGCTGGGAAGATGTGAACTACGGGCTGCCTGATAGACAGGCAGCTCCACTAGAGGTGACTAGGACTCTTGCCTGCTGGCCTTTTGGCCAGTTCAGCGAGAGGTGCTGAGGCTTTCCGCCTCTGAAGATTTACAGCTGTGTGACCCAGGGCAAAGCCCTCAACCTCTCTGTACCTCACTTTCCCCACCTATAAAAACGAGGCCCTAACCTCACAGGGCCCTGCTGAGATTGCCTGAGACAAGACAAGATTCATTAACACCCTGCCAGGGGCAGAGTGGGAGCTGTCTCCACCCAGGCTGGGGAGACTGGAGTTAGGAGCCGCAGACTTTTACGCTGCCTGAGCTTTTCATTGATTTAACTCAGGCTTATTTGCCTTTACTGTGTACCACACTGATCGAAATGCTTTCCGTGGCTTAACACAGCTAATCTTCACAACAGCCCTATACGACTAGGGTTACTGGTGGGCCCACTTTAGGATGAGGCCCCAGAGCGGTGGCGTCTCTCCTGAGCGAGGCCGCACCCCGCAGCCTGGACCAGAGCCCGTGCTGTTTCTCCTGTGGAGCAGCTTTAAATCGGAGTGGGGACTGGGGCTTGGGGGTTGGCCTGGCTCTGCGGGGTTCCGGGTAGTTCCACCTGCCCCAAGGCCGCCTGCGTCACAGCTCAGCAGCGCCTCCAAACCCCGCTTTCCCCGGGCCCCCGGGAAAGGGGGGGCGGGGGTCCTGCACCCGCTGCGCCCCTTCCCACTCCGTTCCCTCACCGCAGCAGGGCGAGCCCTGCGCGGCGGGGCTCAGGCAGAGCGGCCGGGGCTTGTTTACCCGGCCGTGGGGCGGGGCGGGGCGGTCACGTGGCCGTGTTTATCTCGGAGCCGGCGCGCGCCGTCCCTGTCCCCGCCCCCGCCCCCTCGGTTTGCCGGTAATCCCGGCGCGCGCCCCTCCCCCTGCGTGCGCGCGGCCGGCGGGGGCGGGGCCTGGGCGCTCCGCCCCCTCCCACGGGGTGATCGGTTCACGCCCTGCCGGCGCCGTGAGCCCAGTGCAGACCCCCGCAGTCCCCCGGTGTCCACGCCGCGGTCCGCGCAGCCCAGGCAACGAGCGTGTCCTCAGAGCCCTGGCTCCTTTCCACTCTCCCTCCCCTGGTGTGGGAAGGGTGTCCTGGGGCTTGCGGGGGTCCGCTTTCCTCCAGGCACCCGAGGGTCTCCGATGATCGTGGGGTCTAATCCCTTCGGTCCGCGGCGCCCACGCTAGTGGCGCGCTCCGGGGTTGCCAGCGCCCTGCTCTTCGGAAGCGCGTTCCCCTCGGCGCCTCTGGGCTCCTGCACTGCGGAGGGCGCGGTGCGGCGCGGCGTCCCCCTTACCGGATGGGTCCAAGCAGTTAAGACGATGGTGCCGCCCCTGCCCCCAACTTGGGGCTGCACTCGGCCGCCAAGTGCGACCCTGTTATCTCAGACCCAGCTGCCCGGGCCGGCAACCACCCTTTCTTCATCCAGCCGAGGCTTTCGGGGCGCCCGCTGTGCGCCGCGCCCTGCGGTCTGACACTGAGGACCGGGGGCGGGCGACGCCCCCTTCCCGCGGGCTGCACAGTCGGGGGTCCCAGACGCGGTGGCCTGGGAGGAGCCTGAAGGCGGAGTGTGGCCGAGAGCCAACACGGGCCGGCCACTGACTGGCTCAGTGACCCTGGGCTGACTGCCCGACCTTCGTGTCTCAGTTTCTCCATCTGTAAAATGGGGGTAAGAACTAAGCACCTACCTCGCCAGCGCCTTTTGAGGATGGATGCGGTCCTGGCGGTCCTGGCCGCACACCTGCTATTACTGTAGTGGTCATTATTCTTAAGATGAGGAAACTGAAGTTAAGAGAAGGGTTGGGACCTGCCGGGATCCACACAGCAGGGACATCAGCAAGCAATGGGCAGGGCGGTGCGGAGGAGCACGCTGTAGAGAGAGGAGCACGAAATTCCCCTTCCTACCAGTTAGAGCTGAGGAGATCAGCCTTTTCCGGGGGGAGGAAGGGTTAGAGTGTCTGCCAGCCTCTGGTGGCTTCTGCTGTAGTTTCGCTTTCGGCATTCTGCAGGGGCTCCCCAGCCCTTCCCAGAGCCCCGGGGGGGCCTGAGCGGGCCACTTTGCGGGGGCTCTGCCGGCCAAGGTGTTTCCTGGTCCATTAGTGATTATGGCCAGGGCTAGGTATAGTTGTAAGGAGGGCGGAGGAGGGGCAGGCTCGTCCTGCAGGCAGTGGGACAGCCTGGGAGGGATGTCAGGGAAGGCTACAAATACCTGACTCTTAAGGGTCGGCTAGGAGTTGACTGGAGGGATGGGGCACCCAAAGGGAGGGAGGGCCGGCTGGCAGGGGGCACATGGGAAGAGGCAGCCCAGGCTCAGGGCTTCACTGCGAGCCCACAGAGGCCCGACACTAAGTGAGTGTGCCAGAGTGTTAGAGGAAGCAAGGAGGCGAGCATTCTGTCGTTGGGCAGCATTTTGGGACTGAACTAGCATTAGGTGGTTCCCAGGATAGCGTAAGGTAGAGGCCTCAACTCTAGGGACTGGGAGGCGGCAGGGCAGGGGCTCTCCCAGGCTCTTTCTGCCTTTTAACCCCTCTCTAACGCCCATTGCCTTCCGTCTTACCTAGCAGAGCCTCTGGCCAGGACCATAGGGCATTGCTTTGCTTTTGTCTGTATATATTTTATACACAGTCACGTGTCGGTTAATGACAGGGATACATTTTGAGAAATGCATTGTCAGGTGATTTCACTGTACGAACATCAGAGTGACCTTAGCCACGCCTAGATGGTACAACCCACTGCACACCTGGGCTGTGTAATAGAGCCTGCTGCTCTTCAGCTACAAGCATGCACAGCATGTGACTACTGAATACATCCAGACATAGAAAAGGTGCGATAAGAATACAGTGTAAAAGATAAAACTTGGGACACCTTCTAGAGCACTTCCCAGGCACAGAGCTTGCGGGGCTGGAAGTTGCTCTGTCACCCAGACACATGTCATTCACTCAGTGAGTGGAATGTGAAGACCTGGTCTATTGTAAACATTGTACACTTATGCTACACTGACTTATGCAGATATGTTTTTCACATAGAACACTTACACTACACTAATTTATACAGAAATATTTTTCTTCAATAATAAATTAACCTGAGCTTATAGTAAGTTTCTTACTTTATAAACTTAACTTTTTAAAACCTTTTGTCTCTTTTTGTAGTAACACTTAGCTTAAAACATAAACATGTATGGCTGTACAAAATATTTGTTTTATATTCTATAAGCTTCTATTTAAAAAAAGTTTAATTTTTTTTACTTTTAAAGTTTTTTAAATTTTTTTTAAAAATATTTTTATTTTTATTTTCATTGTTTTTGAGCTGGAGTCTTGCTCTGCTGCCCAGGCTGGAGTGCAGTGGTATGATCTCGGCTCACTGCAACCTCTGCCTCCCAGGTTCAAGCGATTCTCCTGCCTCAGCCTCCTGAGTAGCTGGGATTACAGGCACCCGCTGCCATGTCTGGCTAATTTTTGTGTTTTTAGTAGAGATGGGGTTTCTTCATGTTGGCCAGACTGGTCTCAAACTCCTGACCTCAAGTGATCTGGCCACCCAAAGTGCTGGAATTACAGGTGTGAGCCACTGTGCCCAGCCTTAAAGTTTTATTTTTAAAACCTAAGACACTGGCCTTAAAGCTTTGTTTTTAAAACCTGAGGCACAAACACACGTATTGGCGTAGGCCTACACAGGGTCAGGATCATCAAGACATCACTAGATGACAGGAATTTTTCAGTTCCTTTGTAATTTTATGGGTCCACCATCACATGTGCAGGCCGTCATGGACAGAAACGTTATTCGGCACTTGACTGTACATATATTGTTTTTAATGGAAAAGATTTTATGTTTGCATCAATGGTGAGTGATACTGGTTTTTCCATTTATGGAAGTCATAGTTTGCTTTTAAAATAATTTAAACCAAAAAAGCTGCTGTAAAGGCAGATACAAAGTAAACAGGAGTGCTAGTGGAATGAGGGCGTGGTGGGTGTCACCATGGTGGTTCCACAGATAGGTGAGCTCTGGAGCTGCTGCGCTGACATGACAGGGTCTGCCCCAGCAGGAGGGTGCTCCCTGGCTGGATGGTGAGGGTAGAAGATCCCCTGTAGCATTACCCAGGGGGCCTGCGCTAGGCCTGCTGAACCATTCAGCCACTAGACATTTACCAAATACCTGCTGTGTGCCAGGCCCAGAGGCAAGGGAACTTCAGACCTGGCTGTGGCCTGGGTGGGGTGCACTGAAGAGGGAGACTATGCTGGGGATGGGGCTGGGGTTTGGAGGGCGGGGAGGAATAGCAACAGCAGCAAACACAGTGCACTGACGACACATCAGGCACGCTGTTACTCTTGTAACACCCTCTAAACACCTGGAAGACATATCTCATCAGAACAAGAGTCCTTTACAGATGGGGACATTGAGGCACAGAGCTGTTCAGGAAGTTGCTCAAGGTCGCACAGCTAGCTAGGGGCAGAGCTGGACTTGAACCCAGGCCGTGAGCGTGTCCCCAGAGCCCTGGCTCCTTTTCACCCTCTCTTGCCTGGTGTGGGAAGGGTGTCCTGGGGCTTACAGGGGCCCTCTCGCCTCCTGGCACCCGAGGGTCTCTAGTGATCGTGGAGTCTAACAAGGAGTTGGACCCAGTCACATTGTAGTGTGATATAAACCAGGGCAGCTCTGGTGTCGTTGGAGCCCTCAGGAGGCCCAGGCTGGGTCTGTCCTTGAAGTAGGTGACCATGACACCTTACCAGGACACGGTGAAGGCACACTTGCAGTGGGCCCTGGGTCAGCAGCGGTGGTCTCTGCCGGTGCACCTGCCCAGTAGAAGCGATGGCTCTGACCTTTTTTTTTTTTTTTTTGAGACAGAGTCTCACTCTGTCACCCAGGCTAGAGTGCAATGGCGCCATCTTGGCTCACTGCAACCTCCACCTCTTGGGTTCAAGCAGTTCTCCTGTCTCACCCTCCTGAGTAGCTGGGATTACAGGTATGCACCACCACGCCCGGCTAATTTTTGTATTTTTAGTAGAGATGGGGTTTTGCCATGTTGGCCAGGCTGGTCTTGAACCCCTGACCTCAGGTGATCCACCCACCTCGGCCTCCCAAAGTGCTGAGATTACAGGAGTGAGCCACCGCGCCCAGCCCCGACTCTGACCTTTCATTCCTCTCCCCAGGTACAGCACGTGGGAGCCAGAAGAGCACATCTTGGACCCCCGCCTCGTCATGGCCTACGAGGAGAAGTACGGTGTCCTCGGCACCGCCGGGTGGGGCTTAGGGCTGGCTCGGAGGCTTCCCAGGAGCCTGCTGCTGGCTTGGCAGGGGTTGTTGGGGCAGGGTGGGTGTGTCCGATGGGGCAGGCCAGCCCGGCCTGCAGCTGGGTGAAAGTGGTGGGCACTGAGTCCCCGGGCAGCTGAGGACCCTGGGGCCCTTTCCTGTTGTTGGGTGATTTTGGTCACTTCCTTTACCCACCCGGGCCTCAGTCTCTCTGCTGTAAAATGGGCCACCCTGAAGAACACACCGATTTCCCAGGGTGAAACCTCAGAGGGGCTGTAAGAGGTTTCTGTTCCAGTGAAGAATGTTAAAATGCTTCACAAAGATGCCGTGTGCTAGGAGGCGGCACTGCCAGTTGTGCGGGGGTGACAGATCAGAGACGGTGTCTCTAGAGGACCTCTTAGGGCAGGAAGGAGTGTCTGACGAAGCTCAAGGAAGGCTGGGCAGGAGCGTGGGCTTTGGGACTGGGATTTCTGAGTTCTGGCGTGTCCCCCTGCCACCTCCTGTCCAAGTGGCCCAGGAAAAGTCAGTCTCCCACCTCTGCCAGTGCCCCTCAGGGATGCTGAGCACTCCCTGACTGTTCCGTGTGCCCTCTCTGGCCGCCCTCCCCACCAGCAGGCAGCCCAGGTCCCCTGCCTCTCCCAGCCCGCCTGCCTTGTGAGGCGTGGGACCATTTCACAAAATCATTTGTATTTGGCCCCTATGGCAACCTCCTGAGGCAGGAATGAGGGTTTTGTTTGACAGAGAAGGAAACTGAGGCTCTTACCTGGAGCCTCAGAGCAAGGACCTGGCCAGGGCTGCCACCTCCAGGTGGGGGCTTTTCCACTGCCCCTCGCTGCTGGGTTCTCGTGGCTCCTCCTTCAGGAGATTTCCTGCCATGGGTTCAAACGACAAATTTTATTGTTCTTTCCTTTTAAAATCAGGGCGTCCCCATCCCAGGGTTTCTTTCTGCCTCCCAGGTGTGTGGTGGGGCCTTGGTCCAACAGGCTGCAACACTTGGGGGTCACGTGGATCGTGGTAAGGAGGGCAGTGGGCAGGTAGCAAAGGCCCGGATTCTAGTCCTCTGCCAGGGGCCCTTTACCTTTGGTCCGTTGGTGTCCTGCTGGGGATGGATGGTCAGACATTTGCAATAGATGCCGTGGGGTTCATTGGTGTGTGCTAAGCTCAGAGTAAGAGCCTGGCCCAAGGTCACATGAGGCCTCCACATTCTGTTGTTCACGTGGCCTCTGTACTGGGGGCTGCAGAGAGTGTGGATGGAAAGAACTGAAGTGGGAGGCAGGATGAAATGACTGAATCTCTCCATTACTCTCGGCAGTTGTTTGGAGTCTCTGGTTGTGTTGTCTTGTGTGTCATGTGTAGCTTTGTGGCATTGTCAAGTTGTGCTTTTTTTTGTTTGTTTTTTTGAGACAGGGTCTCACCCTGTCTCCCAGGCTGGAGTGTAGTGGTGCGATCTTGGCTCACTGCAACCTCTGCCTCCCAGGCTCAAGCAATTCTCCTGCCTCAGCCTCCTGAATAGTTGGGACCACAGGTGTATGCCACCGCACCCGGCTAATTTTTGTATTTTTGGTAAATGGGGTTTTTTGTTTGTTTGTTTGTTTTTTCTTTTTTTTCTTTTCTTTTTTTTTTGAGATAGAGTCTCGCTCTGTCACCCAGGCTCTGGAGTGCAGTGGCGCGATCTCGGCTCACTGCAAGCTCCACCTCCCGGGTTCACACCATTCTCCTGTCTCAGCCTCCCGAGTAGCTGGGACTACAGGTGCCCACCACCACACCTGGCTAATTTTTTTTGTATTTTTAGTAGAGACAGGGTTTCACTGTGTTAGTCAGGATGGTCTTGATCTCCTGACCTCGTGATCCGCCTGCCTCAGCCTCCCAAAGTGCTGGGATTACAGGTGTGAGCCACCACGCCTGGCTGGTAAATGGGGTTTTGCCATGTTGCCCAGGCTGGTCTCAAACTCCTGAGCTCAAGTGATCCACCCGCCTCAACCTCCCAAAGTGCTGGGATTACAGGTGTGAGCCACCATGCCTGGCCTGAGTTGTGCTTTCTGTGTGTTTTTGATACATGGGAAGGCATCTGCTGGGCACTCAGAACAGACTGGTTTTCATCCTGTCCCCCAACAAGATGGGACAGACAGGGTAGGAGCCGGTCCGCTTTCCCAGGTTCACAGAGATCCCAAATGCGGGGGAGTCTGTGCAGAGCTTTGCTTGCAGAGGGACTAGCCATTCCCGTCAGCTCTCCTGGGACATTCAAGGTAAATTGGATAGACAGGCTTCTGTATTACTCCCCTAGGAGGAAAAACTGAGCCACGTTTTTAGGGGGTCCTTAGGAGCATGTAGAGCAGAGCCCTCACATGGCCCTGGAGCCCCGTAAGGACCCACTGTTTTTGGAGATGCTGCAAGTTCCCCCTCAGCAGTTGCCCTCCATGTTTGTCAGATGGAAAGACCTTGGCCCTGGGAGTTGAACATCTGACCCCGTTGTTATGGCCCCAGCCAGGCAATGGGGAGGATTGGTGGGCAGGCCTGTGGGGAGTGTCCCCTCCCTGACAGACAGCAGAGGGCGGGCGAAGCGGATGCCTTCCCTTCCCTTAGATGTCACCAGTGTTTCCTTTTCTTCTGCCACCTGCTTCACACCCCAGGGAGGAGAGAGACCGAGCATCGGGGTATAGGAAGAGAGGTCCGAAACCCAAGCGGCTTCTGCTGCAGGTAACCGGCCTGCCTTTGTGCCTCCTTTTTCCCCCTGCCCAACCCCAAGTCCCCCTCTGCCCCTTGGTGCATTTGCACGGGCTGATTGAACTGATCTGCGTCCTCTCCCCTGTACCACCCAGGGCACTGTGGGGTGGGGCACTTGGGTAAGTTTTGATAGGAGGAGTTGGGAAAAGCCTGTGTGTGGGACTGGTGCCCGGGGAAGACAGCCTGGGTCGGAGGTGCCACCCGGGAGGGAGAGTAGGCATATGGCCAGTGGAATCCCAGAATTCTCAGAGCTTAGCATCTTGCTGTAAGGAAGCCTTGAAAGCTTTGAGCCTTTCGATGCTCAGAATCCCTAAACACAAAATTATCATTGAGAATCTCAGAAACATAAACTTTAGAATTGAGGAAACATGAGAGGCTGGAGTTTCAGAATCTAAGAAACAGAATCTCTCTCTCTTTTTTTTTTTTTGGTGAGACGGAGTCTCGCTCTGTCACTCATGCTGGAGTGCAGTGGTGCGATCTTGGCTCACTGCAAGCTCCACTTCCTGGGTTCACACCATTCTCCTGCCTCAGCCTCCTGAGTAGCTGGGACGACAGGCGCCCGCCACCACGCCTGGCTAAGTTTTTGTATTTTTAGTAGAGATGGGGTTTCACCGTGTTGGCCAGGATGGTCTCGATCTCCTGACCTCATGATCCGCCCACCTCGGCCTCCCAAAGTGCTGGGATTACAGGTGTGAGCCACTGCGCCCGGCCAGAAACAGAATTTTAGAATTGTAGAACTACAGCCTTGGAATGTCAGACCCTTAGAAGTGTGTCATTTTTGAGTGGGCCTCCTATTCCGGCCTTCAGTCAGTTGGGGACCCGAGTCTCTGCAGCATCCCGGAGTACCCATGTCGTGGTCTTGGGGGCCTTTGCTGACCTCAGTGCTTTGCAGTGACAGGCAAGTGGATCTTGGAGCAGCGCAGTCACAGGTTGAGTCTCCCTGACCCAAAATCCAAAATGCGGCCAGGTGTGGTGCCTCACGCCTGTAATCCCAACACTTTGGGAGGCCGAGGCGGGCGAATCACCTGAGGTCAGAAGTTCAAAACCAGCCTGGCCAACATGTTGAAACCCTGTCTCTACTAAAAATACAAAAATTAGCTGGGGATGGTGGCGGGCACCTGTAATCCCAGCTACTCAGGGGGCTGAGGCAGGAGAGTCACTTGAGCCTGGGAGGTGGAGGTTGCAGGGAGCCAAGATCACGCCATTGCACTCCAGCCTGGGTGATAAGAGTGAAACTCTGTCCCCCGCCCCCCAACAAAAAACAAAATCTGAAATGTTCCAGAATCCAAAACGTTTTGAGCACCAACATGATGTTCAAAGGAAGTGCTCATTGGAGCGTTCTAAATTTCAGATTTTTGGATTGGGGATGCTCAGCTAGTAAATATAATGCAAATATTCAAAACTCCTAAAAAAATTTGAAGTCTGAAACACTTCTGGTTCCAAGCATTTCGGATAAGGAATGCTCTGCCTGTGTGTGGTTGTAGGTAAGCCTCTTCACCTATAAAATGGGGATGAAGAGAATACCCGCTCTCTTTAATGTATTAAGACCCACCAGGCAGGATATTGGAAGCTAGAAAGTCAGGATTCTTGGTCCACTTGTATGTGGTCCATGTCAAGCGTCCTTGGTCACTCCTGATGATAGCCCACGGAGGCTCTCGCCAGAGGGGGTAGGCCTCCCTTCATGCAGTGGGCATGTTCCATTGGGTTTGGCATGAATTGAGCCTGGGAAGGAAAGTAACATCTCCTGGATGTCTGTGTGCCAGGCTCTGTGCCCAGTGTGCCTCACAGATGAACACACTCCATCCACATACTAAGCCTACAGGGCAGGTGTGTTCGTTATCTCTTCCCCTCTAACATAGCAACTCAAAGCAATAAACATTGATTATTTCCCATGGCTTCTGGGGGTCAGGAATTTGGGAATGTGCTAGCTGGTTCCTCAGTGGTTCTAGTCTGAGCTGCAGTCCAGGTGTTGGCTGGGCTGCAGTCATCTGCAGGCTCGACTAGGGCTGTGGGATCTGCCTCCGAGGGGGCTGCTCACGTGCTGGCGAGTCAGGGCTGGGCGTTGACAGGGACTGGTCCTCACCATGTGGACCTCTCCAGAGGGCTGCTTGAGTGTCCTTACAGTGCAGCCACCAGCTTCCCAGAGTGGGTGACCCGAGAGAGACAGCAAGGAAGAAGCCACAGTGTCTTTTATGCCCTAGCCTGGGAAGCCACACACCATAGCACTGGGTGTGGGAATGGACTGCGCGTAGGTGTGAATTCCAGGAGGTGGGTGTGGTTGGGGCCCTCCTCGGAGGCTGGTTCCTATAGTCTCTTCATTGTTTCACTGAGAAAGAAACTGAGGCCCAGGGAAGCCAGTAGCTTACCCAGGACCTGACTGTTGGCACCCGCGTCCCTTTAGTAGCTGTAGTTCTCTCGTGATGAGGTTGCTAAGGACGTAGAAGAACCTGCCTTGCAGAATGGTAGAATGTACTGGGCCTTTTTTTTTTTTTTTCCAGACAGAGTCTCACTCTGTCACCCAGGCTGGAGTACAGTGGTGCGATCTCTGCTCACTGCAACCTCTGCCTTCTGGGTTCAAATGATTCTCCTGCCTTAGCCTCCCAAGTAGCTGGGATTATAGGCGCCTGCCACCACGCCCGGCTAATTTTTGTATTTTTAGTAGAGATGGGGTTTTGCCATGTTGGCCAGGCTGGTCTTGAACTCCTGACCTCAGGTGATCCAGCCACCTCGGCCTCCTAAAGTGTTGGGATTACAGGCATGAACCACTGTGCCCGGCCCGTACTGGGCTTCTGATGGCCTGTGAGCCCGCTGGGAGGAGTGGGTTTTGAGTCAGCTGCCTACAGGACATGCCTCCCAGCCACTGCAGTATTTTCCCAGTCCCCTCCCAGTTCAGCCCTCCTCCCATCACTGCAGCAGCCCGCACCTGGGGACATGTGATGCCGTTAGCAGGCCCGACTGTGAGTGGGACCTGCGTGTGTCATCTCTTCCCTCAACTTGGAGGTGTTTGACCTCACAGGTCCCATCTGATGGCTGCACTATCTTCCTGGGAGCTCCTGGCCTCCGGTAGCAGGTGGCAGGAGAAGGTACTGTCCCAGTGATCCGGAGTCTCCCAACATCTTGGCACCATGGATCTTTTGTAGATTCATGTAAATTCTCCCCAAGTAACTAAGATAAATCCCGAAATTACAAACTCCAGGGGTGGACGGACTTGCCCTTCAGCTCCAGATATGTTGCGGGCAATCAGCAGAGCGGGCTGCATGAGGTGGCTCACAGAGCCCAGGAGCCCCCTGGAGGGGTCGGGGTGCATCTGCAGGCCAGGTGGAGCCCTGTCCCTTTGGCTGGGTAGCATGGGCATCCGGGCTGTGTGTGCTGCTGGCCTGGCTTTGCCCCAAGCAACTCCAAGAGCACACCTTTGCCCTCTGCCTGCACCGTCTCCCGGGTGAGCTGGCAGTGTCAGTTTTGGAGGTGCTCTGGAAAGCAAAGGTGCCTTTCCTAAAACGAAGGCTAACTCTTTAATGCATCCAGATTTGTTTCTCTTGGCCAGTTTTCAATGCGTCCTTCTTGTATGCTTCTCTGCTGGGTATCAAAGGAGTAAACGCTGGGATGAGAGTGCTCTGTGGGACCCAGAGGCGGGGCTGAGCTGGCAGAGCCTGGGGTTGCCCGGGGCCCACTCTCTGGGCTGGGGTGGGGTGGGGTGATGGCCAGCCGTGGCGTGGGGAGGAGTTGAGTAGGTAGATGTGGGAAGGGCACTCCGGGTGGGAGGAACAGCATGAGCAAAGGTGTGGCGGGTGGGAGGGTGGGGCTGACCCGCGCTGCCCTGGCTTGCCCCCGCAGCGGCTGTACAGCATGGACCTGCGGAGCTCCCACAAGGCCAAGGGCAAGGAGAAGCTCTGCTTCTCCCTGACGTGCCCACTCGGCAGCGGGAGCCCCGAGGGGGTGGTCAAGGCGGGGGCACCTGAGCTGGTGGACAAGGGCCCCTTGGTGCCCACCCTGCCCTTCCCGCTCCGCAAGCCCCGAAAGGCCCACAAGTACCTGCGGCTCTCACGCAAGAAGTTCCCGCCCCGCGGGCCCAACCTGGAGAGCCACAGCCATCGACGGGAGCTCTTCCTGCAGGAGCCACCGGCCCCAGACGTCCTGCAGGCGGCTGGCGAGTGGGAGCCTGCTGCGCAGCCCCCTGAAGAGGAGGGTAAGGCAGCCCCGGCCCAGAGACCTTCAGAGCTGGAAAGGGCCCAATGGGTCATCAGGTCCAGCTGGTTCAATGTCCAAAGAGGGCCTGTGGTGCTTTGTGGGGACAGTCGGGTCTGGGCTCAGGGCCCAACACTAGCCCAGGGCTCCTCCTGTCGTCCCGCTCTGGCTGAGCTCTTGTCTAGGTGGGGAGGATGCACCCAGCGCCCTCCTCCCGTGTCCAGCCCTGTGTGAGGCCCTGAGCTGACTGAAGATGCAGAGACGAGGAGCTGGAGTTGGGGTGGGGTTGGGTGGTCTGCATGGCTTCCCACCTTGTCAACGCTGCCCCCATCTGTCTGTGTGTCTCACGCTGCAGCAGATGCCGACCTGGCCGAGGGGCCCCCTCCCTGGACACCTGCGCTCCCCTCAAGTGAGGTGACCGTGACCGACATCACCGCCAACTCCATCACTGTCACCTTCCGCGAGGCCCAGGCGGCTGAGGGCTTCTTCCGAGACCGCAGTGGGAAGTTCTGAATCACCGTTTTTACTCTTCTTAAACTGTTTTCTTTTGGGCTTGGGGTGGGACTTCCAGAGATAGAGATGGGTTGGGGGCGGGGTAATTATTTTATTTAAAAAAATAGCGAGCAGCAAAAGGGGAGAAGATCCCACTGCTCTCCCACCACCTGCCCTTTCTCTGAGGGACGTTTACCACGAGGCCTCAGGCTGGGGATGGAGAGAGTCGCTCTGGGAGTTGGGGTACCACCCCCAGGGCAGGATGGGGACAGGGTCACCTGCCCGGGACACCACCATCATCATTCTCCGCTAGTGACGCAGCAGCTGGTTCTGGGAGTAAAAGGAGCATTGGAAGGCCCAAACCCCCTCCCTTGAGTGGCCACCCCAGCCTGGTTGGCTGGTTTTCCTCTTCTTGTTTCGATTGGGTCTTCACCTTGAACTTTCCTTTCTGGCTTTGCAGTGGGCTGTGGAGGCTGGTTTTGACCAAAAGTGAGTGGGGCGGGAGGAAGGGGCAGGAGGAAGGGTTGAGGTTACTTGGGGCGAGTCCCTTCCCCTTCAGAGAGGCTTCTATCCTTCCCAGGGAGGAGGCGCTGCTGAGACCCTTCTGCTGAGAGCTCTGCCCTCCCCTCATCACCTGGCCTGTGCAGAAACGCTCACGCACACCTGGCTGCACAGGTGTGCACGCATTACCCTTCGCATGTACGTTCCCATGTGTCCCGTGAACGCATGTGTGTCTGCAGACGTGTCCACATGGGCCTTGCAAACCTGGTTTAGAAACCCTGGCCAGGCGAACGTGGGGTGATTCACAGCACAAAAGAACTCACCACCACACCTGCACTCACCCCACCTTGCATGCACCTTGCTACCTGCTTGCGGCTTTCAGTGGAGGGCAAGGATCTGGCATGGGTGCGATGGCACCCCATGCTTCAGGCATGCAGATGTGGTTTCTCAGCTGCACCGGGCCAGGCTGTGGGTGTGCAGGCATCTGCTAAGTTGTGTGATGTATCAGCACAGGCTTTGAGACATCTGGACCCTGTCCTTCCTCCCCCGAGGGGTTCTTGTTCTTTCTGACTCAGGTGACTTTTCAGCCCTTCCAATTCCCCTCTTTTTCTGCCCTCCCCTCCAACTCAGCCAGCCCAGGTGTGGGCAGTCAGGGAGGGAGGGAGTGTCCCACCACGTTCTCAGGGCAGCCCTTGACTCCTAAGCCCCTTCCTCCTTCCATTCTGCATCCCCTCCCCATCCAACCTAAATGCCACAGCTGGGGCTGAGCTGTATTCCTGTGGAGGGACCTCTGCCGTGCCTCCCTGAGGTCAGGCTGTGCTGTGTGATGGGTAGGCTTTGTCCCAGCCCACCCCTGGCAAGGTACACTTGTTTTCTGGCTTGTACAAGGTGTCCTGGGGGCCAGTGGCTTCCCTGCCAGTAAGGAGTGACTTCTCCCTCTCTTCCAGTCCTGTAGGGGAGACAAAGCCAGATTGGGGAGCCCGAGGGGAGCATGGAAAAGGCCAGCTCCCCTGTCTTTCCTTGGCTGTCAGAGTCAGGGTAACACACACCAAGAGTGGAGTGTGGCCGGCAAGTTTGAAACCTGCCAGCCCTCCCCACAGCTCTGCTCTGTGTTCTCAGGAAGTCACAGAGTCTACTGAGGCAAGGAGAGGGTGATTCTTTCCCCAGATCCCTTCTTCCCTAGTTCCCAAACCAAAGACAGCCTGCAGCCCTTTGTGCATGGGGTGCTCTGTTGACAGGCTTCCCAGATCCCTGAGTCTCTCTTTCCTTCCTCCTCGATCTTTAGTTGTCCACGGTCAATTCAGTGCTTCCATTGAGGGACAGTCCCCTCCGGGATGACCTGATTCACCTCCAGCCCAGGGAATGGAATCTAGAGGAATACGTGGGGCGGGTCTGGACAAGGAGCGGCAGGAATCACCACCCATCTCCAGCTGTGGTGCCCTGTGGAGGGGAAGGGGAAGCCTGGGGTTGAGAGAGAGCTCTTCCAGGAGAGGGGTGCCCAGCGGAGGTAAAGGTGATAGAGGGTTGTGGGGAGTCTCTAGTTGAATGTTTTGGCCCATGGCTTTGGAACATGGCTGGCAGCTTCCAGCAGAAGTCACGCTCCCCATCCCCCAGGGGACATGGGACCTTTTTCCTGCTTCCTGGTCACTTTCAAAGAACTATTTGCGCAATCTGTGGGTCTGTGGCTTCACGGGGCTTTCTATGTGGGTGCTGCAGTTGCTTTTGTCTGCAGCAGCGGGACACATCTTTCCTCTTACTCAGCCCTTTATGGCCCATGGGGAACTCCGTGGCTCAGGGAGAGCTGAACTCCAGGGGTGTGACCTGGGACAGGTGGGCCTGAGGTGCCCAGCTCAGGGCAGCCACGTGGCTCATGGGCTGTAGTGAGCCAGCTCTCTGGGGGAAAAGGCTGTGGGCCATTAGGACCATCCTCCAGGACAGGTGACCTCTATGAGGTCACCTATGGTTGTGGCCGTGCAGGCCTCCTTCCAGCCCAGAGTGGCCCAGTAGAGCAAGGCAGACAGCGCCCTCCACGCCCGCAGCCCTCTTAAAAGGCCAGTACTCTTGGGGGTGGGGGGAGGGTTTAGAAAGCATTTGCCCACCTGCCTGTCTTTCCCCCAGCCCCCATCCGCTTTGAATGTAGAGATCTGTGGGCACTTTTCCTCTTGTGGTGGGGGGTGTGGAGGAGGTACCCCCACCCCTGGCATGGCCGCCTGGAATGCAGGACTGTCACTGCTGTTCGGGTGATGACCTCATTGGCAAGCTCCTCCTCTCCTCTTGTTCTGGGGGCAGGCGCTGTGCTTCTGTGAGGTGGTTTAGCTTTTGCTTTATAAGTGGCCAGCCGTGGCCACCAGGTCTCAGCACAAGAGCGCTTCCTTTGCACAGAATGAGCTTCGAGCTTTGTTCAGACTAAATGAATGTATCTGGGAGGGGTCGGGGGCACGAGTTGATTCCAGGCACATGCCTTTGCTGAGTGTGTGTGTGCTGGGAGAGTCAGAGTGGATGTAGAGCGCGGTTTTATTTTTGTACTGACATTGGTAAGAGACTGTATAGCATCTATTTATTTAGATGATTTATCTGGTAAATGAGGCAAAAAAAATTATTAAAAATACATTAAAGATGATTTAAAAAAAAGAAAATTCCTGGGCATTTGGTCATTCCTTCTGGTGGTTGTCAAGCGCATCCGTCCACCAACAGGCTTTGTGCGAGCAACAAAGTGCAAGTGGGCTGAGTCTGAAAAGAGTCAGCCAAGGGAGATAGGGGTGGGGCAGTTTTATAGGACTGGAGTAAGCAGTGGAAAGTTACAGTGAAAGGTGGTTAGCTATTGTCAGCAGGGGAGGGGGTCACAAGGTGCCTGGTGGGGAGATCATAATACTCATTGTCCGGAAGAAGGTCACCAGGTCGATCAGTTGGGGCAGGGCAGGAACAAGTCATAATGGAATGTCATAAGGTTGGTCAATCAGTTAAGACAGGAGCTGGCTGTTTCACTTCTTTTGTACTTTTGGGTTGCCGCAGACTTCTTGGCTCCTGCAGGCCATGTGGATGTATATGTGCAGGTCACAGGGGTTACAATGGCTGAGCTTCAGCTCAGAGGCCAGACAGCGGTGTCCCCACTGTGCTGAAGAAAGAGCTCCAGCCCCTGGCAATGCCTGGGGTTTAGGTCCCAGGTCTGCTGGTCACCGGCTATGATCTTGGACAAGTCTTTCCCTTTGCTGAGACCCCAGATGGACAGAGAATTCACTGAGGTGATGGGAACAGGAAACTGTGGGGTGTCTCTGGGTGAGGCCATCGCCGTGGTCTGTAGTGTGTTGTCAGAGGCCTGGAAGTGCTTCTGGCACCTTTTATCTGCTTCCCCCCAAGAGTCCTTTATTCCAGAACCTTGGAGCGGTGAGCATCCCAGGTCTCTGCAACTGCAGGTTCTGGATCGCAGGACTGTCATGGGGCTAACGCTCACCTACTGTGTGTTCAGCCAAGCTTAGCACACACGTCTGAACATTGAGACAGGTGGTCAGAGCCAAGGGCAAGTCCTGGGAGCATGTCTGCATTTCAGTGCATCACAGGCTGCAGGGCCGGAGCAGGCAGGGCTGATGGTGGGGAGAAGAGTTAACGAGTCTGTTGCAGCCATGCAGGTGGAGGGGGATGGTGGCCGCAACTGTGGACATGTCAGTAAAAGAGAAACAGACAGACTGGGGATAGATTTAGGTGGTGGAAGCGTCAAGATGTGGCCACTGAATTGATGCAAGGGAGGGATCAAGAATATGCCTGGGACCTGGCACAGTGGCTCACACCTATAATCCTAGCACTTTGGGAGGCTGAGGTGAGCGGATCACCTGAGGTCAGGAGTTTGAGACCCACCTGACCTATATGGTGAAACCCTGTCTCTACTAAAATTACAAAAATTAGCCGGGCGTGGGGGTGGGTACCTATAATCCCAGCTACTCTGGAGGCTGAGGCAGGAGAATCTCCTGAACCCAAGAGGTGGAGGTTGCAGTGAGCCAAGATCGCCACTGCACTGCAGCCTGGAGACTCCATCTCGAAAAAAAAAAGGGAGGGGGAGATTTGGACACAAACACATGCTGTGAGATGACTGTGTGAAGATGGAGAAGATGCCATCCATAAGCCAGGAAGAGAGGCCTGCATCAAAGCCTTCTCTCCAAGCTCACAAGGAACCAACCCTGCTGACCCTTGATCCTGGACTTCAGCCTCCACAACTGTGAAAGGATACATTTCTGTTGTTTAAGCTTCCTGGTCTGTGGGAGCTTATTATGGCAGCCATAGCAAGCTGATGCAGCATCCATGAGAGCAGAGTCTAAGGCGGGGACTTGGGTGCAGGTAGTTTATTTGGGAGGGGGTTCTAGGAAGCAAGAGTGGAGACAGGGCCAGGGGAGGAGGGAAAGCCAGGGTAAGGGCACATTATGGAGGTGGGTACTGTGGGAACAGGAGTTCGATTCCACCTGGACTTTCGGGGAAGGGTTCGAAACGCCTCCCGAAATTGTCCATCCAACTGGGGATAGGAACGTATAGCCACTCTCCCATCCTTCCCATCCCATTGCTGAAGCTGCTCTGGAGTGTTGACTTCCTGCACTTCTCAGCTGGGTCCATGCAGAGGCCAAGGCACCCCCACCTGGCATCCGAATTACCCCACTAGGCAGAAAGTGAAGACTGGACCCTGGCCATGGCTAAAGACAGAGATGAGGATGGCAGAGTGAGAGCTGAACAAGCGGAAACACCTGGCAGAGGAAGGCATGGCCGGGCTGGTTTCACTGAGTTCAGAGTGTGTGTGGGTTGGCAGTACAGGTGGCTCTAACACAGTGCCATACACCAGAACACAGACATTCATTTCTCACAGTTCTGGGGGTCGGGAAGTCCAAGACCACGCCCGGCTAATTTTTGTATTTTTAGTAAAGAGATGGTTTCACCATCTTGGCCAGAATGATCTTGAACTCCTGACCTCATGATCCACCCATCTCGGCCTCCCAAAGTTCTGGGATTACAGGCATGAGCCACTGTGTCCAGCCTAAACTTTTTATTATGAAAAAATTCAAACATGCAGAAGTAGAGGCAGCAATATAAAGACCCTCATGCGCCACTCACCCAGATGCCACCATCCTCAGTGCTACCCCACACTTGCTGGGATGCAGATGCTGGGGCCTGGGCACATAGTGGTAGATAAAGCCACAGGTGGGGGAAGGGTCAGAGGAGGAAGAAGGCGATGTGCCTGTGTTTGGTGGTGGGCAGATCTATGCATGCCTGCCCCCAAGACCAAGGGAGCCAAGAGACCAAAGACAGAGGCTGACAAATCCAGTTTCTGAGAAAGAAACATTTAATGGGGACTTAGGAACAGAGGCTATGTCTCCGGCAGCCGAGAGATGGCAGATCCCTGCAGCCGCCCTCCAGAAAGTGTTCTTTATATAGCAGGCTTTTGGGGTGAAACGTGTAGCTGGTCATGTCTTCAGACTTTGTTGTCAAGACTCATGAGCACTGGGGAGGTTGGATAAGCATCTTTACAAGGGGTCATCTATGTGATGGGCATTGTTTAAAGACCTTGCTGCAGGACACATTGTTATGCAGGGGTCAGACACCAGTCCTCATGGCAGTTACGCTTCAAGGTGGCATCACTCCTGCTGTTTTCCTATAGCACGCTCGTGTATGTGTGTGTGCACGCATGCACGCACATGTGTATGCTCACAGGTGGTAACACGAGGGCTGATTCTGCCTCCTCCTAGTTTCCTGCACTGGGGGTAGAGTCTGGCTCTAGTCGCTTGCTGGCAACTCCTTGGTGACTCTCTTTAGGAAGTGGAGCACTCAGGGCCGGGTACAATGGCTCATGCCTGTAATCCCAGTACTTTGGGAGGCTGAGGCAGGTGGATCACCTGTGGTCAGGAGTTTGAGACCAGCCTGGCCAACTTGGGGAAACCCTGTCTCTACTAAAAATATAAAAATTAGACGGGCGTGGTGGCATGTGCCTGTAATCCCAGCTACTCGGGAGGCTTAGGCAGGAGAAACACTTGAGCCCGTGAGGCGGAGCTTGCAGTGAGCCGAGATTTTGACACTGTATTCCAACCTGGGTAACAGAACAAGACTCCATCTCAAAAACAAAAAATAAAATAAAATAAAATAATAAAATAAAATAAAATAAAATAATAAAATAAAATATAAAATAAAATAAAATAATAAAAAATAAAATAAAATAAAAGTGGGGCACACAGCGTGCTTTGTCTTTAGCTTTAAGCCTTAACCCAAATTCTGAATCCCCAAGAACATGTCATGGCTGCGTATGTTGGCTCAAGCCTGTAATCCCAGTGCTTTGGGAGGCCAAAGCAGGTGGATCACTTAAGGCATGGAGTTGGAAAGCAGCCTGGGCAACATAGCGAGACCCTGTCTCTAAGAAAAATGAGAAAAAATTAGCTGAGTGTGGTGGCATCTCTAGTCCCAGCTACATGGGAGGCTGAAGCAGGAGGATTGCCTGAGTCCAGGAGGTCATGACTGTAGTGAGCTATGATCATGCCATTGCACTCCAGCCTGGGTGACAGAGTGAGATCCTGTCTCAAAGGAAAAAATGAAAAACAAGAAAAGTCTCAGAATTGCCCTGGTACACGTGCTCAGTATAGCTCTCGTGTATGTTACCTGCATGCTGACGACGACTCTCTGAGGTAGGTACTATTGTTGCACCTGTTTCTGTGAGTGGAGACAAGTGGTTAGAGAGGCTGCGGTTAGTTATTCAAGGCTACACAGCTAGGATGTAGCAGAGCAGAGACTTGAACCTGTATCTGGCACCAGACACCTCATGACTAATCTTTCTACAGCAGTTCTCAAACTTTTTGGTTGCTGAATCCATTTACGTTCTTAAAAACTGTTAAGAACCCCAGAGAGCTTTGGTGTATGTGGGTTATAGCTATCAATATTTATCATATTAGAGGCCAGGTGCGGTGGCTCACGCCTGTAATCCCATCACTTTGGGAGGCCAAGGCAGGTGGATCACCTGAGGTCAAGAGTTTGAGACCAGCCTGACCAACATGGCGAAACCCCATGTCTACTAAAAATACAAAAATTAGCCAGGCGTGGTGGCAGGTGCCTGTAATCCCAGCTACTTCAGAGGCTGAGCCAGGAGATTCACTTGAACCCAGGAGGCAGAGGTTGCAGTGAGCCGAGATCGCGCCACTGCACTCCAGCCTGGGCGACAAGA
>NW_026652294.1:20334171-20338467 GCF_009828535.3 Hylobates moloch | reverse complement strand
TCAAAAGACTGTTGCAGAACCCCAAAGGGTAGGTTTGAGTACCTGACACGCTGTAAGCCAAACACTGACACATGGGCGCTTAGGAGCAGAGAAAGGTTTATTCAATTTGGCCACAGCCTGAGGATGGGAGAGCCAAACTCTCGAATCTGACCTTCCTTTTTAAGGTGGGTAGGGCAGGAGGTGAGATTCCCTCATGATCAAAGTTGTTTGCGTCCCTTCGCCAATCAAACTTCTGGACATCGCCAAGGAGGTCCCATGACCTCAGGATCTTCGTTCTTTAGAAGCAAAACAAGCTCACGAATCTGGCAGGCAGCCTCCAGGGGGCAGAATGTGAAGTTAATCAATTACTAGTGAATTGGTGAACACCCTCTACTAAATGACCACATGTGGAGGAAGAAAAGAACAGAGAAGAAAATAAGTAACAAACATCTTATGGTTGTTATAGCATAGGCTGGGTTACAGCTCCCAAGGTGGATTACTTTGGAAGCCTGCTTACTGTTAAACGTGACTTGAAGGTTATCAACAGTTATTCATTCAATTACTCATGAATTTTCTGGGCAGCGGGTGGGGGATTCCCCGAACTGAGGACTCGTTCCCATTTCGGACCATATAGGGTAATGTATAGATGTTGCCATGGCATTTGTAAAACTGTCAAGGCACTGGTGGTAGCGGTAGCGTCTTTTAGCACAAGAATTAATTTTAATTAGCATATAATGAGCGGTGAGGATGATCAGAGGTTTTGGCAGGTTTGGTCCGGGCCTCTACCGCATCCTGTTTTATCAGGGGGTCCTTGTGATCTGTAACTTGTGAAACCAGCCCTGCCGAACTACCTCAATATGAAAATAGTCTTAACCTTTGAAAAGAAGCCTACAGTTCTAATTGATAGTCATATTTCCTGGTAATAATGTTGTAATCAACATCTTTGTATATTCCTTAAGCACTTAAATACTTAAAAAGGGGGGCTGTGTCAACCCTGAAGAGGATCGTTGAGACTTTACTCATCTCCGTTCTGCATGATAAAAGAAAAATAAATCCTGTTATTCCAGCAAATTTATTTTTTAATTAAGAGATCAAGGCCGGGCATGATGGCTCACATCTATAATCCCAGCACTGTGGGAAGCCCAGGCAGGTAGATCACCTGAAGTCAGGAGTTCTAGACCAGCCTGGCCAACATGGTGAAACCCCGTTTCTACTAAAAATACAAAAATCAGCTGGGCGTGGTGGTGAATGCGTGTAATCCCAGCTACTTGGGAGGCTGAGGCAGGAGAATCGCTTGAACCCAGGAGGCAGAGGTTGCAGTGAGCTGAGATCACGCCACTGCACTCCAGCCTGGGTGACAGAGTGAGATTCTATCTCAAAAAATAAAAGAGAGAGAGATTAAAAGTCTTAGATTTGCCTGTCTATTCCTATGCCAATATCTGTCTGTCAACGAAGAGTCAAACTCTGTAAAATATTTGAATAGATTTATTCTGAGCCAAATATGAGTAAGCATGACCCATGACACAGCCTTCAGGAAGTCCTGAGAACGTGTGCCCAAGGTGGTTGGGGTGCAACTTGGTTTTATATATATATTTAAGGAGGCATGAGACATCAATCAAATACATTTGAGAATACATTGGTTTGGTCCAGAAAGGCAGGACAATTCGAAGTCAGGGGGCTTCCAGGCTATAGGTAAATTTAAACATTTTCTGCTTGACAATTGGTTTAGTTTGTCTAAAGACCTGGGATCAATAGAAAGAAAATGTTGAGGTTAAGATAAAAGATTGTGGCTGGGCACAGTGGCTCATACCTGTAATCCCAGCACTTTGGGAGGCCGAGGCGGGTGGATCACCTGAGGTCAGGAGTTCGAGACCATCCTGACCAACATGGTGAAACCCCCGTCTCTACTAAAAATATAAAAATCAGCCAGGTGCAGTGGCGCGCCTGTAATCCCAGCTACTCGGGAGGCTGAGGCAGGAGAATCTCTCAAACCCAGGAGGCAGAGGTTGCAGTGAGCAGAGGTCCACTGCACTCTAGCCTGGGCGACAAAACAAGATTGCGTCTCAGAAATAAAATAAAATGAAATAATAAAATAAAATAAACAAAATAAAAAAGATTGTGGAGACCAAGTCTCTTTTGAAGTCTCATAGTGGCTGCCCTTAGAGACAAGAGAGGACAAATGTTTCCTATCAGACCTTTAAAAGGTGCTAGACTCTCAGTTACCACCAGTAACACTCTAGTCTGGATGACAGCAAGTCTCCTTCTAAAAAAAACAAAAAACAGAAAACAAAAAACCACCTCTGATCCCCAAGTTTTCAGTGAGACTGATTTGAGTAATAATAAAATTCCAGTCTCCTGAACAGCCTGCTCTGCATGAATTACTCTTTCTCTATTGCATTTGCTGTGTCTTGATATAAATCAGCTCTGTCTAGGCAGTGGGCAAGGTGAACCCCTTCAGCGATCATATTGGAAATCAAGTCATGAAACAGAGGGTTAAATAAAACTCACTCATCTGATGAGAATTTATAGTTTATAGGGCATGACTCCCCAGACCCCTTAGATAGGAATTTGGGCAAGGTTTAAAAAAAAGCAGAGCTTAGTCCTCAGATCTACCTATCTATCTATCCATCCATCCATTCATCTATCCATCCATCTATCCATTATCATCTATCTGCTTCTGAGACCTGGAAGGCTAGTAAAGGTAATCAAAATATCCTTCTTTGATATATTTTGAGATGGCTGCTCCTGAAAACAGAAGCAGCCCTGCAAAACGGTCTTCTATTATTATTATTATTTTGAGACTGAGTTTCATTCTGTCCTCCAGGCTGGAATGCAGTGGCATGATATCTGCTCATTGCAACCTCCGCCTTCTGGATTCAAGCGATTCTCCTGCCTCAGCTTCCTGAATAGCTGGGATTACAGGCACACACCACCACACCCAGCTAATTTTTTTTTTTTTTTTTCTATTTTTAGTAGAGATGGGGTTTCGCCATGTTGACCAGGCTGGTCTTGAACTCCTAACCCCAGGTGATCCGCCCACCTCGGCCTCTCAAAGTGCTGGGATTACAGATAGGCTTGAGCCACTGTGCCCGGCAAAAGCGGCCTTTTGTGGGGGAGATTTGCATCTGTAGAAAATCTGCATTGCTGCAGCCTGGTTTTCTCCGAGGCCCTCCCTTGTCCAGATCTAGGAAAGAGGAACTGAGAGTCTGACACCCTAAAACTCTGAAAGAAACATTTACCATCTTTTTTCTCCAAGGACTGCTACCTGTGAGGTTTCATCTACATAACAAGACCACCTTTGCCAGTCAGACCTCCTCTTCTCCCTTTCCCATAACCTGTTTTGCCAGGATCCAAACCCCAAATCTTTCTGTAACCTCAAGATGGTATATGAGCTACTACAGCTCTTTGTGGGGTTGGAGTGCTCCCTCTGTCATTCTCCCTCATGGACACGTTAATAAATTAGTATACCTTTTCTCCTATTCATCTGCTTTGTGTAGACTAAGCTCTGGTTTTTTCAGCTTGCACAAATTCCTATCTAAGGCATCAGAAGAGTCGTGCCCTACGGTTATACCCGAGCGAGTTAGAGAAAACGCTACACTTTGAGACGAATTAAGGGTCCTTTATTTAAGCCGGCGGCCAAAGAGACGGCTAATGCTCAAAATTCTCTCGGCCCCAAGGAAGGCGCTTGATTTACTTTTTTTTACCTTGGTTTAGGAAGGGGAGGGGAGCTCAAATGCAATAATTCTACAGAAGTAAAAACATGCAAGAATCAAAAAACAAATGGTTACAGAGAAATAAACAATTTAAAAGACAAATGGTTACAAAAAAAGCAACAGAACCAGGTGCGGGGCTCTAAATCCTTCCTAAGAGTTAGATATGGATGCTCTGCTGGACACAGACTCAAGGCTTTATGTTGTTACCTTTTTGAGCAAAATCTTGGGACCTTCATACATTGTTTGTTCTAGTACCTTATCAGTTAATTGGGCTCCTTTGAAATGCTAAGGATCTGCTTACACAGGTTAACTCCTTGAGGAAGTAAGGGGACCTTAATATCTTGTAAATCAAGGGGCCAGATGGAGTTTGTCCGGCTTTCCCAGCTAAGGGAGAGTCTATTCATAAGGGAAACAGGGCTAGGTAATTAAGGAGACGAAAAGGGAAAATTTAAAAATAGGGTTAGTAAAAACAAGGTTAAAATAGGGTTAGTAAAAAACAAGGTTAGGCATTACACTACAAACCCTAAATTCCGGAAGTGCTGGGAGGTGCTTGGAATATAGGTGTGAGCCACTACATCTGGCTTCTTAACCATTTTTAAGTGTA
>NW_026652294.1:20326682-20334071 GCF_009828535.3 Hylobates moloch | reverse complement strand
GGTGGATTCTCATACCTCCTGCTTTAAAACCTGTTGCAGTATTGCATGGCATGCAGCCTCTGGAAAATTCCGCCGTTCATTGTGAGAACATGAGAGTAGGAAGACAACAGCTTAAACATGATGATGAGAACCTTGGACCTTACAGGCCCTGAAAAGGCTGGGCACACTTGGAAGCCACCGTCTTCTTCCCTGTAGCTCGCCTGGGCAGGTGGCCACAGCTAGCCACCTGAGGCCGGTCCGTGGTCCATTCCTGGAAGGCGTGGCTTCTGGCCGGTGCCCTGGGGGAGCTCATTGCCTGGAGATCCCCTGTCAACGCCCCGCTTCACCGTCCCCCACGCTTCACCGCCCCTCCGCTTCACTGCCCTCCCCCGCCCCCTCCCCGACCCCCTCCGCTCCCCCCGCCCATCCCCAGCCTCTTCACCGTTCAGTCCGGATGCCTCCTGGAAAGAAAAGCCATACAGCACGAAGGAAAGCAGGCGCGGGAAAGTTGCTGTGAAGCTGGAGGGGAGAGGAGGGGGCGAGAGGGAAAAGCTGCAGAAAGAAAGAGGAAGGAATGAAGGCACGCGGGGGAAGGAGGGGACGGCGGGTGCTGGGGGCAGGGGAAGGCCTACGCGTCTTCCACTGTCCTGAGAGGGAGGAGGCACAGATGAAGCAGGCCCCAAGGGCCGGGTGCCATGAGAGGGAGAGGGAGAGGAAGAGCAGCACCCCAAGAAGGTGGAACGAGGGAGGGCGGCCGCCCGGCTGGCCTGGGGTGGGGCAGGTGCAGCCTTCCCGGCTCCCCAAATTGCCCAGCTGTCCTGAAAATAAATCTCATGGGAAAGCGGGGAAGAAGCTGCCCGACCTCCAGACCCCCAGGACCTCCCTGTCCTCCTCTTGACTGCACCTTTGGGCCCTGCCTTTTAGATGGAATCTGATGGGGTCTGATCCCCGCCTGCCCCTGCACACCCTGCCTCCTTCCTCCTCGTGCTCCTCCGCTGGCCTCCTCCAGTGGCTTCGGTGCTTTCTCACCTCACTGGGTCCGTTCTTATTAATTAATTATTTATTGAGGCAGAATATTACTGTGGTTGCCCCTGCTGGAGTGCAGTGGCACCATTTTCGCTCACTACGGCCTTGACCTCCTGGGCTCAGGTGATCCTCCCACCTCAGCCTCCCAAGTAGCTGGGACTACAGGTGCGCACCACCACGCTGGCTAGCTTTTTGTATTTTTGGAAGAAACGGGGATTCACCATGTTGCCCAGGCTGGTCTCAAACTCCTGAGCTCAAGTGATCTGCCCGCTTCAGCCTCCCGAAGTGCTGAGATTACAGGTATGAGCCATCTCGCCTGGCCTCACTGGGTCCGTTCTGACTTTGGGAGGGTGTGGTGGGATTTGGGCCCCTGCTGTGGTGGGATTTGGGCCCCTGCCCGCCACAGACAGGAGGTGGGAATCTTTCAAGGAAGCCAAATGGCTGGGGGGATGCGGGGAGGTCTCCTCTGGAGAAGGAGGGCCAGGTTCCGGTTGATGGCCAGGTCAGGGCAGTCAGGCCATTGGTAGTGCAGGCCATTGTCCCTGCCTTGCTGGAGGGAGAGCGCTTTGCCAGAGAGGAAGAGACTACGCCTCTCACCTGTCCATTTGGGGGCTCGCTTTTCCCCTGCCTGATCATCCAGCTGACACTGTGCATGTCCCGTTCACCTGGGGTTGTAAGGTGAACAAACGCATGGCCATCCTTAGAGGGCCTGCTTCTGTCTGGTTTTGGCCTCTGGCTTTGAGGCTTTAGTTACTTGCAGGCGATCTTAATTTTAAGTAATAAAACAGATTTTTTAATAGTTGCTTTATTCAAGATATTTTTATGTATGGAGAGGAATACTCATTAACATTGGTACTTTATTGCTCAATTTATTCAAGTAATATAACTCTGAAAATCAATTTTCCTTAAGCATTTAAACATTATTAATTTGATTAATTATAAATCTAGTATTACAAATGTAGACTGATTCTTTTGAACACTCCAGACATCCTAACTAGCAGGCCAGACACACACAAATACAGTATTTCAGACTGATCGAGATGGCGGGATCTGCGCAATCTGATGATAGATTCTTCACAGAGATGCACAAACCAAGGAGATTTAAACGGAGACCTTTCATCATTAGGCTGAGTCTCTTTAAATCATGATAACAATGTTTATTTGTGGCATCTGGGACTAAGTTTCTCTTTGCATAGGGTGCTATTGGGGTACCTGTCAGAGTGGAGGAAAATGATGTGCAGCCACTAGAGGGCCCCTAAAATTTATTCTTTATATTTATTTATTTATTTTTAATTTTTTACAAACTAGAGCTGCGGTCTCTCCATGTTGCCCAGGCTGGTCTCAGACTCCTGGCCTCAAGTGATCCTCCAACCTCTACCTCCCAAAGGGCTGGGATTACAGGCGCAAGCCACTGTGCCCAGCCTAAAATTGATTCTTCTTAGTTATTATTATTTTTGGTGGCAGAGCAGAAAAGCATTTCTAAGTATATAAATACCTCTGACTTGACTTTTTACATCATCCTACCTAAATATGTTGTTGTTTTACTGACCACTAAGAATTTCTCTATATTACACACACACACACACACACACACACACACACACACACACAATCTCTGTCTCTCTCTCTCACTTAAATGAACAAATGAAAATATATTGTGTATAATTTCTTTTTTTGAATGCAGTTTATTTCATTTAGACTTTCTTCTTTCTTCGTTTTCCTGCCTCACTCTCCTGGTAGTGGTTACGGGTGGCCACCACCCGGTTAATTTTGTATTTTATAGAGATAGGTTTTTCCACTTGGCCAGCTCCACCCGCCTCAGCCTCCCAAAGTGCTGGGATTACACGTGTGAGCCACCTTGCCCAGCCTTCTTTTTGGTTTACTCCTCCCTGCTCCCCCCATCCCTTGTTTCTTCTCTCTCATTTCACACAGCTCTTCAGATAACTCATGTAAATGATCTTGGAATACAAGAAATATTCTCCATGATCATAGAATTTCAAAGGAATATAGGTACTTGTGCATGAGCATATGTAGCTTTTTTCATTGTTTTATAAAAACAAGATCAAGTGATGTATTAGGATTCTCTAGAGGGCCAGAACTAATAGGATCTATCTATCTATCTGTCGATCGATCGATCGATCTATCTATCTAATAGGATCTATCTATCTATCTATCTATCTATCTATCTATCTATCTATCTATCTATCTATCATCTATCTATCTATTATCTATCTATCTATTATCTATCTATCTATCTATCATCTATCTATCTATCTATCTATCATCTATCTATCTATCTATCTATCTATCTATCTATATCTATCTAAGGGGAGTTTTTAAGGAGTATTAACTCACAGGATCACAAGGTCCCACAAAAGGCAATCTGCAAGCTGAAGAGTAAGAAAGCCAGTCCAAGTCCCAAAGCTGAAGAACTTGGAGTCCGATGTTCGAGGGCCGGAAGCATCCAGCATGGGAGAAAGATGTAGGCTGGGAGGCTAAGCCAGTCTGGCCTTTTCACGTTTTTCTGCCTGCTTTATATTCTGGCCTCGCTGGCAGCTGATTAGATGGTGCCCACCCAGATTAAAGGTGGGTCTGCCTTTCCCAGCCCACTGACTCAAATGTTAATCTCCTTTGGCAGCACCCTCACAGACACACCCAGGATCAGTACTTTACATCCTTCAATCCAATCAAGTTGACTCAGTATTAACCATCACACATGATTATACACATCATTCTGTCCCTTTTCTCAATAATTTCTTGTAGAAATTTTGGCTGCATACTAGTCAATGGTGTGAATGTACCATAAATTACACATTCATCCACCAGTGGGAATTCACTTTATTTCCAATTTATTTACCCTGTAAACAGCATTACACTACTGATGACAAGCAGGCAACTGCGTTGGAGAGGGAGGTCATCATGGCTGCAAGGAAGGGACTGGACCCATGCAATATACTACCCCTAAAGGCAGCTTCAGATACCAAAGAAGACCCTAATTTAGTCCTCTCTATCACCAACAAGAGAATAGTGGGCTGCATCTGTGTAGAGGACAACAGTACCATCACCTGCTTTGGGCTGCACAAAGGCGAGACCCAGCTATGGCCCAGCTATGGAACCCATTACAAGCTGGTGACCCACCAGCTGATGTACTGAGCACCTGCACCAAGTTACTGACAGAATCTCCTAATATTCTACTGTTTGTATATACCACATTTTCTTTTTTTAAAATACTTTATTTGGCCGGGCACGGTGGTTCATGCCTGTAATCCCAGCACTTTGAGAGGACGAGGAGGGCGGATCACGAGGTCAGGAGATTGAGAGTATCCTGGCTAACATGGTGAAACCCCGTCTCTACTAAAAATACAAAAAATTAGCCAGGCGTGGTGGCAAGTGCCTGTAGTCCAAGCTACTCGGGAGGCCGAAGCAGGAGAATCACTTGAACCCAGGAGGCGTAGGTTGCAATGAGCCGAGATCGTGCCGCTGCACTCCAGCCTGGGCGACAGAGCGAGACTCCATCTCAAAACAACAAAAACAAAAATAAAACAAAGAACACTTTATTTTTTAAACTTTTATTATAGGTACAGGAGTATATTTTTAAACTTTTATTATAAACTTATAGGTATGACAGAATCTCCTTTTTCAAGGCTGAATAATATTCTACTGTGTGTACATACCACCTATTTTGTAGCATATGACAGAATCTCCTAATATTCTACTGTTCGTATATACTGCATTTTCTTTTCAAAAATATTTTTTAAACTTTGATTATAGGTACAGGGGGACGATGAATGGTTTGTTACATGGGTGATGAGGACTACACTGCGATTTTTTCATTTTGCTCAAATTCCTATCTAAGGGATCTGAGGGATCATGCCTTTCAAATCATAAATTCTCACCGGATGGGTTTTGTTTAACCCTACATATCGTGACTTACTTTTCAACCTGACTCTGGCATAGCATTATGAGACAAGGAAGAAAATAAAAATATTTTATCTTAAAACATGTTTCTTTGCCATATCTTGAAATGGCCCTGCAAAGCTGTCCTTTGTGGGGAAAAATTTGCAACTGTAAAGAATCTCTATTAATGTAGCTAGATTTTTTTCTTCCAGGCCCTCCCAATCCTAAACAGATTAACTAGGATTCTAGCCCCTTTAAAAAATCTGAATAGGGGCCGGGCGCGGTGGCTCATGCTTGTAATCCCAGCACTTTGGGAGGCTGAGGCGGGCGGATCACGAGGTCAGGAGATCGAGACCACGGTGAAACCCCATCTCTACTAAAAATACAAAAAATTAGCCGGGCGTGGTGGCGGGCGCCTGTAGTCCCAGCTACTCGGAGAGTCTGAGGCAGGAGAATGGCGTGAACCCAGGAGGCGGAGCTTGCAGTGAGGCGAGATCATGCCATTGCACTCCAGCCTGGCGACAGTGCGAGACTCCGTCTCAAAAAAAAATCTGAATAGGAAACATTTGTCATCTATTGTCTCTAAAGGCAGCCACTATAAGCCTTCAAAAGAACCTTGGTCTCTGCAATCTTTTTTTTTTTTTTTCTGGAGTGGGGGATTACAGGCACCTACCATCACACCTGGCTAATTTTTGTATTTTTAATAGAGATGGGATTTCACTATGTTGGCCAGGCTGGTCTCAAACACCTGACCTCAGGTGATCCACCTGCCTCAGCCTCCCAAAGTGCTGGGATTACAGGCACGAGCCACTGTGCCTGGCTGGTCTCCACAATATTTTAACCTGAACATGTCTTTTCTATGATCCCAGTGATCGCAGGTCTTTAGACAGCTCAGCTGTTGTAACCAAGCGAGTTATAGAGAAACGCCACATTTTGAGACAAATTAAGGAGTCCTTTAATAGCCGGCAACTGAGAGGCAGCTAACGCTCAAAATTCTCTCGGCCCCGAGGAAGGGGCTAGTTTTGTTTTTATACCGTGGTCTAAATAGGGGAGGGGGAAGTTTAGCTGAGGCAGTTTTTACAGAAGCAGAACTGGCAAAAAGTTAAAAAAATTAATTGGTTACAAATGTGGTTACAAAAAATAAACAGTTCCAGGTGCAGGGGCTTAAACTATCACAAAGAGATAAATACAGGGGTTTGGGGTGCCATCCACCACGCGCGTCCCCAGGAGCTGCTAGTGCAGCTTGCCTCAATATCTTCTCTGTAGGTGCATTCCTGGACGTGCTGTGAGTCAGTTTACACTAGTTATGCCTTAAGGGAGGCTGCAAGTGAAGAAACTAAAATGGAGTCTGTCCGGCTCTCTTTCTGCTAGGAGAGAGTTACTCAGGTTAAACAAGGTAGGGTATCCCAAGCAAATTGTCAACCAGTGTTGCAGGAATCAAAGGACCAAAGAGACCAAATGGGTGAAACAGGAGGATTTTATTAAGGTGTGCACCGACTCAGCAGATTTGCATCCAAAAGGCTGAGCCCTGAACAAAGACAGGGCTTGACTTTTATACATACAACTGAGGGGGTTGGCCATCTAGTTGCATGAAGCTTACAAGGCAGGCAAGCGGACTTACAGAGGCAGAACAAAGGCAGTTAATCATACAGTGACAGGTTTTGCAACTCGAGGAAAAAAACAGGAACTTATCAAACTAAGGCAGGATTTACAGCTGGTACATGTCTTACCTGAGCATGTCTGATGACCTTGTTATGTTACACAGAGGAGAAACAGGAACTTTGAAAAGTAACCTTGAGTTTCACTAAGGAAGGGTTACTAAGAGGGGAGTGGGGAGCCGGGATAGGAGAAAAACCTGTTTTCTCATCCTGGCCCATAACTGGGAGGGGAGGGGGCTCTGGAGCACATCCTTTGAGGGCTCTGGTTTTGCAGATAGTTATCAAATCGTTGCCAGAGCTCTGCTGCCTATCACCAGGTCTTGGAGTGGGTCAGCCTGGCAAGAGAAAACTTGTTTTTCTCTTTTAAACCCTGCTTCACCAGAAAATGTTTAAATTTATCATAGCCTGGAAGACCTCCTACCTTTGAGTTGTCCCGCCTTTCCAGACCAATCCAATGTATTTCTTTTTTTTTTTTTTTTGAGACGCAGTCTCGCTCTGTCGCCCAGGCTGGAGTGCAGTGGCACGATCTCGGCTCACTGCAAGCTCCGCCTCCCGGGTTCACGCCATTCTTCTCCTGCCTCAGCCTCCCAAGTAGCTGAGACTACAGGCACCCGCCACGATGCCTGGCTAATTTTTTATACTGTTAGTAGAGACGGGGTTTCACTGTGTTAGCTGGGATCATCTCGATCTCCTGACCTTGTGATCCACCTGCTTCCACCCTCCAGAGTGCTGGGATTACAGGCGTGAGCCACCGCGCCCGGCCCAGTGTATTTCTTAAATGTATTTGATTGATGTCTCATTCCTTCCTGAAATGCATAAAACCAATCTG
>NW_026652294.1:20221704-20326621 GCF_009828535.3 Hylobates moloch | reverse complement strand
TCTTCAGAGATTTGAAGTTCTATTGGGAAAGAAAGTCACGAATCATCACTGTGCTCTGAGCTGAGGTGGAGGAAGGGTCCGTTCTCTTGGTGACCCAGCAGCTGAGCCTGAGCCAGTGACATGGCAGCACCCATGTGAGGAGCAGCGAGCTGGGGTCATTTCACCTCCTCCTAGGGGAACTCCAGGAAGAGACTGATTGATGAACATAAGAATTAGGGGCTGGGAGGCCGGGTGTGGTGGCTCATGCCTGTCCAGCACTTTGGGAGGCCGAGGTGGGTGGATCATCTGAGGTCGTCAAAAGTTTGAGACCAGCCTGACCAACATGGGGAAACCCCATCTCTACTGAAAATACGAAAGAATTAGCCAGCCGTAGTGGCAGATGCCTGTAATCCCAGACACTTGGGAGGCTTTGGCAGGAGAATTGCTTGAACCTGGGAGGCAGAGGTTGCAGTGAGCCAAGATTGTGCCATTGCACTCCAGCCTGGGCAACAGAGTGAGACACTATCTCAAAAAAAAAAAAAAAAAAAGAGGGGCTGGATGCAGTAGCTCACATCTGTAATCCCAGCACTTTGCGAGGCCAAGGCAGGAAGATCCCTTGAGCCGAGGAGTTTGAGACCAGTCTGGGCAACACAGGAAGACCCCGTCTCTACAAATAATACAAAAATTAGCAGAGAGCAGAGATCACACCAGGTCACTCCAACCTGGACAACTGAGTTAAGACCCTGTCTCACCAAAAAAAAAAAAAAAAAAAAAAATCACATCCTTCTCCAGCCTTGGAAATGAATACCAAATTGACTGCCACCACTCCTAGACTGGGGATCCAGGGTGACTGGTTTTCAACTCTGAGGCAGCACTCAGACGGCCTTTGTTGAATTCATTAATTAGGAATTTCTCTCATTCATCCCCCAAGTCATAACCCCCCATTTCTAGGCATCTAAGAAGGAAAAACACACACACAGGCATGGGCTCACCTCTTCTGCTGGAAGCTCCTCTGTCCTCCTGCTGCTTCCACTGGGAGCTCAGGTCTTGTGGGGAAGGGGCACACGAGGGCATTTTATTGGTGAGATTCCCACCTCCCACTGGGTGACGCCCTTCCACACCCTCTAACCTGATGAGGCTTTGATTTAATTATAACAGGGAATTAGGTTTTTACTGGTGACATATCTCCAGTTAATTATAACTTCAGTAAGTCCTTCATCCTGACAGCCCATTTTTCTTTCATATGAAGGTAAGATTAAATTGCCTTTATATTAAATTAGGCGTAATGTACTAACTTCAAAACTTATTTTAGAGATGTTTCCATCAGTTGTCAGTAAAGATAATTCCTGTAATATGTTGTAGGCTTCAAGCTTTGCTTGGAATCCTAAAGTATTAAGTATGATTGGATTTGCAATTTTACAAAATGGTTTAAATTCATATACATCAGACTCAAAGGTAATAAGGGCAGGCATCCCATTGAGGAAATTCTAAGTAATTTTTATTTATTTTATGAAATGAGACTATGTTGAAGATGAAGCCTGCAGTGGCAGAACGTCTACATCAATTTGCAAAGAAAAGATTCATTTTGTTGGTGCCCTCATTGAATATGACTGATGAATAACAGCAGAAACAATAGCCAATTCGAAACCAACCTGACCAAAACAATAGCCAATGCCATAGATGTCTCAACTTGTTCAGCTTACACAATTCTGATGGAAAAATTACAGTTGAGCAAACTTTCCACTTGACGGCTATCAAAACTGTTGCACAGACAAGATCAGCTGCAGACAAGAGTAGAGCTTTCTTTCTTTTTTTAAAAAAACTTTTTTTGAGTGGAGTCTTGCTGTGTCGCCCACAATCTTAGTTCACTGCAACCTCTGCCTCCCAGGTTCAAACGATTCTCCTGCCTCAGCCTCACAAGTAGCTGGGACTACAGGCCTGGCTAGTTTTGTATTTTTCTTATGGAGACAAGGTTTCATTGTGTTAGCCAGGCTGGTCTCAAACTCCAGACCTCAGGTGATCTGTGCGCCTCAGCCTCCCAAAGTGCTGGGGTTACAGGCATGAGCCCCCATGCCTGGCCAAGAGCAGAGCTTTCAAAAGATGTTTTAAATAGGATCAAGATCCTGAGGCATTTTTTTAAACAGTAAGGAGATGAAACATGGCTTCACCAGTACAATCCTGAAGACAAAGCACAGTCAAACTAATGGCTACCAAGAGGTAGAAATGGTCCAGTCAAAGCAAAAGCAGATCATTCAAGAGCAAATATCTTGGCAACAGTTTTTTGAGATGCTCAAGGCACTTTGCTTGTTGAATTTTGGAAGACCAAAGAGTGATCATATCTGCTTATTATGGGAGTGTTTTGAAGGAGCCAAAATTTTAGCAGAAAAACACCCAGGAAAGCGCCACGAGAAAGTCCTTCTCCAACACAACAGTGCTCTTGATCGTTCCTCTCATCAAGGGCAATTTTGCAAGTGTTTCAATGAGAAATCATTAGACAACCACCTTGAAGTCCTGATTTGGCTCCTTCTGACTTCCTTTTGTTTCCTAATCTTAAAAAATCTTTAAAGGGCATTCAGTTTAGTTAATAATGAGAAAAGGTGGCATTGACATAATTAAATTCCCAGGAACCTCAGTTCTCTAGGAATGGACTAAATGGCTGGTATCATTGCTTACAAAAGTGTCTTGAACCTGATGGAGCTTATGTTGAGAAATAAAATTTTTATTTTTTATTTTTATCTTTTAATTTTATTTTTCCACAAACTTTTTGAAGTCTCCTTGTATGAAGACTTGGTGGGGCATTTTGAGTGCAGGGGCTGTTGTTTTTGCCACTGTTCAAGTTTTTGGAGTTGTTATCCACTTCCCCTCCCCCCTTTACATACGCTCCATGATTAGAAGCATCCTGGTGATCACTAAGAGCTCCACCACTTCAACATCCTTTCTTCTAATTATTTCATAACTGGATCAGATTTTAGACACGATGATTTACACCATCAGTTAAAGATCCTTAGTTGTGGCAGGTCAAGATGATGACAGATGGCATAGTTGATTTCTAACTGCCTACAGAGACTAGTGTATATATTTTCTTTGAAGATCTCTAAAAGCAGATCTGGTGCTCATGTTCAAAGGGGCTTAGGTTGTCTTGCAAAGTGCTTCTTGCAGGGACTCCCTTGCACTTTGATCCAAAGAAGCTGAAGTTTGGATAAAATGGGGCTAAAGAATGGAGTTCAGGGAGCACAAAATGATGAGTCAGAGGTTTGGATTCATGTTTCATCTCTCTTCTAAATAGTTGCTTAGCCTCTTTGAGACTCAGTTTCCTCATCTGCACAATGGGAATGGTCATCTTTGCTTAGCTTTTTAGAATTTGTGACAATAATTGAACTAGACAATGAATATGAAAAGACTTTAAAAACTATAGGCCGGGCATGGTGGCTCACGCCTGTAATCCCAGCACTTTGGGAGGCTGAGGCAGGTGGATCATGAGGTCAGGAGATCGAGACCATCCTGATTAACAAGGTGAAACCCCGTCTCTACTAAAAATGCAAAAAAATTAGCCAGGCTTGGTGGCAGGCAGCTATAGTCCCAGCTACTTGGGAGGCTGAGGCAGGAGAATGGCATGAACCTGGGAGGCAGAGCTTGCAGTGAGCCGAGACTGCACCACTGCACTCCAGCCTGGGTGACAGAGCAAGACTCTGTCTCAAAAACAAAAAGAAAAACAAAACAAAACAAAACAAAACAAAACAAAACAAAACAAAAACCATAAACCACCACACAAAGTGAAATGACCACATTATTTACTATTGGAATGATGATACCTACACTTTTGCCTGGAGTGGGTTTCAGGACTTTTATTAAGAATGGGCTTCATGGGTAGTCCCTAATGCCAATGAAGTGCTTGGCTGATTTTACTACTTTCAGAATAAAAAAAGGTGACCTGAAAACTCTTTATGCATGACTCAACACTTTCGGGTCTAAATATTTATCCAAAAGAAATAAGAACATATGCCCACAAAAAATATTAGCACATGAATGCTCATAGAAGGCCTATTCAGGAGAGCCTGAAACTGGAAACAACCCAACTGTCCAACAACAAATGAATGGATAGAGAAATGTTGGTATATTCATAAGGTGAAATACTATCAGCAATAAAAGGAAAAAATTACTGATACGTATAAAATGTGTATCACAGGCATTACGTTTACAGAAAAAATGCCTGACACTAAAGAGTACAAAGTATATAATTCCAAGGAATATTTGATGTTCTAGAATAGACAAAACTAATAATTGGTGACAGAAATCAAATAAGTGGTTGTCAGAATGGTGATTGGGGTGGGGAATATTGATTAAAAAGAGAAGCAAAGGAACACTTTTACACTGTTGGTGGGACTGTAAACTAGTTCAACCATTGTGGAAGTCAGTGTGGCGATTCCTCAGGGATCTCGAACTAGAAATACCATTTGACCCAGCCATCCCATTACTGGGTATATACCCAAAGGAGTATAAATCATGCTGCTATAAAGACACATGCACACGTATGTTTATTGCGGCACTATTCACAATAGCAAAGACTTGGAACCAACCCAAATGTCCAACAACAATAGACTGGATTAAGAAAATGTGGCACATATACACCATGGAATACTATGCAGCCATAAAAAATGATGAGTTCGTGTCCTTTGTAGGGACATGGATGAAACTGGAAAACATCATTCTCAGTAAACTATCGCAAGGACAAAAAACCAAACACCGCATGTTCTCACTCATAGGTGGGAATTGAACAATGAGAACTCATGGACACAGGAAGGGGAACATCACATTCCGGGTACTGTTGTGGGGTGGGGGGTGGGGGGGGCGGGGACAGCATTAGGAGATATACCTAATGCTAAATGACGAGCTAATGGGTGCAGGAAATCAACATGGCACATGGATACATATGTAACAAACCTGCACATTGTGCACATGTACCCTAAAACCTAAAGTATTAAAAAAAAAAAAAATGCTAGCACTGAATATAAAACTACGCAGGGAATCTAAGCATGTACAGCAGAATAGGACTATTGCCTTATCTTGCTCCGGATGTTAGATCTCTAGAAATGCAGTCAGAATTTACGTTAGCTTCTTTGGACAGGCAGGCCTCTCTATAGTAGACTTTTTTGTTGCTGTTCTTTAAATAAATGTATTTTTATTTATCTGATATTCTCTTTTTAATAAACCTCTTATTTTAAAAATTGATTAAAAAAAAAAGAGAAGCAAAGGAACTTTCTGGGGTGATAAATGTTTTATATCTTGACAGTGGTAGAAGTTAAATAGATGTGTACATGTGTCAAAACGCATCAAACTGTACACTTAAAATATATATAAATTATATCTAAAGTTTTACTTAAAATTATGTTTTGATATAAAGGTTTATTTAAAGTTTTCAATGGTTATTGTTAATTCTGTCTTGTTATGGGTTGAATTAGCTCTCCTGGCCCCCATGCAAATTCATATGTTGAAGTCCTAACCCTTGCTACCTCAGAATGTGACGATTTGTAAATGGAGTCATTGCAGATGGAATTAGATGAGTTTAGATGAGGTCATCCTGGAGAAAGGTGAGCAATCAATCCAATGTGACTGATGTCCTTATAGAAAGGGGTAATTCAGACAAATAGACACACACACAGGGAAAATGCCATGTGGAGAGGAAGGCAGAGATGGAGGTGATGCTTGTACTAGGCAAAAATGTCAAAGATTGCCAGCAAACCACCAGAAGCTGGTGTAGAAACATGGGACAGGCTGTTCTTCACAGTCTTCAAATGTAACCAAACCTATGTGACATCTCAGACTTCTAGGCTCCAGAACTATGAGATAATACTTTTCTGTTGATATGCCACCAGTTGTGGTACTTTGTTACAGCAGCCCTAGCAAACTCATACATGTCCCTAGAGTTTAGTTCTCAGTTCCATTAACTGCTCAACTCAACTATGTTAACTGAGCATCCTCAAGACCCTGTGAGAAAAACATAAATAAAAATTGTTCTCCTTGGATAACATATGTATGAAAAAAAAGGGAAAGAAGAGCTTAGTTCTGTTAGTTCCCAGCAGGAGTGCTGAGATTGTGTCCATATCAACCAGAATTATGTAAAATAGCTTTAAAAAGTACAGAGCCAACATACTCATTTACAGTGTGCAATTCTCAGTCTATCTAGCAATAGACTGAGAATGTATCACTCAGCCAACACATTTCTGTTCCAGTTTAAGAAATCTACTTGGGGAAGGCCGGGCGCGGTGGCTCACGCTTGTAATCCCAGCACTTTGGGAGGCCGAGGCGGGCGAATCACGAGGTCAGGAGATCGAGACCACGGTGAAACCCCGTCTCTACTAAAAATATAAAAAATTAGCCGGGCGTGGTGGCGGGCGCCCGTAGTCCCAGCTACTCGGAGAGGCTGAGGCAGGAGAATGGCGTGAACCCGGGAGGCAGAGCTTGCAGTGAGCCGAGATTGCGCCACTGAACTCCAGCCTGGGCGACAGAGCGAGACTCTGTCTCAAAAAAAAAAGTCTACTTGGGGAAGTGCATTAAGACTAGGAGATTGATAGGAGCATATAAATTGAATTTGGTTAAGAGATATTTTTAACAAGTTCTGAGAGCAGAATGAATCACCTTCCTCCACCAGAGGTACATAACTGCCCTGAGGTCATTAGTGATTCAGGGTTCCCACCTGCTAAGAGTATTCTATGAACATACTGACAGTCTACTTACTATTCATTATCTTTAAATTTTTATTTTTAATTGAAAAAATAATATTTTAAATATATTTATGGGGCACAATGTGATGTTTTGATATATGTTTACAACATGAAATGATTAAATCAGGCTAGTTAACATATTAACTACCTCACATACTTATTTTTCTATGGTGAAAACATTTAAGATCTACTTTTAGCAATTTTGAATTATGTAATGCATTATTATTTATTATAGTCACCATTCTGTGAAATAGATCCCTAAAGCAGATTCCTCTTGTCTAAATGAAACTTTCTACCCTTTGATGGACAGCTTTGCTTTCCCCATCCTCTCCCGTCCCCCAGCCCTTGGTAACCATCATCCTACTCTCTACTTGTAGTAGTTCAACTTGTTTAGATTTTGTGAGTGAGAACATGTGGTATTTGCCTTTAGTGTCCTCTGGGTTTATCCATATTGTCTTAAATGACAGGATTCCCCGCCTTTCTAAGGCTGAATAGTATTTCATTGTTATATACACACACACACACACACACACACACACACACGTATGTATACATATATATAAATATATATATATAACTTTTTTTCATTTATCCATTCACTTAATACATATGATGGAGGGCTTTGTATATGCCAGGCTCTGTAATGAATGCTGGAAATTCAGTAGTGAGAAAGACTCAGTCTCTGCCTCCAAAGAGCATCATGAGCTAGGTGCTGCAACGAGGAATTGCGAACTGTTGTCATGAGAGCACAGAGAAGTGACTCAACCAGACTTGAAGAATCAGGGGAGGCTTCTAAGCTAAGGGGGTGTGCCTGGGGATCACATTGTTTCAACTAGCAGTAACAGGATGTGCTCAGGTCCAGATGTGAGAGAGAGAGAGCATATGTCTTGAAGAAACTAACAGTAGCTCCCTATAGCTGAAGCAGGAGTACAAAATAGTGAGTTTAAGCAATGAGGCGAGAGATATGAAGAAGCTTGACCATGCAGCTACACCCGGCAGCATGCCCTCCGAGCCATCTCGTGGAAGCTGGAAATGGGAGTGCCTTGATACCAAGCCAGAGAGATTATAATACTAAGTAGATAGACTGAGCAGCACTTCCCTGGGAAGAATGAGACAAGCCCTGAATTTGGAGATAAGTTGTGGATTGGTGATTAGAGGAGAGGTAAGAGGCACCAAAGCGAGAAATAGTATTGATGCAAAGCTGAGTTTAATTGGATGACAAAATGGAGAGAGCATAAGGGGCTCAGACACAGACTGAGCAGAAAACAAATAGCATCTGAACCTAGATTGAGTTAGTAATGGATGAGAAAGAGTTCTTAAAGTTGATGGCCATGGGATCCATATATAAGAATGTCCAATCTCTCCAAATTGATCCACGAGTTCAGTGCAATGCCAATCAAAATCCCACTAACACGTTTATTCTGAAATGTAAATGAAAATACAAAATTTTTAAAAAGCAAAGCAATATTGAAAACCCAGGAAAAATTAGGAGGACTTATACAACCTGATTTCAAAACTTACCATTATCAAGACAGAGTGTTATTGACACAAGGAGAGACAAATAGATAAACGGAATGTGGTAGTCTGGAGATGCACCCACATGTGTGTGGTCAATTGATTTTTGGCCAAGGCGCCAAGTCAATTCAAAGGAGCAAGGAAAGTGGTACAGAAACAACCGGATAGTGTTTTGGAAAATAATGACAAAGGGCTTATAACCAGAATATAAGCATATAAATATAATTTTTTCAAATCAATAATAAGGCAAATATCTAATAAAAATGAACAAAGACTTGAAAAGTCACTTAAAAGGCTTATTAATTAGAAATATGCAAATGTTATTAGTCTTCAGTGAAATTTAAATTAAACCACAAGAGATACTATTATATCTTATGCCCACTAGAATAACCAAAGGAAAAAAGACAGACAAGACAAAATGCTGGTGAGGATGTGAAGCAACTGCAACTCTCAAACATTATTGGTGGTAATGTAAAATTTATACAACCATTATCAATAAAGGTTTGGCAGTTTCTTACGAAGTTGAATGCACTTCTCCACGATGCCTAGGCTTTTCACTCGTGGCATCTGGCTCCCTAGCATTGAAAACATATGTTCACAAGAAGACTTACAAATATATATTCTCCCACGTCGGGAGATATTTGCTATGTGTTTAACTGACGTTAAGATTAGTGCTAGAGTTTATAATGAGGTTCTTCAAATCTAAAAGAAAATGCAAAGCATATAATAGTAAGGGGTGCAAAAGATGTGAAAAGATAATTCACAGAGGAAACATGTGGAAGTATCATCAGCTTAATAACCACGAAAGTGCAATTAAAACCATTGTGACATACCATTTCAAACTCGTTTGGTTTCAAACAACGACAACAACAACAGAAATCTGTTGATACTAAATGCTGGCTAACCTGTGTGTAAGTGGGCACTGTCTTCCCGGTAGTACTGTAAATTACACTAATTACTTTGGAAAGAAGTTGGCAATATGTATTTAAGTAGACGGTGTATATACTCTTTGATGCAGCAGTTTCTTTTTTCTTTTTTTTTTTTGAGGTGGAGTCTCACTGTCGCCCAGGCTGGAGTGCAGTGGCCCGATCTCGGCTCACTGCAGGCTCCGCCCCCTGGGGTTCACGCCATTCTCCTGCGTCAGCCTCCCGCGTAGCTGGGATTACAAGCGCCCGCTACCTCGCCCAGCTAATTTTTTGTATTTTTAGTAGAGACAGGGTTTCACCGTGTTAGCCGGGATGGTCTCAATCTCCTGACCTCGTTATCCGCCCGCCTCGGCCTCCCAAAGTGCTGGGATTACAGGCGTGAGCCACCGCGCCCGGCCTTGATGCAGCAGTTTCACTAGGTATGTACCCATCCCCTTAAATTCCAGCATGAACAGAGAAATAATAATGTTTAGCATAGTATTCTATTACGGTTTATAAAATATGCAGGTCTGTTGAGGTTTTTTTTTTTTTTTTACATTCCTAATAAGGTTAATTTTTGCCTTCTCTCTCCTTTTTGCGATTAATCTTGCCAAAGTTTTAATTTATTCATTTTTTGAAGATAACCTTGATTTGATCTTATTTTTTTCTATTTTATTAATTTTGACTCTTACTTTTATTATTGCTTCCATTCTATTCCTTTTGGATTTAATCTGTTATTTCTCTTTGATCTTCTTAAACGTAACGACTTCCTAAATTATTTTCGGTGTTCCTTATTTCTTAATATATGAATTTAAGGCTATACATTTTCCACGAACCACTACTTCAGCAATGTCATAAAGGGTTCTGTATGTACTGGTTTCATTGTTATATGATGCTAAATGTTTGCTAATTCCGTTGTAATTTTTCCTTCAAACTACGAATTATAAAGATGTGTATTTTCAGTTACCAAGTGAGTGTGGCTTTATATTCTTGTTATTGATTTCTAATTTTATGGCACTGTAAAATATTTATTCTTTGGTACTTGCTGAGATTTTACTTATGGGCTATTCTGTGGTCAATTTTTTCAATAATTTCACATAAGCCAGCAAGCAAATGCATTTTCTTTGGTGGTAAATTTCTCTATTTTGTCCATTAGCTTAAGTTTGCTCATGAGATTGTTTAAATGTTCTGATTCCCACTAATATTTGGTATACTAAATATATCAATTCCTAGGACAGATATTGTCAAATCACGCCCTATGATTATAGATATATTACTTTTTCTTTGCAATTATGTCAATTTTTGAGGTTCTCTGGCTAGCCACTTACAGGTTCAAGATATATTCCAGACACTCTCATTTTATCCTCTATGTCTCTAACTTCTATTTTATATTTTCTCTTTATCTCTTTTTGTTGCATTCTGGCTAATTTTCCTGGTTTACTCATTCTCTCTCTAGCTGCATCTAATTTGATTTTAACCTAACTGCTGAGTTTTTAATTAATTGAAGTTAGATTTGTTGCTCCTTTAAAAACTCTGAACAGCTTTTTTGGTTGTTGTTTCCAATTTATTATTATTGTAACCAGCAGCTTAGCAGCTGAGCCTCAAACTACATTTAAAACCTTTTTCTTTTGTCTCCTTTTCTCTTCCCCATCCCGGTCTCAAGATATAACTTTGAGACAAACTACATATATGTTACCTTTCATCTTAAAATGCAGCCTCTGAATGTGCTGTGAGCCTCCACTCCGTTTCCTTTACCATACTGTACTCTCGTGCCTTACGCACATTTATTTACCTAAGCGCTTATTAAGCGTGGACCATGCTATCTCATCTGGTCATATATTTCCTTAGAAGCTTCAGGAGTCGGATCTTGATGGGGCCAGGCACCTCTGGATATCTCTTTCCAACAAAAGATTACTTCAAGGATGGAACCCACACCTGCCTGAAGAGTGGAATTGCTTTCTGCTCTTCCCCTGCCAGCATGGATAATGAAATCTCACTCCCTTTTGTCACAACTCGTTATTATTTTTGACTTTTTTTCCACAAGTGGTGAGAAGCCAGACCCTTTTGCCAGTTACAGCATTTCTATTTCTTATTACTTTGTTCATTTTAAATATACTTATAGTTCTTTTAGATTTAATGTATTAGTTGCAGGTTTTTTTTCGGGGGAGTAATTCTTCTTATTACATCACCTCATAAACATTCGTTTCCTTAAATATTCTTTTTTTCCCTAGTAAAGTCAACTTTAGCAGGATTTACATGTCTTTCTGGTTTTGGTTTTAGGTTAAGAGGAGAGAACCAGGAAACCACAGAGTTTAATTATCTTGGACTAATTTTAGATTTCCTTTCTCAAATTGTGTTTCTTACCATGCATGTTTAAACTTATCAGGGTTTAAATATAGTATGCATGTTTAATTCTTACACTCATGCATGGCAAAGTCATGATATTTTGCTAATAAATTGGACAGATAGCAAGTTTCCTCACCATTGATAACTGGATCCTTAATATGTTCATATGGCAGTGAGCTCCCTGTCAGTGAAGAAATTCAGGCCAAGCTGCATAATCTCCAGAGGGATGTAGTGGAAGGATTTGGTAAGAGTTGGACTAAAACACCATTATGGTCCAATTCTAACCACCCATGATGATCTCTACTCTCTTATATTCGTTACATTTCAAAGCTTGTCCACATCCACTGTCTTACTTGACAATGGGATGCCAGTGATTCAATGGTCTTTAGGCTTCATGCCTTAAATCTCCTATCCTATACAGGCATGTTCAGAAGGCCCAGGACACTTACTTAAGTCTCTCTTTCCCATGATTGGGACAGACTCCATTTTTTCAGACCCTGAGGTAGCTGCCACATCTACTCTAAATTCCTGTGGTCTCCTGGTAGGTTTGGGCTAGACTGGCCCTAATGCTTTGTGGGAAGGAGAATGGAGAGGAGCAGCAGCATCCACCAACACCTTCATGATTAATTATGATTCTTTGATCTCAGCCACAGCAGGAGCTCAGAAATTGTCAAAGCTTGAGTTCAATGTTTACATCCTGCTGAGAAAGTGTTTGAAATTCAGTCTGGCGGAAAAAATCATGAAACTTGCAGGTTGAGGTATAAGCTGTAATACTAACCCAGGGGAAAATGTTGGTTTGCTCATGTTCCAGCACTTCCCAAAGAAGATTTGGGGAGACTTATCACAAGGAACACATACACACAGTCATGAACAGAAACAGAACATATGAATTTCCAAAGAAAAATGAAACCAAACTGACAACTACTGAGTCTATTATTGCTTTTGGATATAAACAGTTGTAGCAGATTGTCTTTTCCAAAGATGGCACCACTATCTCTCATCACTGTTTTATTCTTCTGTAATGCAACCTTAGCACACTCAGCTGGGGTGTTTCTCCGCTCATGTATTCGTTTCCTAGGGCTGTCATGCAAACTGGGTGGCTCAAAACAATGGAAATCTATGCTGTCACAGTTCTGGAGGTCAGAAGTTCAAAGTCAAGGTGTCAGCAGAGTTGGTTCCTTCTGGGGGATCTAAGGGGGGATCTATTCCATACGTCTCTCCAGCTGTGGTGGTTGTTGGCAACCCTTGGTATTCCTCGACTTAAAGTTGCATCACTCATCTCTGCCTCCATCATCACATGGCTTTCTTCCCTGCATCCCTCTGTGTCTGTATATCTCCTCTTATAAGAATACCAGTTATTGGATTTAGGCACCACTCTAATCCAGTATGATCTCATCTTAATTATACCTGCAAAGAATCTATAAAATAAAGGCATATCCCAACATTCTGGGCAGATATAAATTTTAGAGGACATTTTCTACCCTGTATAACTCCTTTGAATCTGAGCAGCTCTTGTGATTGCTTTGACCACTAGAATATTGTATGAGAGATTCTGTGCCAGTTTCGAGCTAGTTTCTGCTTTTTGCCTCCTGGGATTTTTGGTCTTGGACGTCTCCTCTTGGAACCAAGCCATCCTGCTATGAGAAGTCCATGCCACCCAGAGAGGCTACATGTAGGGAGATGGTGTTTAGATGGAGCTTCAGTTAAGCTCCTAGACAATAGCTACCATCACTTGCCAACCATGCACCTGAAATACCTGGGACATTCAGTCTAATGGAGCCTTCATGTGACTACAGCCTCAGCCAACATTTGCAACTACATGAGAGATCCGTTTGTTTGTTAAATGCACCGTGCTTGTCCCAAACTTGGGGCCTTGGAACTAACTCTTCCTTTTGTCCAAATGACTTTTCCCTCAAGCATTCACATGGAAAGCTCCTTAACATACAGGTCTGAGGGCAAATATTACCTCCTCAAAATAGCCACTCGAATGTATAACCCCATGTTATTTTCATTATAGAACTTATTGATATCTGAAACTCTCTTGTTTATGTATTTGTCTACTTGGTTTTTATTCCAGATTTCCTACTCTTTCCCTCAAAATTTAACCTGCATGCAGGAGAAACCTTGTCTCTCTTCCTTACTGCACTATTGGCAACTTCCTAACAGTGTTGGACACATAGTTGATTCTCAATAAAGAAATGTTGAATGAATAAACAAATGAGAATATGTGTTTTCAAGTTAGAAGTGAGTCAGGTAGACTGGGGTCCAAATCTTAGCTGTACCATTTATTTGAGTCCTAAATGGGAATCAAAATATTCATCTCAAAGTGCTTTTGTAATTATTTGATGAAATAATTTATGTGTAGCATGTACACATTCCAGCTGGGGAACTCAGATTTAAAAAAAATACAATTAATGTTATTAGAACTTGCTTTTTTAGGGTGTAGTGGCTCACACCTGTAATCCCAGCACTTTGGGAGGCCGAGTCAGGTGGATCACCTGAGGTGGGGAGTTCAAGACCAGCCTGGCCAACGTGGAGAAAACCCACCTCTACTTAAAATACAAAATTAGCTGGGCGTGGTGGCTCACACCAGTGATCCCAGCTACTCAGGAGGCTGAGGCAGGAGAATCGCTTGAACCCTGGAGGTGGAGGTTGCAGTGAGCCGAGATAGCGCCACTGCACTCCAGCCTGGGCAACAAGAGTGAAACTCCGTCTCAAAAACAACAACAACAACAACAACTTGCTTTTTTATTATAAATCCACTGTGTCAGAAACATAATCTCAAAACATTTAGGATTCTCAGGTTCTTTTGTCTTGTCACTAAGTGCTAGGTATGTGGGGCAGTCATTAATGCTCATCACCAAACATTTCTACTTTCTTCCTTCCAGACACATGACAGATAGGATTGTTCCCTTTGAAGATAGGCATATGCCAATGTGATTCACATTGGCCAATGAAATGTAAGTGGGCATGATGTATGTCACTTCCTTGAAGGAGCATTGACAGTCAGTGTTTAATATACCATTGTCTCATTCTGCAAGCATTTTCATTGTGCAAGCACATGGTGAGATGAAGGCTTCATTTGCTAGGCCCCTGAGTGATTTGGATGAGCAGAGACTCCTTGTTGACACACACTGGATATGTAACATGAGCAAGACTTTTGTAGATTAATTTGCTGGATATGAAGGCTGTTACTGCAGCCTATCTTGAATGATGCAATGCATTTCCTAGGGTGAAGGCATTTGGTAGGACATTTTGGTTCATGCGAGGCAGTGTAATACAGAAGTATAGGGCAAGATGTGTCCAAAATATTTCACAATTAGTATAACACAGGCACACCAATCTGAATGGCAGGAAGAACCAATTGAAGATGCAGAGAGAAAACACCATCTACAAGTCAAGGAGAGAGATCTTACAAGAAACTCATCTTGTCAATATCTTGATCTTGGACTTCTAGCCTCCAGAGTCATGAGGATATGTATAAATTTCCGTTCTTTACCAGTTTGTGTTACCTTGTTATGGCAGCCCTAAAAAGCAAAGAAAATTATCTCCAGGGTCTCAAACTACGAGGCCCTTTTCTTAGGGACTTTCACCAACATTGAAGCTAGGTGTTCCCTCTCCCCCATCCCTTCTCTGGGAACTCTTTTCTCATCTGCCCAACCATACCTCTATCCCAGGAAACCTGATCATGCATTCTCCATGGTCTGAGGCCCCCCACAGCCTAGACTTTTCAATCCTAGACTAAAAACAAGGGAGGAAGGAGGCCAAGTAAAGAAGGAATGGGGTGAAAGCCAGAGAGAGGACAAGAGAAAGGAGGAAACATATGACACCTGTAGACATAGGACACGTGTCACATATAAAGGTTCTTAGCACAGGCTTGGCATAAAGTAAATGCTTTACTAGTGGTAGCTGCTATTATTGTATCATCATCGTTGTCATCATCATTATCATCATCATCACTAACACCAACACCACCTAGGCTGCTAACAACCTGACTTAGACAACTTCCTATACCCAGAAGTTACCTCTCCTCCACACTCATTCTGTTCTCTCTCTCCCCAGAGTCTACTTGAAATTTCTCCTTGCTACATTGCATGCTCAGATGTCTGTACCTGCTTTAGAAAATAAGCTCCTGATGAGGTTTAGCAGCCCTTGGAAAAATGAGAATTTGAATGAGTTAAAATAATTTAGAATTCAAAGCACATTCAACCTTTGAAGATTTGCAGACTTTTCCAGGGTTCGTGAATCCCCCAGGCCAGATGATGAATGGGGCACAGAAATACCACAAGAGGCGTAAGCACAGGCTCCTGCTCCCTGCCCCTGGAAACATGGGTTATATTTGGTGTGCAGTCATTTTCTCATTTTTCTCCATCATTTTGAAGCACTAACTCCAGATTCTAAAAGACTTATGAGTCCATATAAGTCAAGCACCTTCCAAAATGGCTGCCATTACTCTCCCATTTTTCACCCTGCCTTGAGAATAGGCCTCATTTATCTGTGGCTTCCATGCTGCACAGCTTTCTTCTCCTCTTTACTGCTTTGCATTTCTGTCAACTAGACTCCAGTGAGACCATCATTTAGGGATGCACTTTATCAAAATAATCAGGCCAGGAGCTGGAATGCAAAAGCCAAAATAAGAAAGCTCAACGGTCAAGGCTTTCCAAATACCAGAAGGAAGAAAAGACTTACTTTAAGCTAACCTTCAGTCCATCCTCTGCCAGATTCCCACCCTGAGGTAGTTTTGTCTTGGTCATATTTTGCTTCCTTTCTCCTGTCGGATGAGCATGACAGAACTCATCCTTGCCATTGGTTCCCCCCCCCCCCCCCCCAGCAAGTCCACATCCATGGACCTGTCACTTGCAGGAAAAATTGCAAATCAGTAGGTGCACTTCACTTTGATGCTGTTATAGTTCTTGGAACAGAGGCATCTGCTGTGTGTAGAAAAAGCCATCAGCCTGTGCTTTTCTAAATCATTAAAACGCCATGGGCATTTTGACAAATTGGCACAGATCTTTAGGCTTAGCAACTGGGAGCAATCTGTTTTGCAGGCTGAGAGAAACAGCTGTAAGACTTTGGTGAAAATCTGCTCTATTGTGTTCAAATAACTTTTAGGCAGAGAGGCAGACTGGTAAAGTGAAAATGCATGGTCTTGGGAAGCAGAGGGATCTAGTTTGGAATCCTGACCCCTCTGCTAACTGGCTGCGAATGGTAAGCAAGTGAGTCAACAATTTCCTCATCTGTAAAATGGGGACATACATACAATTCTTTCAGGATTGTTGTGATGATTAGAGATAATACCTTTAAGGTGTCTGGCAGAAGTTATGCCTCATAAATGGTTTCTAGTAGAGAGGAGAGCACAACAGCAGAATTAATGATGGTTGTAGCAATAGTAGTAATAGCAATAGTTGTAGTATGAGTACTAATAGTAGTTGTAGTTCTAATAGCAAAAGTAAAGTGATGAAAGTGCTAGAGAGGAGCCAGGAGACTTGGATTGTACAAGTGGTGGAATTAATGGAGTGAGTAGTAGACTGAGAATCAAAAGACCTGGATTAGTCTTTGTAGTTTCTCAACATTTTGAGAGTCAGTGTAGAATTATAGAAAATTGGAAAAGTTTTATGGTCCCCTCCAAATCTTCATTTAAATGCCTTCTCTTCACCTGCAATAACATAGAAATTGAATAGCAGATGTTTCTTCATTCTTCTGTGTGATTTAAATGCCAATAAAAATAATGGCACCCTATGCTAACTTATATTGAGCATGTGCTATGTATCAAACACATTTCAATTTTACACATATTGCTTTATTAAATTCTTTCAAGTGCCCTATGAAATGTGTCATAATTTTATTTCTATAGTTAGATATTAAAGTACAAAGGAATCAAATATCTTACCCCTGGTTACAGAGCTAGTTGGAGAATCAGAATTACAGCTCAGGAACCTGACTCCAAAGCTTCTGTCTAAACTCCTGTTCTGTACTATACCATGAAAGTTGTCACAACCCAGAGTTGAGGGCACATGGCTTGCATGGTTGATAGAGAAGATTTACACTTTTTAATGTATAGTCTTGTGTTATAATTTGTCAACAGTGGTTTAGCACAGATTAGATGCCAAGATATAAGGACTTAAGCACTGTTTTTGTTTATTAAAACAGTCAACAAATCAACCAACAACCAACCAATATTTACCAATATTTATTTAATTCATAGCTATTAAAATATGACTTTTTTAAAGGTTAAAGAAGAGTCCATTTGAGAAGGAGAGGGTTAATTCTGGGACAGTTGAAAGATTATATTGGAAAAGTTACAATAGGACATGATGGCGAAAGGCCTAGAATGTCAATCTAAGTCTGAACTATAGATGATGAGGAGTTGGACACCTGCTCTCTTGATGGTCATAGAGGTGTCTATGGATGGTCTGAATGGTCTCTTTTTGACCTCACACATGCTTTATAATTATTAGGAACTTACCTATTTCCTTTAGTAAGCCATTTATAAGCTCTTTGAGATCTGTGACAATTTCAAAATTCTTCTGACCAGTGCAGACAACTGTGTGTCCACCATTAAGGCCGCATGGGCCAGTCCAATAACCCACCCATAATATGAGCCCCACCTATCTCTGAGAAGGGATTTTCTCTCAGAAGTTGGAATAGATTAAGAATCTAAAATCAGCTCAAACTTATCTGCTTTGGGCGTCCTTTCTTTTTCTTGGGAGAAAAAGACATGTTTGTTTTCTTTATGCAAATTCTAGGTTTATAAATACTGTTTTTTTCTCTGATTTTCAGGGTCCTTCTAATCTCCTGCTCTGTGAGGGCAAGACTTAGAAATAATCACTCTAGGAATCTCACCAAAGCAATGTCTCACTACTGCTCTTGAATATAAGAGAGCTGGCACAAAATTTCAGTGTGGCAGTTATTTTACATGAGAACTTTGAGGCCAGGTGCAGTGGCTCACACCTGTAATCACAGCACTCCGGGAGGCTGAGGTGGGTGGATTACCAGGTCAAGAGATCGAGACCATCCTGGCCGACATGGTGAAACTCCATCTCTACTAAAAAAATACAAAAATTAGCTGGGCATGGTGGCACGCTCCTGTAGTCCCAGCTACTAGGGAGGCTGAGGCAGGAGACTTGCTTGAACCTGGGAGGTGGAGGTTGCAATGAGCAGAGATCGCACCACTGTACTCCAGCCTGGTGACAGAGCAAAACTCTGTCTCAAAAAAAAAAAAAAAAAAAACTTTGAAAATGTCTGAGAATGTCTCTCCATAGTTCTCTGAATTCAATTGTTTTTTATGAGACTCTACTGTCAATCTAATTATAATTATTTTGTAGGATATTTTCCCCCTTTCCTTGCTTTTAAGGTTTTACCTTTGTCTTTATTGTTCAGAAGTTTTACCATGATGTGTTAAGATATGTATTGGTTTTTAATTTATTCTTCTCAGGACTCAATGTACTTTTTCATCTTTTTTCCACTCAGAGAAATTCTTAGCTATTGTCTTGCCAAATATTGCCTATGCTCCATCTTTCTATTTCCTCCTACTAGAATCTTCTAATTTTCCTTTTCTGAACATCCTGTAAGATATGTCTTTGCACCTTCTTATGTTATTATTTTCAGATATCTCATAATTTCTGTGACAAGCTCTAAACTCTACTTTATTTCCTTATGTTTATCTTCCAGTTTACTGAGTCTCTTTTCAGCTGTATCTAATCTATTTAAATGTATACCATGCTGTTTACAATTTTAATGACTATCTTTTATTCCTCAAAGTATTATTTATTTTAAAAATATGCATATTCTTTTTTCATACTCCCTTTATAATTTCTGTTTTGTCTTTTTGTCTCTAATTATATATATATACATACACACACATATATATAAATAAATTATTTTTTCTAGTTTGTGAGATGCTAATTTTCCTCATTATTGCTGAATTTCCTTCATTATAATTTATTTTGTTAGTTTATAATCTTAAGTGGAAACTCATATTTGGATGATGTTGTTTCTTCTGTAGGAGGGCCATGTCTCTTGGAACTATCCTTACATAGTGGTTTTGAATTTGTAGCTGATAAGATCCTTGTGGTGACACTAATTTCAAAACAGATTTTGCCTTTTTTTCTTATTTGGACTTTAAAAAATTATGGCAATAATGTGAATGAATTTAGATCACCTACAACACATGCTTCAGGCTTGGCATTTCCATTTCTTATGGTAACTTTATTTTCTCACTTACAGTTAGATACAAACTTCCTTGAGCTGGATAGTTAAATATTATCTCCTTTTCATAGATGGAATGGCATTTCAAGGTTCCCAGCCTTATGCAAAGGTCTATGTTACAACTTGTTTCGTTTCTCTTTCTCTCTCTTTCTTTCTGCACCTACCCCTTTTTCTATCTCTCCACCCTCTCACCTCCCCAGGCCAAATCTCCTACCTACTGTGTGGTTGTGAAACTCCCAGCCACTGGTTGATAAGACCCCTGTGAATCAGTAGAACATTGTCTCTTACTTAACATTCTTGCCTTAATTTTCCATTTTGTTTTTATCCCTTAAGTATTTTTTTCTTTCCTTTGAGCTCAGCATAAAGGCCAGGAGCAAAGCTGGTATTGCAGAGAAAGATGCATTTAACTAAAAGACTGTGTATTACATTTTTCCTGACTTTGGCCAGTATTTATGGTACTAAGGAAGTCCTGCAACATGAGCTCAGCCTGCCAAGTTGTTAGAGGTTGCCTTCACCCAATATCATGGATCTTTAGTTTTCAGATAGAACCGATGTTTGAAAGAGTTTGCAGGGTTCATTTAAGGGTAGCTTCCATAGCACCACTTTGATTTTGAGACACTAGTCAAGAAGCAGAATGGTTGTGCTGGGTATTCCCATGTGATGTTTGCTTAACAATGTAGCAGTCAGGGTAAGGATGCACTTCCATTTTCATTATAATTATTTAATTTGAATTGTAGCTATGCTGCATTTATCTGTGTCACTACTACCGATTGTTATGGTTGGCAAATAATAACAAAGAACATTCACTGAGCTCTTACCTATGTGCCAGGCAGTGCTCTAAATACTTCAGATCTATAATTCCATTTTATCTTTACAACAAAGAACTGAAGCACAGAGAGAATAAATAACTTGCTTGTGGTCACACAAGTGGTAGAGCCAGTATTCAAATCTGGGCATTCTAATGCTACAGCCTCATGCTTATTTAAGTGAGCACTTAAATAAGTATATGTTGAATGAATGAATAGAAATATGTTGACATTATTACCATTACTACGGTCATCATCATCATTACCTTTGGGGAAGAAGAATGCATTTAAAATAGATCCTTGCTGACTATGAGCAAATAGATGATGGATGAACAAGAAAACCTGCAGGCAAGAATTACATTAAATAAGTTGCACAGGAATGTGCCTAGCCCAAAGATTTACATTTTTAATTAGAACTGTGACAAATTGTCCTTTTTTCCCCATACATAGCTCCAAGCACACTACTTATGCAGCTAAGCATTGTGGAAACTTTTTCTTTTAGATCCAGCTTTATTTCTTCTAAAATCTTCAGTTCTTAGAACTGCAGATAGAAGACTTGAAATAAAGCAAATTTTAAAATGATATTTGGTAGCATTCTGTAGATACAATGTTCTGTGTAGTGGAAAGAGCATATTTTTAAAAGACAGGTTTGGGGTCAAATCTAAGCTTCACTGCTTCCTGTACCTCAGTTTCCCCACTTGTAGAGTGAACAATGGAGAGTTAAACTAGTAGGGCTGTTTTGAAGACTAATTTAGATAATGTAACTGGGGGAGGGAGTTCCATATCTGAGTCATAGTACTTCTGAACCCCAAATGATGGAAAGAGTGGACACATCATTTCTTCTCTAAGGCCTCACCATTTAAGCTTGGGTTTGTCCTTGGGATTGGCCCTCCCTCTGTGCAGAAGGGAACCATTGCAGAGCAGCATGGTCTAGTAGTCAGGAGCACTAACTACAGAGCCAAATGACCTGCTGTAAACCTTAATCTGCTACTAGCTGTCTGTATGACTTTGGGCAAGGCTCTCTGCACCTCAGTGTCCTTGTCTGTCAAATGGGCATAAAAATAGATGCTATCTTATAAGATAGCTATAAAAATTAAATGAGCTAATATTTGGTAGCTGTCACTTAGAAGGTGTTTATGTAAGGATCTGTTAAATAAATAAATAATATAGTCACTCAGAGTTAAAGATGAATGGTGAGTTTCAAATGCATATGCTTTGGACACTTATTTAAAACCTCTACTTAATAATTTAAAGGTTATCTTCATCATAGGTGGGTGCATCTCTAGTGAGATGTTTTCGTTAAGTTTTTTATTTTGTTGCTTCCTCTTGTCAGGCCCAGAGAATGAGAAGGTGCTGGAATTGTAATTGTAGGACTTTAAAAGGAGGATTCTTGTCTGGGTAGATAAGTGAGGCTGAGCTCCTTATGGCTAGAGGTCAGTGGCTTTAGGTCCTGGTGACAGGAGTGGCCTTCTGGGAAGGGACAGGGTGGATGTGTCCTAGAAGCAATGATGCCTGACATCCAGTCACAGTGTAGTGTCCTCATTTTATTTTTGCACTTGGCAAAACACATCCAACCTGAAGACTCCTTGTGTTTGCTGTGTATTGGGACTTCGAGAAGAACTTCGGGTCTACTATGGTGGAGAAATAGGTATAGCAATGTGCAAAGTGGCCCTGAGAGGCTGGTGGCAATGCGGAGACATGATTTCAAGGCAACCATGGTGAACGGACTTAAGCTCAGAGAAGCAGCCCAATAGGAGAGGTGACAAGCAGCAAAAAGATTTTTGAAACATAAAGCAGTCTTTGGAAATTCCTCAAAGAACTAAAAACAGAACTACCATTCAACATACCAATCCCATCACTGGGTATATACTCAAAGAAATGTAAGTTCTACCGTAAAGACTCATGCATGCAAATGTTTATTGCAGCACTATTCACCATAGCAAAGACATGAAATCAACCTAGATGCCCATCAATGGTAGACTGGATAAAGAAAATGTGGTACATATACACCATGGAATACTATGCAGCCATAAAAAAGAATAAGATCATGTCCTTTGCAGGAACACAGATGGAGCTGGAGGCCATTATCCTTAGCAAACTAATGCAGGAACAGAAAACAGAATACCACATGTTATCATTTATAAGTGAGAGCTAAATGATGAGAACACATAGACACATAGAGGGGAACAACAGACACTGGGGCCTAGTTGAGGGTGGAGGGTGAAGGTCAGAAAAAAAATAACTATTGGGTACTATGCTTAGTACCTGGGTGATAAAATGATCTGTACACCAAACCCCCATGACACAAGTTTACCTGTATAACAAACCTGCACATGTACCCCTGAACCTAAGATAAAAGTTAAAAAAAGAAAGCAATTAAAGAAATAAAAGGAAAAAAAGAGAAATGCCTGGAAAATGCCCTGGCTTTCCAGCAAGCTGTAGGATGAGTGCTTATATTATCTGATTATTTAAAAATAAAGACTTAACTCCGAAAATCTGTAGAATATGGGCATCCCATGTTTATTCTTAAAGCAGCTAGCACAGTGCCCAGTACATTGCAGATGCTCAATCATTGATCGCGTTATTTTTCTTTTTTATCCTTTGTGAACTAAGGTCCTCCCAAGGCACCCAGAACTAGTGCCAAGAGGGCAGTGGCTTCCTTGTATCCTGCTCCCAGTCCCAGAACAGCCTCAACCGCTTTGCCAAGCAGACTGTCCTACCCTGCCTCTCCTGGTTGGTCTCTATCATGCCCAAGGCTGTAGCACCCAGGGACACCTCTTCCCTGACATCAGAGTAGATGTGGAAAAGCAGTGTCTTCTGTTGGCATGCTGAGCAGAGGCTTTCCCAATGAGCCATTTGACAGCCCTGACAGCCCATGCCAGAGGGATCTTCATCCAGAAAATGTGGAGTATAGAATTACCTGGGTTTCGGCCGGGCGCGGTGGCTCACACTTGTAATCCCAGCACTTTGGGAGGCCGAGGCGGGCGGATCACGAGGTCAGGAAATCGAGACCACGGTGAAACCCCGTCTCTACTAAAAATACAAAAAAAAAAAATTAGCCGGGCGTGGTGGCGGGCGCCTGTAGTCCCAGCTACTCGGAGAGGCTGAGGCAGGAGAATGGTGTGAACCTGGGAGGTGGAGCTTGCAGTGAGCCGAGATCGCGCCACTGCACTCCAGCCTGGGTGAAAAAGCGAGACTCCGTCTCAGAAAAAAAAAAAAAAAGAATTACCTGATTTTCCAGCCAGCGACCTGGCAGGTGCTTGCCTACCCAGCAGAGTCTGCGCTCACCTAAGCACTTCCTGCAAAAGAAGAAAAATCAATCTCTTCTCCCTTGTCCTCCAAACAAATGACTTTGAATAATTGTTCTGATTCACTTCCTCTGGCTGACAGGCCTGGCTCTGTCTTCTTCTGACAGGGGCTGAACATCCTGTGAGCCTGTGGCCTACCTTTCCTTGTTCTTCTAGACACCAGCATCTTTTTGTCCTGTTGCTAACGAGTGTGACACTCTGTGCTGCCTTTGACAAGGCATGCAGGTTGGGATGAGATGCGTTATTCAGCTGGCACCAGGGAGCTTGTTGGATCTCGGTTTAGGTCATGGTGGACCCAAGTGCTAGGCCCACACTACTCAAAGTGTGATATGTGCACAACAGGTAATAGATGACATGGTTTTCCATGGTACGTGGACGGAACAGTTTACTGTAGTAGAAAGACACCTGTTTTCTCTTAGAATATAGAGCTTCTCCTTAGGTTAGGTTTTTACTCAAATCACTTGAGGCAAAAAGTGAGTCAATTTAAAGGAGATAATAGTGCTGGCAGAATATGGGTATGGAAAAAGTCATGAAGGCAATCTATGAATGAATACCATGTAGGCAAATTTGACTCAGGGAGGAAGCTGAGCTGTCTACACATACAGAGCATTTATTTATCTATCCGTTCACCCAGCACTTTTTGAACACTTTCTTTTTTTTTCTTTTCTTTTTTTTTCTGAGACGGAGTCTTGCTCTGTCCCCCAGGCTGGAGTGCAGTGGCGCGATCTCAGCTCACTGCAAGCTCTGCCTCCCGGGTTCACGCCATTCTCCTGCCTCAGCCTCCCGAGTAGCTGGGACTACAGGTGCCCGCCACCATGCCCGGCTAATTTTTTGTATTTTTAGTAGAGACGGGGTTTCACCACGTTAGCCAGGATAGTCTCGATCTCCTGACCTCGTGATCCACCCGTTTCGACCTCCCAAAGTGCTAGGATTACAGGCGTGAGCCACCGCGCCCAGCCTGAGCACTTTCTATGTGCCCCTCACTATCCTAGGCTGTTGCAGAGCTGGGGGCATAGAGGTGGCTATGAGCATACAAGGATGCCGACCAATGGCGGGGCTGGGTGAGCATTTGTGAATTGTTTGGGATTGACTGACTGTCGTATAGCAAAAACGAGCTGCAGGGCCAGGTGCTTTGTAACTCGAAGAGGAAGGATCTGGTACCAGACCTGGAGTAAGATAATGTCAAAGGCTGATCCAGGCAGAACTTGACATTTTTAGATAAGTATATAACAAGTACGGTTCCTTGAGTCTAAACCAAGTCATGGACATGCAAGCCTAATCCAGTAGGTGACCTTTGAGGGGCTGAATTGCATGAGGGCTGCTTCTATTGAACGAGGGAGGGAGAAGTGTGGCATATGGGTATCACCCTTTTCCCTAACATGGTATAAGAACCATCCCTTACTGACCACAGCACAGATTGGGCACCACACAACCCTCGAGGGCGTCATTCTCATCTTAGGCATTGCTTGCACCTGAATTGTGGCGATTCCAGGCAGATGACAGTCAACTCTCTGGTTCTATCCCAATCAGCCTACTATAACCATTTTCTAGTAGATGGAAGTAAAGTATCTTGAAGAAAAGGTGCCTATAGCAAATGCACAGGCCGATCCCTGAAATGTCCAAGTGACACCACATGAGGTATCGTGGTTTTTTTAAATCTGGATGTTGCCTACCATCAAATTCTTGGCTCATTTTCTGCTCAAGCTTCTGCCTTGCCCCTTGGACTTATTTCAAGGCTTTAGGAAGCGAACGAATAACAGTCTACTTTCTCCACCTGAGAGGCCAAAGAATCAGGCAGATAGAGATGAAAATACCACCGTTATTACGAATGATACTGGAGTAAAGTGGGTCAGCCTGTTGGAAAGCGATCTTGCTAACTAACCCTGAATAAGGCACGTTTATTCATCCAGCTGCTGGCACAACTTCTTCACACCCATGCTTCTCCCCTGATAGGGGCAGTCTCTTTACAACATGTAAGCGAGCAGGTGAGAAAAAGTGTGCAGGTAGGCAGACCCCATTTAGGGGAGACTGGGGGGTCTGAAACTCTGTAGTTTAAGTCATGTTGCTTCCTCTGGGGAAAAAGGCCAGGAATATTACTCAAGTGGAGGCCCCTCTAGGTGTGAATGAGGTACCCTAGGGCTGCGGTAACAAATTGCCAAAAAACCAGTTGCCAAAACCAGCAGGTATTTATTCTATTGTAGTCTGGAGGCCAAAAGTCCCAAAACAAAGTGTGGGCAAGACCATGCTCCCCTTGAAGGGTCTCCTCCTTGCCTCTTCCAGTTTCTGGTGGCTCTAGAGTTCCTGGGCTTGTGGCTGCGTCATTCCAGTTTCTGCCTCTTGTCTTCCCGTGGTGTTCTCCTCCTGTGTGCGAGTCTCCTCTTCTGACTCTTACAACGTCACTTGCTATTGGACTGAGCACTTACCCAGATAATCTAGGATAATGTCATCTCGAGGTCCTTAACTTAATTACGTTTCAGAGACCTTTTCTCCAAAGAAGGTCATCACATTTGCATATTTTGGGAGTTAGGATGTAGACATTTTTTTTTTGGTGGAGGTACCATTCAACATGCTGCAATATGAAAACATGAAGAATGGAGGATAAATGCTCTCCCCAAAGGCCCTTCTTTCTCAGCAGTGCAGACCCCAGGCTCATGCTGGTAACCCTCCCTTCCAGACCCCTCACCCCTAACCCTGGCTATCTCTCCCGTTGGAGCACTCAGATGCAGCACCCTAGAGGCACAGGAAGGTCCCACGCAGTCTGCCTGCATCATCAGTGGTGACCACCAACTTCTCTGCCCTTTTTCTTTTTTCTTAAATGTATTTTAAGTGTCATGTTTGAAATGATTCTTTGGTGAGTCCTTCCCTTGTCACCCAACCCACATGCTGGCTAGAGCTAAGGCTTTAGTGGAAATAGAGAGAAATTATATTTTAATGCTCCAGAAAGAGGTAGGAAGGAAAAGAGAGGGAGGGAGAAAAATGGCAAAGAGCCAGCAGAATTAAGTGGAACAAGCTGAGGGACCAATGAAAATGTTTAGTTGATATGTAGCCCGCCCATAGATATTTTAAAAAGGGTGAGGACTATGGTATCCTTATTACTATCATATAAACCTCCTTTCCCTTTTAAAATATTTAGTAGGGTTCACAAATGATTGGTGGGGCTGGTTTCTATTTGGTGGGTGGAGGTTTCAGGAAGTTTCATATCTGGGTCAACCCAAAGCCCAGAAAAGAGGGAGTCCACAATGAGTCAGTATCCAGGAAGTAGGGGGGGAATGGAAAAGGAAGATTCCAAGAATTTTCAGAAACACAAGCAAAGAGCTTTGGACTTCCACAGGCCATGGATTGGGGAGAGGTATAAGCCAATATAAGCCCATCTTTTGGGGATAAGGAGATATCCATCTAATAGCTGGGTTACATTTTTCTGGTCGTTTTTCCTCAGTTATTGAAATAAATGCAAATTTCTTTTGATGAATCAACATTTGCTTGATTTTTAAATTCCAGAACAGTGACCTTGAAGATGTATATCCATTTTTTAAATAACTTGCATCTTTTTAATGCTAAGAAGCAGCAAAATTTTGACTTTAAAACTATGTCCCAACCTTTACTCAGTAGGTGGCGCCTTGCAGAAGAATATCAAGATTGGCAGGGGAGAGAGAGTGGACATACGGGAAAAACCAGCACAGGTATTTCCCCTCGATGTTTGTAATTGACCTTGCTACAGATGTAAAGAGCACTAAATTTGTAATCAGAATCGTGTGTGGAAATGGCCTTTTGCTTAATTCCTTTGTGTTATTCTCTCTCTCTTTTTAACAACGGCAAGGTGTTAAGCTGAAGATAGATGGACCTTATAATTGTATAAGTTTCTTAATGATAGGAGGATGTCTGCTTTTGCCGTCAGGTGTGTCTGGGGAGGGTGTGCTGAGGGGGAAACCCAGGGGTCCCACAGGAATCTTCCCTGACCTTCCAGTTTCTCAGGGCCTCATTCCTGTAGGAGTGAGAAAGAGAGAGAGGAATGGGGAAATCAGAGCCCAGAATCCTTGCTCTAACCATGCAAGGCCGAATCTCTGTCCCCTGCATAGCAAGAGATTACATGCAGCTGTTTATCTGAGAGAGTGAGCATGAAGGATTCAGCTGAAAGCTTTTCCAGGAGATGGTAGGAGAGGGAGGAGGGCAGCCAGCATGGGCTGATAAAGGTACAAGATTCAGAGATTGATTCCTTTTCTGTGCTGCATCCTCTGTTGAACACACCAGACTCCCAGTAGTCAATGGGCAGCTTCAGCGCCGTGCTCAGACAATTTAAAACTTTCTAAGATTATCCCTCAATACCTGTTCCAGGCTCAGAGGAGAGAAGAAACAGGGTCACTGACAGTTTTTATCGATCAGGAAAGTGAAAAGCTGATGTCCAAGCTTTCTTCAAATGAAAAAGGAGGGAGGTAGAATCTATTTTTTTCCCCTTTCACTCTGCCCTGTTCTTTTATCTGTCTCTATATTTACTCTGCTCTTCCCCCCTCGTATGCTGATTCTCCATTTCCCTCTCTCTTTAGTCTTTTTACTTGTTTATTTTTCTGTTCTTCTTTGATTTTTTTTCACGTTTTAAACAACTGCTAAAGCAAAAACCAAAGCTGACAAAACAGCAAACATACATTATTAGCTAGCCTCTGAGCTTCTAACAGTGTGAGCATAATATCTCTCCCTAGAGATATGGTCATTTTGAGAAAATGGCTTGAGCTGGCAGCAAACTCAGTAAATTTCATTCCTCCTGAGCTGTGCGTGACCTCACAAATCCAAAGGTGACCTTTCTTTGTCCTCTTCCATTAAGATAGGTTAGCGGTTCTCACTGGAGCCCTCTGCAGTGGAATTCAGGATTGAATCAAATTCACCATCAGTTGTATGATCCCAGCAGTTATCAGCCCTTGTAGAATGCTACAACAAAAATCAAGGTTAGAGTGGACTTTTATGAGAAAGTATTTTTCTTTTTTTTTTTCTCTCTCTCTCTCTTCTCAGGACCAAGGCTGTGTGAGGGGAGGATTCCAGGTCCTTTGTGAGAGATTGTTGGGAACAAACTGTCCCTTGTGACAGTGGGGGAGTTTGACCTTCACTGTTGCTCTCCGTTTCAAACTAATTACCTGCTCTGTGGGCAGGCTGGACAATAAATCCACCAGGCATGGCGTCTGAGTTCTGGCAGCTTAAAGTGAGGCTTCAGCATCAAGAATAGTAGAGGGTCACTTCTGGCAATGGTTGAACGCCTTTCTGAATCAAGAAGGAATCCTGAGGGATGCTGTCCAATAGGATTTAAGGAATCAGCACTGGATTTAGGATCCAGAAGAGATGGAAAGTTTGGGGTCCCTTTCCACAGAAATGCCCTATTGGCTCACACTTTTGTTCATTCACTTATGCAATGCTGCCTGATCCCCTATTCTCTGTAAAACGCTGTGCTGAATATTAGGAAGGAGACAGTATCATTCATAGAAAAGTTTCTCAATATTTAGCCTACACCAGGTTCTCCTGGGAAGATTGTTAACAAGGCAGATTTTTGTCACAAATACCAAAGATTTTAATTTGGAAAATCTGGAGTGAGGTCCCATGTCTACATATTTTGCAGACAGCTTTGTAATCCTTGTAGAAATGACCTTTGACTGGCACGATGAGAGACACTGGCTTCGTAGTGAAAAGTGCAGGCTTCTGATCTTATAGATATGGATTCATATCAATCACAGCCTCTAAAATAAGCTTCCCTCAGTCTGAAGCCTAGTTCCACCTCTTAGTAGCTGTTTGAATTAATTAAGATAATGCCAGCTGCTGTATAAACTCCCCAATTTCAGTGCCTCAGTACATTTGTTTCTCATGTAGGTGGTGCTTCCAGGTGGATATTCCTGGTTGATTGGTGTAGTCAGACAGACTCAAAAGCCTTTCTTTACGGTGGGCTCCTTAGAGTTCTCTGCATCCAGATAGCAGATAAAGGCAGAAGTGAGGAAAGGCACAAATACCTTCACTTGGAATGGACACACATCAATTCCACTTGGATTCTATTGCTGAGAACTAGTCACAGGTCCTGCCTGGATGCAAGGTGGCTGGGGAATAGTCACATTAGGTTCTGCTTCCATGCAACCACTCTATATTATGGCAATGAAACAATACATTTTGCCAGACCGTAGCCTTCTCTACCACATTGTGTAAACTTGGCTGAGTCTCTAAATCTCACTGTCCTTATCTGTAAAATGGAGCTAACACTGCCCACCTCATCAGGTTGATAAAAGGATCATATGAGCAAATAAATATAATACTATATGTACAGTGCCTGGCACACAGTAGGCACCCAATACATTTTAGCTGTTAGTTATGAAATCTGTCCCAAGGAGATCACAGCATGTACAGACAACAAGGTAGTCAGATGTGAGTGCCCCGAAAAAGGAGAAGCTAGAGTGTTATGAGGATTTGGAAGAGGGAAGAGACCACTTGCAAATATTGAAATCAGGGAAGACTTCAAAGAATTGACCTATGAACTGGGTTTTGGAGGATGAATAGTATTTGTGCATGCAAGGTATGAGATAAGGGCATTCCAAGCAAAAACAATGGTATGTATATAGGCATGGCAGAGAGAAAGGACAAAAAATATGCAGAGGACTTTTAATATGGTTGGAATATATAGGTGAGTGATGGTGACTTAAATGTTAGAAAAATGAAGTATTCAAGAAGATAATTAAGAAGTTATGAGGCCCAGCATGGTGGCTCATGCCTGTAATCCCAGCACTTTGGGAGGCCAAGGTGGGAGGATCTCCTGAGGTTAGGAGTTCGAGACAAGCCTGGCCAACATGATGAAATCCCATCTCTACTAAAAATACACAAATTAGCTGGGCGTGGTGGCAGGCACCTGTAATCCCAGCTGCTTGGGAGGCTGAGGCAGGAGAATTGCTTGAACCTGGGAGGCAGAGGCTGCAGTGAGCCAAGACTGTACCACTCCACTCCAGCCTGGGTGACAGAGTAAGACTTCATCTAAAAAAATAAAAAAGTTATGATAAGGCCAGTTGCAGTGGCTCACACCTGTAATACCAGCACTTTGAAAGGCTAAGTAGGGGAGGATCATGTGAGGCCAGGAGTTTAAGACCAGCCTGGGCAACACAGTGAGATACTGGTTAAGATAGTAAATTTCATGTTATATGTTTTTTAAGCCATTATTCCTATTATAAGGAATAATACAATAAATTATTTAAGGAATACCATATTATCAATATAGTTGAAGTCCCCTGTATACTCCTGCAAACTATATATCCTATTCATTTCCCTCCCAGAGGCAACCACCAGCCTGAACTTAGTATTTATCATTCCCATGCATTTCTGTTTCATTTTACTACTTCACATGTATGCATTCATCGGCAATATAATAATATAGTGAATATTTAAACATTTTCTATAATGGTGTCATATGAATGTATTATCATGCACCCAACTTTCTGCCCCACATTATGTTTGGGAGACTAATCTGTGCTGCCATAGCTCAACTTCAGTGGTTCTCAAACTTTAGTGTGCACTAAAATTGCCTGGAGGGCTTGGTAATACACAGATTGCTAAGCTCAACCCCCAAAGTTTCTGCAGTTGGACTAAGTAAGGACCTGAGAATGAATATTTCTCGTAAGTTCCTAGATGATGCCAGTGCTATCAGTCCTGGAGAACTACTGCTCTTTATTTATTTATTTTTTTTTGCTGTTAGATATTGTTAACTACCTATCATAATTTATTTATTCACTCTACTGTTGATAGATATTTAGGTTGCTTCCAGATTCTTTTGTATGATGCTATGAATATTGTGTACCTGTGGGAGAGCTTCACTTGCATAGAAAAAGCTTGTCCAGTTCTATCCATCCTTGTTGATTAGCCTTCATGAAAGAGTCCCCATTGTTCCACATTCTTGCCAACCCTAAGTACTGTCCGACGTTTTAATTTTTGCCAATCTTAGAAGGGTGAAATGCTTATCGTTGTTTTCATCTACGTTTTCTTATTAATGAGACTGAGCACCTGCAGCAAATGCTCCATTTTCCTTGCCTTACCTGAGTTTGCCTCTAGCTCCCACATGTCTGAGCCCTCTGCTGGCTTCCCACTGCAGTCTCCTGCATCTATCTTTCTTCTTTTCTGCCTGAGGGCTTTACCCAGCAGATGGGATACCTCCTCTGTTGTGACAGTGTGGGGTCATGTGCCACATGGTATCTCAGAGAGTATCACTGGGGGTTTACTCTGTTGCCCTCCATGGTGAAATGATCATTAATTCTTGTTTGTTTTTGTTTTGCTTTCTACAATCCTTGTCTTACTGTCCCTACTTTCTTTTTTTTTTTCTTTTGAGACGGAGTGTTACTCTGTCTCCCCAGGCTGGAGTGCAGTGGCACCATCTCGGCTCGCTGCAAGCTCCGCCTCCTGGGTTCACGCTATTCTCCTGCCTCAGCCTCCCGAGTTGCTGGGACTACAGGCACCCACTACCAGGCCCGGCTAATTTTTTTGTATTTTTAGTAGAGATGGGGTTTCACCGTGTTAGCCAGGATGGTCTCGATCTCCTGACCTTGTGATCCACCCGCCTCGGCCTTCCAAAGTGCTGGGATTACAGGCATGAGCCACCACGCCCAGCCCCACAAGCCCTTTTTAATCCACTCAAGAGAGTGGGATAGCTCTCATTAAGTCCCACCACCCAACACTGTTGATTTGGCACAAGAATTTTGCGGGGGCACATTCAGACCACAGCGTGTGGTACTATTAGTGCAGGAACTGGCAAACAGAACAATGGTGCAGAATAAAGAGAGAACTAGACCCAGGCACATATGGACATTTAGCACGTGACAGAGCTAGTACCGAAGAACAATGCAGGAAGGAAGGAGTATTCTGTAAAAGGCATCGAGACAACTGATTATCCATATGGAAAAAAATAAAATTGGATCCTTTCCTTCCACCAAATAACTACCAATTCCAGCTGAATTAGAAATCTCAATTTTAGAAGCAGACGAATAATTTTTTTTTTTTTTTTTGAGATGGAGTTTCATTCTTTCACCTAGGCTGAAGTGAAGTGGTACGATCTCGGCTCACTGCAACCTCTGCCTCCCAAATTCAAGTGATTCTCCTGCCTCAGCCTCCTGAGTAGCTGGGATTACAGGCACGCGCTGCTACACCTGGCTAATCTTTGTATTTTTAGTAGAGATGGGATTTCAGCATGTTGGCCAGGCTGGTCTCAAACTCCTGACTTCAGGTGATCCACTTGTCTCAGCCTCCCAAAGTGCCAGGATTAAAGGCATGAGCCACCACGCCCAGCCTTAAACAAACGAGGAATATTTCTATGACTTCAAGAATGATGTCTTAAGGGAAAAAAAGCACACACACAAATCATAAAGGAGATTATTGACAGTTTCTCCTACATTGCATTTGAAATTTCCACTCACCAGGGACACCATTGAAAAGTGGAAAGATAATCACAAACTGGGATAAAATATTCTCTCTCTACATAAATAATTAAGGTCAATATTCAGTATATACAATAACTATTACGAGTTAAAAAGAGAAAGATAAACATCCCTATAGGAAAATGGGCAAAAATAGAAACAACTTGTTATTAATAAATAAATAAATAAATAACCTATAAACATAAAGTGATGCTCTTAGTTTGGGTTCCCCCTAAAAGTACACCATGAAACAAGACCTCTGGTGCAAGTAGTTTACTTGAAAGGTGACTCCAAGAATCACAAGAAAGTAGGGACAGTAAGGCCGGGTGCGGTGGCATTTAGTGCTGTATACCTAGGAATACAACTTACAAGGGATATAAAGAAAGAAGCACATGTTGGAGAGAAAATCAAGGTGTGGCCAATTAACCATTTGGTATGGAGCTTAGTATTGCTAGAAGAAAGCCAGGTTCTAGTCATCAAGAAAATGGAAGAATGCCCCTGAAAGTATATCAGAGATTTTTGAGGCTCTCCCTCCCATTATAGGCCCAGAGTAGGAACTTGGGGGCAGAATGGTTTCCAGGGCACCAGGAGGACCTAGGGTGCTCTTGCGACCTTGGGGTTTGCTGTCCAGGGCCACCTCAAGTCTTTACTCCCTGCTTTCTGGCCCAGCACTCTCAGCTGTCCCAGCTGAGGCCAGGCTGTAACATAAAGGAATAAAGCCATATTGCAAAGTCAGTGCCCCAGAAAATTCTAATTCTGCCTTAGGTTGGCGAAAACAGATAATTTCATGTGAAAGACCGGGCTCCCTCGAAAATGGAACCTGAAGGAAAATCCTGCATGCACACACTTCAGTAGGGAGCCATTCTCTCAGCAAGGTCAGTATGAGATCAAAGAGGGAGTGTGGCAAGGAAGGAGGGAGAGCAAATAGATGAGCGTGCTGGTGACTGGCCACACCTTTGTAAAGGGCCAGGAGATTCCTTGGTCTCTGAGGTCGTTCTCAGAAGGGCTGCCTCAAATGACTGTGTCTCCAAATACATGATGGGAAGTAGAAAGGAGAGGAATTTTTCTATTTGAGCACCTTTCTCACACTGGCGAAACATGCCTGTTATTTATATATTTTGCTCCTCCCAGCCCTCCAAATTTGTATGTTGAAGCAGTAGACAGGACTTTAAAGGGCAATTAAGTAAGATTAGGTCTTTAGGTTGGGACCTAATCCAATATTACTTGTGTCCTTATAAGAAGAAGAGACGAGGACGCAGATACACAAAGGGAACCCACATGAAGACACAGGGAGAAGATGGCCATCTACAAGTGAAGAAGAGAGAACCCAGAAGAAATGAACCGCGTAAACACCCTGATCTTGGACTTGCAGCCTCCAGAACTGTGAGAAATAAATTTCTACTGTTTAAACCACTCAGTTTGTGGCATAGGCACACCTTGAAGACATTGGAGATTCCATTCCTGACCATTGCAATAAAGAAGGCAGATCATGAGGTCAGGAGATCGAGACCATCCTGGCTGGTACAGTGAAACACTGTCTCTACTAAAAATACAAAAAATTAGCCAGGCGTGGTGGCAGGCACCTGTAGTCCCAGCTGCTCAGGAGGCTGAGGCAGGAGAATGGTGTGAACTCGGGAGGTGGAGCTCGCAGTGAGCAGAGATCGCACCACTGCACTCCAGCCTGGGGGACAGACAGAGTGAGACTCCATCTCAAAAAAAAAAAAAAGAAAATATCAGAATAAAGTGAGTCACACAAAGTTTTTGGTTTCCCAGTACATATAAAAGTAATGTTTACACTCTACTGCAGTCTGTTTAGTTTGCAATTGCATTATATTTTAAAAAGACAAAGTATAGACCTTAATTTACATATACTTCAAATTTTTATTGCCCCCAAAATGTTAACAATTATCTGAACCTTCAGTGAATCATCATCTTTTTGCTGGCGGATGATCTTGCCTTGACGTTGATGGCTGCTGGCTGACAGGTTGGCGGTTGCTGGAAGCTGGGGTGGCTGTGGCAATTCGTTAAAATAAGACAACAATGAAGTTTGCCTCATTGATCGACTCTTCCTTTTATGAAAGATTTTCTGCAGCATGAGATGCTGTTTGATAGCATTTTATCCACAGTAGAATTTCTTTCAAAATTGGAGTTGATCCTCTGAAACCCTGCCACTGCTTCATCATTTAGGTTTATGTAATATTCTAAATACCTCGTTGTCATTTTAACAATGTTCACAGCAGCTTCACCATGGGTAGATTTTATCTCAAGAAACCACTTTCTTTTCTGATGCATAAGAAGCAACGCCTTATCCATTCAAGCTTTATTATGAGGCTGCAGCAACTCCACCTCTTTAGACTGTACTTCTAATGCTAGTTCTCTCGGTATTTCCACATCTGCAAGTCCTTCTTCCACTGAAATCTTGAACCCCTCAAAGTCATCCCTGAGGGTTGGAATAAACTTCTTCCAGACTCCTATTAATGTTGATATTTTGACCTCCTCCCATGAATCGCAAATATTCTTTTTTTTTTTTTTTTTTAGATGGAGTCTCGCTCTGTCGCCCAGGCTGGAGTGCAGTGGCACGATCTCGGCTCACTGCAGACTCCGCCTCCCGGGTTCACCCATTCTTCTGCCTCAGCCTCCCAAGGAATTACAGGCGCCCGCCACCACGCCTGGCTAATTTTTCTGTATTTTAGTAGAGATGGGGTTTCACCGTGTTAGCCAGGATGGTCTCGATCTCCTGACCTCATGATCAGCCTGTCTCGGCCTCCCAAAGTGCTGGGATTACAGGCGTGAGCCACCGCACCCGGCCCACAAATATTCTTAATAGTATCTAGAACGGTGAATCCTTTCCAGAAAATTTTCAATTTACTTCGCCCAGATTCATCAGAGGAATCACTATCTATGGCAGCTATAGCCTTATGAAATGTATTTCTTAAATAAGAAGACTTGAAAGTTAAACGTACTTCTTGATTCATGAGCTGCAGAATGGATGTTGTGTTAAAAGACATGAAAGCAACATTAATCTTGTACATCTCCCTCAGAACTGTTGCATGACCAGATGCATTGTGAATGAGCAGTAATATTTTGAAAGAAATATTTTTTCTGAATAATATTTCTCAACACTGGGCTTAAAATATTCAGTAAACCATGCTGTAAATGATATACTGTTATCCAGGCTTGTTGTTCCATTTATAAAGCACAGACAGAATAGATATGGCATAATTCTAGGGGCCCTAAAGTTTTTGGAATGGTAAATGAGTACTGGCTTCTATTTAAAGTCACCTACCTACATTAGCCCCTCACAAGAGAGGCAGCTTGTCCTTTGAAGCTTTGAAGCCAGGCATTGACTTCTCTCTAGCGAAGAAAGTCCTAGATGGCTTTTTTTTTTTAACCTTGAAAATCTGTTGTTTAGTGGAGCCACCTTCATCAATGATCTTAGCTGGATCTTCTGGACAACTGGCTTCAGCTTCTCCATCAGCACTTGCTGCTTCACCTTGCACTTTTTGTGTTATAGAGACAACTTCTTTCTTTAATCCTCATGAACCAATCTCTGCTGGCTTCAAACTTCCTTCTGCAGCTTCCTCACCTCTCTCAGCCTTCACAGAATTGAAGAGAGTTAGGGTCTTGCCCTGGATTAGGCTTTGGTTTAAGGGAATGTTATAGCTGGTTTGATCTTTATTCAGATCACTCAAACTTTCTCAATATCAGCAATAAGGCTGTTTGGCTTTCTTATCATGTGTGCATTCACTGGAATCACAGCACTTTTCTTTCTTTGAGACGGAGTCTCACTCTGTTGCCCAGGCTGGAGTGTAGTGGCGTGATCTCGGCTCACTGCAGCCGCCATCTCCAGGGTTCAAGCGATTCTCGTGCTTCAGCCTCCCAAGTAGCTGGGACTACAGGTGTGTGCCACCACACCCAGCTAATTTTTTGTATTTTTAGTAGAGACGGGATTTCACCATGTTAGCCAGGCTGGTCTCGAACTCCTGACCTCAGGTGATCCACCTGACTCGGCCTCCCAAAGTGCTGGGATTACAGGTTTGAGCCACCACGCCCTGCCTCACAGCACTTTTAATTCCCTTGAAGAACCTTTCCTTTGTGTTCACAGCTAGGCTGTTTGGGACAAGAGGCCTAGCTTTCGGCCTATCTCCACTTTCAACATGTCTTCCTCACTAAGTGTAATCATTTCTAGCTTTTGATTTAAAGTGAGAGGTGTGTGTCTTCCTTTCACTTGAACACTTAGAGCCTTGTAAGTGTAACATTTGTAGTGTTATGAATTGTCCTTATTTCAATACTGTTGTGTCTCAGAGAATAGGGAGGCCCAATGAGGAGGAGAGAGATGGGGGAATGACCAGTCAGAACATTTATAGATTAAGTTCTCTGTCTTAACTGGTTCATGGAGCCCTAAAACAATTACAAATCACAAATCACAGATCACTGTAACAGATAGAATAATAATGATGAAAAAGTTTGAAATACTTGAGAATTACCAAAATGTGACACAGAGACACAAAGTGAGCACACGCTGTTGGAAAAATAGCACCAATAGACATGCTCAATGCAGGGTTGCCACAAACCTTTGATTTGTAAATAATGCAGCTGTCTTCAAAGTTCAATAAAGCAAAGTGCGGGAAAACGAGGTCTGCCTGTACCTTGTTACGGCAGCCAGAGCCAATGAATGCAAGGCCCCTGGGCAATGACTCTCCCACATTTTTGGGGAGCCGCAGAGGCATCCGTGGTGTGAGGCCCAGAGCAGAGCGGCAGCCTGGGAACAGGGGAGAGCCAGAGAGGGGAGAGAGGTCCACCATTCACCTGCAGCCCAAGGAACCAGGCCAGGTGAGCCCGTGTGCGTGTGAGCGCCCAGCGCTTCTCTATGGCAACAGGGGTGGAAGCATGCATGGCGTGGTGGGTCAGGCTTGAGGCAAGGTGCCATCAGGCCATGTCTGCCGATGATGTAAGGACTGGGAACAGCCACCATAGCAGCGGGCCTGGTGGCGGAGTAGGCAAAACGGCATGAAGGCTAAGACTGAGTTCAAGGAGGACCTCCCTCTGAGGCCTCCAAGAATGAGGTTCAGCCCAGTAGGCCTCCTAGAGCATCATCAGTTGCAGAGGACAGGAAACCATGGCTGAGCCAATCCCAGGCGGCACACAGACCAGGTTCCACCGGTGTCGTTCTCTTGTCATTTTTCAGAGAATGGGACCATTAAGACACTAACTTCATTTTTTAAACCACTAGATGTCACCCTTGTGCCACCCCCACCTATCTGCCAGGCTGTGCTCTGTGGAGGGCAAAGAGGACAAGGATACACGCCCCAAAGGCCAGCGGAGGCTGGGAGGGCAGCTGGTAGGGACCCCTGGATCAAGGACCAAGGTTGAGAAGGAGCTAATGGAAAGGGACAGCCTCCTGGATCCGGAGAACACGGCTCCGGATGACTTTCCAACAGCGTTTCTCAACTTCGGCTGCATACCAGGAAAGCTTTAAAAAAACTGATGCCTGGGTCCCACCCTCAAGAATGTCTGTGTGAATTCGCAGAGGATTGGGGTGGGCATTGAGAGTTTTGAAAAATCCCCCAGTAGCTTTAATGTAGAGCCAAGATTAAGATTGAGAACCACAGCCAGGCGTGGTGGCTCATGCCTGTAATACCATTGCTTTGGGAAGCTGAAGTGGGAGGATCCCTTGAGGCCAGGAGTTCGAGACCAGCCCGGGAAAAATAGCCAGACCCCATCTCTACAAAAAAATAAAAATACAATTAGCTGGCCTGGTGGTGCACGCCTGTAGTCCCAGCTACTCAGGAAGCTGAGGTGGGAGGATCACTTGAGCCCAGGAGGTTGAGGCTGCAGTGAGCTGTGATTACACCATGGCACTGCAGCCTGAGAGACAGAGTGAGACCCTGTCTCTATTATTTAAAAGAAACGATTGAGAACTGCTACTGTAGGCTGTGATGATGAATCCAGATATTGTACGTAGAGCAAATGTTCATCAATTGAATTGCAGTTGAAATGTACTCTAGGGCTTTGTTTTTATGAGCAAAACTGAATAAAGGAAAGTCAATGGATTTTTTGGAGCAGGGGTCAGATTGTGGAAATTGAACCCACCACATCGTATTTTCCTGTGATTGAAGTTAATTTGAAAGGTGTCGAACAAACATACATTTTATGTGGCACCCTGTGTGAGTCTCATAGTACACTATCACTGTGAAGAGCTCTAATGTTGGAGGAAAATTACCATAGATCGCATCTGCTACCTCCTACCTTTGCATTTGTTAGTTCTGGAGGGTGAAAGTGGTGGAAAAGAGCTATAGAATGAAAGTTAGGTGACGAAAGCTGTAAAGGGCTTAATACATAGTTGTTAAAATGTGACTTGTTTAGTTCACAGCACTTTTGTAATGTTTTGTCAACCATTGTGGAAGACAGTGTGGCGATTCCTCAAGGATTTAGAACCAGAAATACCATTTGACCCAGCAATCCCATTACTGGGTATATACCCAAAGGATTATAAATCATTCTGCTATAAAGACACATACACACGTATATTTATTGCAGCACTATTCACAATAGCAAAGACTTTGAACCAACCCAAATGCCCATCAATGATAGACTGGATAAAGAAAATGTGGCACATATACATCATGGAACACTATGCAGCCATAAAAAAGAATGAGTTCATGTCCTTTGCAGGGACATGGATGAAGCTGGAAACCATCATTCTCAGCAAACTAACACAAGAACAGAAAACCAAACACCGAATGTTCTCACTCATAAGTGGGAGTTTAACAAGGAGAACACATGGACACAGGGAGGGGAACATCACACACCATGGTCTGTTGGGTGGTGGGGGACTAGGGGAGGGATAGCATTAGGAGAAATACCTAATGTAGATGACAGGTTGATGGGTGCAGCAAACCACCATGGCACATGTATACCTATGTAACAAACCTGCACATTCTGCACATGTATCCCAGAACTTAAAGTATAATTTTAAAAAAGTGACTTGTTTTTAAAGATTAGTAAAGAGTCCATTTGAGACTCTTCTTTCTTCTAGAAGGATGCTCATAGACCTCCAATGGCTATTACACTGGGAAAGTTTGGAATGTAGTGACTACAATGAATAACAATGTTTGATCTTTGTGACATAGTTACCTTGTACTTATCTTGTTGATTGCTAAGAAACCCAAGCAGCTTTGAAGACTTGGATTGCTTGAAACCTAAAACATCCATGCAAGGTGAAGGGGACTGACATATTCTTAGTTTCTTGGAAGAGAAAATAGAGGGAGATCTTCCAGCCTGTTCTACATGGCCTATACAATTTTCATAGATCTCATTTCCTTGGCCTTCCATTTCTAAAATCCTCACCCTAATTCCTCTCTTTTCTAGGACACCTGCATCTAAACAGGTATAATAAGATGGTAAATAGACTTGTTGGTGATACTGGAAGCTAGTGCCCCAAAACGGAGCACAGTGAGCCTTAAGCATCCCACTTTGTAAAATGAAAGCATGTTTTTCCTCTTCAGGCTTATTACAATGAGGTAAAGCTAGTCCTATGGCCAACACTCATCCATACCCTCTACAGTCTAAAGAAAAGATCAGAAATTTGAAAAGATTGCCTAAACTCAAAGGAATTTGTGAAAATACGGAGTAATTGTGCCTTTAGGGGAGAAAAACTTTATTTTTTCCTCTCCCCTCCCCTCTTAATGGGGCCCGCTCCCCACCCAAGTCAAACTAGGGAGTATTTTGCAAGGACCACTTGCAGAGACCACACATGCCTAAAAGACGGTAACCTGGCATCCCCTTTGCCCTGTTGGATATCTGTTGGAGCAGTGGATTTGCCAATCTTCAATCTGTCTGTGTGAGCAAAGGAAAAAGAAAGAAATAGAGCAATGGCTGGGTGGAAAAAGAAGCTTGTAATGGGGTCGCCGGCGCTCTCACTCCGTGGTGGGTGAGGATCATGAGTTTTCAATGGGCCACGTGGAAATTGAGAGCCAGCCAGTATTGAGCTTGTCTTGCCAGTGCTCCTCCCTCCTACCTGCAAGGAATCTGGCCAGCAGGGGAGGAGTACTATAGCAATAAGGTATTTTGGAAAGTATTACCTGGGGGCAGAAGGGGAATAGATATTTGGAGGAAGTCAAGTCAAAAAGATTCTCCCACATGAGAGAATCATGCAGTGAGAAGCCTCAGGGACCTCTGGAAGCACTGAAATAGCTAGGGAAGAAGCATCAACTGTAGCTGCGAAGTAAAAGTGCTTTTGCCACTTACCCATAATCCTTGCTTTCAGATCCTGATCTTGGAGAACTCCAAAGCATTAGGAGGAAAAGGGAATGGTAATTTAGTTGAGGCAATCTTTTTAAATTTCTAGTCTTTTCTTTGGACTGGAGAGGGTATGGATGAGTGTTGGCCATAGGACTAGCTTTACCTCATTGTAATAAGCCTGAAGAGGAAAACCATGCCTTCATTTTACAAAGTGGGGTGCGTAAGGCTCACTGTGCTCCGGTTTGGGGCACTAGCTTCCAGTATCACCAACAAGTCTATTTACCATAATGAAGGAGAATCCAAAGGGCCTACTTGCCAGTATGCAAGGCAGTTCTGCACTGGAGTGGGGAAATGCTTTGAATTGAATATAAAAATAAAATTTCAAACTGGACTAACTGGGCTGGACATTTTAACACCACCTGTGGGATCTGCCCAATATGCCATGAAGGAGCAGGAAAGGAGGAGTCAACAGGATTTGTTTGAAGACTGATAGAAGAAAAACAAAATCATTTTGCCTTATAGTCCACCAAGTACATGATTGTTCAAAAAACTATTTTGAGAGTTTCACACTAGACACAGAATCCAACTTTTCTCAAAGAGAGTTATTATGGAGAAGCAGAGACCCATTGGACTGTCCTATGCTTTCCATGTTGTTTCTTTTGGCTGCAGGCATGCCAGCCTGCATATGTGTCCTTGGGTGGCTGGTCATTTGTTCTAGACCTTTAGTAAGTTATCTGTCCCAAAGGACTTGTGACTGAAAATTTCAACCCTAATGCAAAAAGTCATAGAAAGCATAAACTCCTTTTTAAAAATCTGAATCTGTAGGTAAGTAAGGCAGGAGGGAAGAGAAAACTTGCATGGCAAAATGGAAATAAAAAGTCATGCAATTTAGTCGGTCATGGTGGCTCACATCTGTAATCCCAACACTTTGGGAGGCTGAGGCAGGTGGATCACTTGAGGTCAGGAGTTCAAGACCCGCCTGGCCAACATGGTGAAACCCCGTCTCTATTAAAAATACAAAAGTTAGGCCGGGCGCAGTGGCTCAGCACTTTGGGAAGCCAAGGCGGGCGGATCACGAGGTCAGGAGATCGAGACTGAATTGGCTAACAGGGTGAAACCCCGTCTGTACTAAAAACACACAAAAAATTAGCCCGGTGTGGTGGCGGGCGCCTGTAGTCCCAGCTACTCTGGAGGCTGAGGCAGGAGAATGGCGTGAACCTGGGAGGCAGAGCTTGCAGTGAGCAGAGATCGCGCCACTGCACTCCAGCCTGGGCGACAGAGCGAGATTCCCTCTCAAAAAAAAAAAAAGAATTAGCATGGCATGGTAGTGGGTGCCTGTAATCCCAGCTGCTCAGGAGGCTGAGGCAGGAGAATTGCTTGACTTGGGAGGTGGAGGCTGCAGTGAGCAGAGATCGGGCCATTGCACTCTAGCCTGGGCATCACAGTGAGACTCTGTCTCGAAAAAAAAAAAAAGTCACACAGTTTAATCAGATTTCAATGAATGTTTTCTCCTCTCTTGAGTAGTACTAAATCAATGACTGTCCGCATGTATCATATGCTGGAGATGAAATGTCCAATTTTCTTGCTGGAAACTTGACAAGAGCCTGTTTCTTTAGTCTTTCTGTTGAGTTTTTGGAGGAACCCTGCTTAATAAATTCTCCTTTTGTGAAACTGAATTCTGCTGGCTACAAATGAGAATGCTGAGGGAAACACTATTACATTACCCAGTTTTATTGTCCTTAAAACACTGAAATTCTCTTTTTATTTATTTGTTTATGTGCTATTTATTATCTGTCTCCATCCACTGAAATATAAGCTTCAAAAGAACAGAGACCTTTTCCATTTTGTTCAACTCTTTGTGCTCAGCATCTGGAACTTTTTAAAAGCTGAATTAGGGGTGTCCTTTAGAGACTCAGCTTTGGAAAGAGACTTTCCCTGTGGCTGGCACAGAGCAGTCTCCCAATTTATTTTATGTATTTTTTATTTTTTTAGTGCATGATCTCTCATAAAATGTAGTAAATGATGAGTGTCATGTGAGCATTGCCCAGAAGCAAAGGGCTGCATGTTGATTAATTACAGACAGAAGCTTGAAGGGGGTAGCATTTGAGACAGGTCTTAAAGAATGAGTACGATTTTGGGTGGAAATAACGGGACAAGGTGTGACCAGTATATACTGTTGTGATCAGGAGCTACACAGACTAGTAAAGCTATTTTTTTTCAGCCTAATATGTCCTTCATGCTTGTCCATTCATTTGTTTTCATTTCTTTATTCATTTATTTCATAAATATGTTCTAAGCATTATTTTGCTGTATTTCATCCTTGTGCTAGAATGGAAGACTACAAAGATACTGAAGCTGTATACCTCCTTGACGTTGCTTTCAGACAGTGGGGAGCAGGTCAAGATACTTTCAACAGAACCCTTCTATAGTAATTCCTACAATAGAGGCTTGAAAAAAATGCTGGAATTAGGGCATGAACACAGTGCAAGGGGAACGCAGTTGAGGAATGGCCACCTTTGCTGTGTGAAAATGGGAAAGGCTTTTCGCAAAGCTGAGTCTGTAAGGGAGACTCTAATTTCGCCTTTTTAAAAAAAGAGATTCGAACATATTCCCAGCAGAGGAAATAGCACATTTCTGCTCAAAGGTTTGGAGAAGTGAAAGTGTTTGGAGGTGGCTTAAAGTGTTGAAGAGACATTTCTGGGGTAACAGTGCTTGACTTTGATTAATTCGGTGTTAGAATCAGGGAGAGTGGAGGTTTATAGGAGTCTTGAAGATATTGAGATTGGGAAGCTGATAAGCCCATTAAATGAGACGTTTTCAAGCAAAAAGTCTTACATTTTAGTGAAATGCAAAGTTGGAATCCTCTCTGATGGTTTTAGTGATCTGAGTTGCAACCCTTTTAATAAGCCATTTTATGACTGTCTTGTGTTTCTGAGATAATAACCATTATTATATTAATTCTAGCATTACATAAATAGCTCTTTCTCTGGTGGTGAAATGAGTTATTTTCTACAACTCAGTAACATTCCCTATCAGTTTTCAGCCCTCTCCAGCCCCTCAATTCTTGTACTTCTTCTCTCAGTTCTGGTATTTCTCCCCTCTCCTAATAACATTGATTTTTCTGCCTTAAAGGCTTTAATCTGATTTTTCCAAATGTTATATGCATACTATTTATTTTGTTCATTCATTCATTCATTCATTCATTCATTCATTCATTTGCTCTGCCAAAGATATTAATGAAAGATCTGCTAAGGCTTGGGGACATACAGAAAAATAAGACAAGTTCATTCACACTCCAGGGCCTCCAGGGTTCATGGAAGACAAATGTGGAAATGTTGAGACCCACCTTTAAGTTGTGTAGGGAAGAGGCTATGATGGGGCAGAATGAAATCCCTGATTCTACCAGGGTAGGGTCTAGGGAGTGGTGATCAGGCAGGGGTTCGCACATAAGGTGATGCTTCAGCCAGATCTCTGAGAGGCGTGGGCTTTCAAAAGGCAGAGTCTGTGGGAAAAGCATTCAGGGAAGAGGTAGCAGTGGCAGCAAAGTCACAGAAACCCAAATGCTTGAGTTGCTGGGGAAATCCAGGGCAATTCCTCGTGGGGTTTTCCTTAGCATGCGTTCTATCACCTCTGCTTGCCTCCCTAGCTTCATCTCATGCCCCTCTTCCCTCGCTATAAACAACCTCTCCATCCCCTGGCTGAAAACACTGACAGCTGTGGAAGCCTTCACACCATAACGAACACATATTGATATTGTGGGCACACCTGGGAATCGACTGAGCAATCTGAAGTTGAGGAGTCAGAGAAAAGGATCACCGCTCAGTGGTTCCCAGTATCTGAACACAGGGTGGCAGTGTCCACCCACCAAGGGGAAAGGCTAATTCACAAGCCTGGTTCCCAGCATTCTCCTGGGAGATCAGGCTCTAATCCTGCATGAGGCTGTCTTGCAGTAGCTCAGAATTTTAATGAGGGAGTGGGAAAGCAGATGAGCTTCAAGTGTGACAAATAAAAAAATCTAGTTTTGTTTGGGGAGGAGAAAGAGTGAATCTGTTTATCTGCACTGGGACCTTGAATCACCAGCCTCTCTCTCTCTGTCTCTCTCTCTCTCTTTCTCTCTCATTCTCTCTTGCACACACACACACACATAGACAGAGAGAGAGAGAGAGAGAGAGTTTAGACTCTATTTTTCTAGGTTCTATCTTGCCTGTCAAACTTCAGAGATACATTTTTTAAATTTTATTTTTAAAGGCTTATTATATTATTATCCTACAAAAATGAACCATCACTAGCAAAGGCTGGACAAGAACTTAGCTAATTCCTGCTAATGCCTTGCTTTCCAGGAACTTTCCCCTTCCATCCATGCTAACTTTTAGGTGCTGTCTTTTCCACTGTGTCCTTTGGTTCTTCTTTAAGACAGCCATTTTTCCAGAAAAATCAGCAGGTCTCTAGCTCTTGGGCTCAACCAGATTTGAGGGATTGATGTAAACACTGTAGAACTTCATGGAGTTTCTAGGTATCAGTTGCCATCTCTGAAAATGAAGACCTTGGGGAAGTCAAGGTGAATGAGAAAGGGATAGGAAGAAGGGCACTATGCTTTATTGAGCAGCTACTGTCAGTCTGCACTGTACTAGACAGTAAACTTCAGGTTATGTCTTTCTCAGACACCTTTCCAAAGGCAAAAATATTGTAAGCCCAAGGAAATGATGTGTCATCCTTTATTGGCCTGGCATAAAACATAATTTCATGTCTTCTTGAAATGAATGAAATGAATGGCTTCAAGATTCCTTTGATTAAGATGGCCAAGCTGGCCAATGGTTTCATGCTTGAGAGAGGAAGGACAGTTCTCGTGTAAAAAGATAAGGTGGCCGTAGTCTGTCCACCCCAGGAAGCACTGAGGTCAAGGAGACCTGCCACTCTTGCTGAACGTGGCACAGACTCTGCTCACAGTATAGAAATGGTGGATCATATTCGCCTGTCAGGGGCTGGTTTCTAAAGTTTGGAGTGGGGAGAGTATCTCTTTCTCTGTTCCAGTGTCCCAGTGCTTCATGTCAAAGCAGACCTAAGCTCCTGATGTAATAACAGTTGGAAACATTTCTCAGCACAGCAGCCAGAATGATTCTCTCTTTTTTTTTTTTTATCATGCCGTGGTGCGATCTCAGCTCTGCTTTTCTTTTTCTGGTTTATAAAGGTGGTATGTTAAGAAATTAATTTTAGGCCGGGCGCGGTGGCTCACACCTGTAATCCCAGCACTTTGGGAGGCCGAGACAGGCGGATCACGAGGTCAGGAGATCGAGACCATCCTGGCTAACACGGTGCAACCCCGTCTCTACTAAAAATGCAAAAACAAAATTAGCAGGGCATGGTGGTGGGTGCCTGTAGTCCCAGCTACTCGGGAGGCTGAGGCAGGAGAATAGCGTGAACTTGGGAGGCAGAGCTTGCAGTGAGCTGAGATCACGCCACTGCACTCCAGCCTGGGCGACAGAGCGAAACTCCGTCTCAAAAAAAAAAAAAATTAATTTTAGGCATTACTTCTTTTTTAATAGAAGTGTAGAGTGTCATAAATATTTCTTTAAGCATTGCCTTAGCTGTATCATATAGATTTTGATATATTTGCATTTTCATTTAATTCAAACAGTTTTCTGGTTTCTTTTTTGATTTCTTCTTTGACCCATACATTATTTTAAATCTATAATTTAATGTCAAATATTTGTGGTTTTCTTAGTTACCCTTTTGTTACTTGTGTTTAATTTAATTCTGCTGATGTCAGATAAGTATTCTGGGTAATTTCAATCTTTTAATTTAATAAAACTTATTTTATGACCCAAAATACAGCCAATATTGATAAATATAATATAAAATCTTAATATGTATTCTGCAATTATTGGGTCGAGTTTTCTACAGATAGCAGTTAGTTCAGAGTAGTTCATAATGTTCAGATCGTTTCTCTGCTTACTATTTTACCAATTGCTGAGTGAGGAATGCCCAAATGTCTTACTCTAATTATGGAATTGTCAACTTACCCCTTTTGGAGATACATAGTTATTATATTTAGGAGCATCTGTTTGAAAGAAGGGTATTTTTCTATACTAAAAGTAACCAATTTAAATCTTGATTGAGATATGACAGTTCTGATAACTTGATACAGGCACATATACTACACCACTTCCTGATAAATGCTTGAACAAAGATTTTAAAAAATAAATAGTTGGTTAATTTATTCCTTTAATGTATTATCCCCTTAGCAAGCTGAAAAACTTGGGCAACTTTAGGGTGTTGACAGGGTAGTTAAAATATCGGAGCAATGAGTTGTCTAGAGATTTGGGGAATAGCAGATGGTTAAGACTCTGGGCTGAGAGTCAAGAGAAGCACTCTTTCTATCAACCTAGGTTTAATGCTGACTTGTCTGGCCAAAGTCACTCCTTCACTCTGGCTCTCTATTCCCCTTTCTGTAAGTTATGCAGTTGGAATATGGAAGTTTATGAGCCTTCCAGCACTATCATTCCGGGTCCCTGGCATCTCAACAATGTGGCCTGCAGGGTGGGGCTTGAGAAGAGGCCAGAGAAGAAGACACAAACCAAACTTTGTCTACTTCCAAGACCCAGTTTTGACCCTTAATCTTAGTAGAGACTGCAAGAAGTGGATGGACAGAAGTTCTTAACATTCAATGTCAACTTCTCCTAATATCTATACTAAAAATATTTCATATAACCCAGACATTAGGCTCAGAAGAGACTAAAATCCAAAATTTAATCAATTGAATAAACTCTCCATCTCTAAACCTTGAAAATCAAATTGACGGGATAGGAAAATGACAGCTAAAAAAAACTTGGCAAATGACCTTCTGTCCTTAAGTCTGGATATCTGAGGAATGACTAAGAGTTCATGCCGTGCAATTCTCAGGTAAGTTTATATGTTAAGGACGATTGCAATAAAGTAAACCATTTATCTTGGTTTAGAACTCTTTTCAAAGCACTTTCTTCTGCAATTAATTTATGCCCATAACAAGCCCAGGAAACAATTTCACCATAACTTTGGACAAAGAAACAGATTTCATTTAGCTTTACCAATGGATTTTGAAACAGAATGAAGAAGAGAGGGAAGTCAAACTGGGGCCAATTCTCTTTTAGTCTTTATGTAAATAACTGTGAATTATAAAAAATAAGTAAAAAAATTTATGACATGAATAAAGCAGACAGTATAAAATTTATCATATTTTGCTAAACAATATATTGTTTTAATAATGTGACATCTATGTTTTTTATATATGTAAAATTACATATAATATATAAACATATAACATATATAAAACATATAATATATAAAACATATTATATATAAAACATAATATATCACATATATAATATATAAAACATTATATAATATATAAAAATAATATATATAAAACATATAAACATATATACATAATTTTTTTGATAGTCTCACTCTGTCACCCAGGCTGGAGTGCAATGACAAGATCTCAGCCCACTGTAACCTCTGCCATCCGGGTTCAAGCAATTCTCATGCTTCGGCCTCCTGAGTAGCTGGGATTACAGGCATGCGCTGCCACACCTAGCCGATTTTTATATTTTTAGTAGAGATGGGGTTTCACTATGTTGCCCAGGCTGATCTCCAACTTCTGGCCTCAAATGATCTGCCCACCTCATGCCTGACCTCCCAAAGTGCTGGGATTACAGGCATGAGCCACCGTGCCGGTCGACATCTATATTATATTAACCAGATGTGTAACGCATTGCACAGCACATTAATGCATTCTGATTATCTTCCTGATTTCTTATATCTATCTCTGCTTCTTTCTTTATCGCTCTACCCATATGTGATTTGCTGTGATGTTCCTCCTATTTTATCATTTCTTCCTTTGATTTCTTTACTGTCTTTTTGCTTTTCATCAATATTCTTTGAATGGTTTCCTGCCCATTCGTTCCTTAAACTCTCTTGCTTTTTCACTGATTATAATATTTTTAAAAAGTAATAAAATGGGTTGTACTTAGTGATTTAGATTAAAATATCCAGAAATTAACTAAACTATACTTTTTTCATTCCTTTGTCTACCCACTCTGTTCTCTCTGTCTCTCCCTCTTTATTCTTTTTTCCTCATTGCGTCCAGAGTATTACACACACACACATACACATACACACACACACACACACACACATCATAAACAGAATCAGAATAAAGTTATATGTGAAAAATAAAAACAAATAAAATGAAAAGTAGGGCAAATGGAAAAATGAAAATGCAATTTCAAAATGTTAATTTATTAGTTAATTGACCTTTGACAAAGATACCAAGAACACACATTGAGGAAAGTACAATTTCTTCAATAAATGGTATTGGGAAAACTGATTATCCACATATGAAGAATGTAATTGGACTCTTATCTCACCCTATATACAAAAATCAGTTCAGAATGAATTAAGGTCTTAAACGTAAGACCTGAAACCGTAAAACCACTAGAAGAAAACAGAGAAAAAGCCTCTTGACATTAATCTGGGGAAAGATTTTTGAATATGACCCCAAAAGCACAGGCAACAAAAGCAAAAATAGACAAACAGGATTTCATCAAACTAAAAAGCTTATGCATAGTAAAGGAGATAATTAACAGGGCAAAGAGACAACCCATGGAATGGAAGAAAATATTTGTTAACTGTACATCTGATGAGAGGTTTATATCCAAACTATGTAAGAAATTCATACAATTCAATAGCAAGTAAACAACCAGATTTTTTTTTAAGGGGAAAAGAACGGAAAAGATGTTTCTCAAAAGAAGACACACAAATGGCCAACCGGTTTGTGAAAAAAAATGCTCAACATCACTAATCATCTGGGAAATGCAAATCAAAGCCACAATGAAACGCCACCTCACACCTGCTGGGATGGTGATTATGAAGAAAGTTCTTTTAATAGGCAGTGTTTCCAATAGAGCATCAGGGAGCTTTGAGAGTTGAGTTAACACACAAGTGAGATCGTCAAAACACCTTTCGGATGTCTCAGTTCCCTCACCTCTAAAAGGGCAAATAATAATTCCTTTTACTGATGTTACCCCTAATGATATGTAAAACTCTTCCACAAAATTTTATGTAGTCACAGCCCTTATCTTTCGTAAACAATAGATACTAAGATTAGTTTTTAAAGTAGTTTTCTTAAAATCAGAAAAGAAAATGAAAAGATTTTTAGTTTGACCCTTAATCCAGGGTTGGAAAATAAGAAGTATATTTAGATATGTTTAATGTTCAGTTTTCATATAAGAATCTTCAGAAAAATATTTAAGAGCCCAGTTCTAAAAGGTTTAAGGATTCAGTCTGTGTTGATACACTAGTAGGGAAAATCTATGATTAGTGTGCTTAGTGAACACATCATAAGAAATATGTTTGCATGGTTGATTCTATTCCATTTTAAATTTTTATAATTTTAAATATTTTAGCTCCTGTAATGTATTTTGGACAAGGAAACATGGACACTGAAAGGGCCACTCACCAATGTCTACATGACCCTTCTAGAAACCCTGTAGATTATGTTGTGGCACTCACAGAGTTACACTCATGTCTGTGCTCACCTTGCCAGCACCACTGGCCAACAATTCAACAGCACCTGTAACTCTAGGGGCAGAATGGTATTATGGGTGAAACCATGGACTAGGAATCTGAGGTCTCCTTTTAGTTCTAAATATCTGATCTCACCACGAAGCCCCTTTGAAAACCAATGACATTATTTCAAACACAGGGATTCTTGAACCTGGTTGTGCATCAGACTGACCTATGGGCTTTGCTAAACAGGGACTTCATTAAACATGTCAGTTCCTGCGCACCGCTCCAGAGATTCTGATTCAGAAAAGCCAGAGAATAGCCAAGATGTGATTTTATTTTTACTGTCTCTGTCAATGGTTCTAATAAATAAGTAAATTTAGGAACTGCTGTTTAAGTTCTTTTTTAGTTGTAGCAAAATGTACATTTTACATAACTATATCTGTTTCCATCATCATATCCCAATATTCAACTTTAACTCTATATTTTCTGTAATGAAACCCTATGGGCAATTGTGTAAAATAATATTGAAAAAACATCTTATGAATTTATTCAATAATTCATTTAGCAAACATATATAAACTGTCAACTGCGCTACACACTGAGAGTGCTTAAGATACCACATTGAGGAAAACACAGACTCACTGCCTAGTCAAGGAAACAGGTGTTTAAAAAGAGAAATTACAATTCATAGTGCTAAGGGCTGTGATAAAACTTAGCACAAGGTGCTGCTATTACCAGGGTGCAGAGGAGAGAGCTTTACCAAATATGGGAAAGGCAAAAAAAAGATTTCCCAGGATATAAGATGCTTAAGTTGAGCCTTGACTAGGAAAGAGAAAGTAGCAGTGAAGGAAGAAATACATTGAGTATAAAATGCATGATTTCAAAGTCATCTATTTCTACCTTTTGCTTATTTTGGAGTCTAGGAGTCCCTGGTTTCTATGGAGAACAAAGGCCAAGAGCAGTAGAAGGAGATATTGAAAAATGTTCATCCCCACCAAGATCTGCATTTGTGGTGAAACTGATCAGACCCCTCCCAGTGCCCTTCTAGCCCATTGCCTTCAAGGAAGCCCTTTATAATACTCAGTTCCATTTCCATCTCTCTAGTGGAGGATTCACCTGTACCATCCCTAGTGTGTACCACTTTGGTTTTGAATGTGAGCTGTTTCAGAGCTGTGTAAATGTGGGTATTATGAGGAATGGCATCCATATGAGAAATAAACATGCTGTGGCCAAGGATGGCTATGAACAGGACCCACCATATTGCAGCTGGAGCCGTATTGCAGCTGGAGAAGGAGCTGTATTGCAGCTGGAGAAGGAGGACGTGGTCTGGCTGGAGTCTAAGCCGTAGGAATTAAAGTCTGGAAAAGGGAATATTCAAACTCTGTTATTTTTATGTACTCTGTGGAAATTAAGAAGGCTGGGGAGTAACAATACTCTTCCCAATCTCCAAGAAGATCTGGTTTTAAGAGTAAATCTTACTTTCCCAATTCTCTACATAATCCCCCCAGCACTATTGAGCTGCTGCTAAAAAAAAAAAAAAAATGGTGTTTTGTTTATACAGTGCTATCACCGCAGAGCTGAAAAATATTAACCAAGCTACACATCTATTCTCATTGCTTACTGCCAATTCAAGTCAGTTTTAAATATTAATTATCTCATAAAAGTATGAGCACGGATAATCCCAGTAGTGTAGACAGATGAACTAGCCTGGCTATTCCCTGGAGTTGCCCTTTGTCCCTTTGGACAACTTCTTGTGAATTCTAGTGTCAAAAGCCTAGATGCAGCAAGCCTGGCTGTCCTTGCTGTGCCCTCTCCCTGTGATACTGTTAACTCCTCATACTTGTCTACCTTCGACTCCTAACTCTGGATCTGGGGCATATTGCAATGAATATTCCTTGCTTCTGTGAATGTGTGGAAAACTGATGGAACAGTCTGTGCCCTCTCTTCCCAGCTGACCATCTCACCACTCCATTTCCACAATGCTCTTTCCCACATTCCAGCAGCACTGGGGCTTGTCCTCCATCCTTACAAACCTCCATCTGGGGAATCATGTGGCAGTCTTCATTATTGGAACCACCCACAAATTTTACAAAGATCTGTTAATCTTGGAGATCCTTTCTCTAGTTAGGGAAGTAGGGGTCATGTGGTTATCCCTTCTTTCCACTAGAAAGCAATGCAATAGAGTGAGTATCCTCTCTCTCTCTCTGTGTGTGTGTGTGTCTGTGTGTGTGTGAATCAAGGAACTCAGAAAAAGGCAGAATGTCCAAAATTTTTCCACCATCAGATAATTGAGAATTATTTAGTCATCCATCACCACCTTGACTAGGGAGTTTAGTGAGTTTGCTGGTCTTGAGGAAAATCCAAGTCATTGTGTACTGGCCAAGCCATTACAATGGGAGCATGGGGGACTTCATTCTGGGACGACAAAGCCAGCATTGTGTGCATTTGCCTCCTCTTGGCATGGCTGTGCTAATTCTTATCAGGATGTTGTCCTGTGAGGCACACCAAAGGCTACTGTAGAAATGAGAAGAAAGGTTAATATTCCCACTCTTTCTAGCTTTGTGGACCTCTTGGGATCTCAGATGTTCTTAAACCGTCAATATGGGGGTTGCCTGACTGGCCTGTATTGCCCAGTCTTTCTGGCTCTGCCCAGGTATCATGACCCTACTGGGCACCCAAACCTGGCTGAGAGTGCCCACACTTTGTGTCCATGATCATTGAAGCCCACTGGGTGGACAATGTTGGCGACCACCTTGACATAGCCCATGACTGCCCCTATTTTATAGGTTACTGCTGACAGGCAATAGAGAGATGCCCTTGTCCCACAGCCTCCTGAAAGTGCCTTCCTGGGAGTCAAGAAACTCAAAGCAGGCAGATCCCCTCACATCAGATCCAAATTGGCAGTGGTCCAGCTATCATATAGGGTAGTTCAGAGTATGAGTGTGGGCAATAGGACTCCTATGAGAATGAGGCTGGCAACTCCTCCCACTCCAATTGTCATTATTTCCAAGCAAGTGATTCAGTGCCTGGTTCCCTTCTGCTGTGTGCTTGTATTTAGAGTCCAGATGGCTTAAGTCAACTTCATTGTTCAGCCGTTGAAGGTGCCCTGCAGTGACCCTCACCTTAGTTGTTGCTTTAGCTACTCTTTGTAATATTCTCTCAGCCCAGCAGCTTGAGGATGATATGAGTCATGCATCATCTATTGGATGCCACAAGAGGCTGCCCATTGTCGAGTAGCATTTGCAGCAGGCCCAGGGTGAGTTTAGTCTGGTGTATCCCATTTCCCCTTAATGATGGCCCTGTGTTGTACCTGCCCCTCCTTATTGGTTGGGATAGTATTGACCCAGTTCAAAATGGGCAGATTGGGCCTCAGCAACATGGTGGGTTCATGAATTATGCATCCTGTCTCCATTAGTGTCCAGTAAGAGTTTCTCCTTAATTTTGTGTCTTAGTCTGTCTGGATTGCTATAACAAAATACCACAGGATGGGTGGCTTATGAACAAGAATATTTATTTATTTATTATTTAATTATTATCAGCAAAGACATTTTCTTTTTTAGAAAAAATTTTTAATTGATGCATATAAGTTGAGTATGTTTATTATATACGACATGATGTTTTGAAATATGTATACATTGTGGAATGGCTAAATCAAGCTAATTAATATAGACATTACCACACACACTATTTTTTTGTGGGAGAACACTTGAAATCTATCCTCTTAGTGATTCTTTTTTTTTTTTTTTTTTTTTTTTTTTTGAGAGACGGAGTCTCACTCTGTCTCCCAGGAGAGTGCAGTGGTGTGATCTCGGCTCACTGCAAGCTCCACCTCCCGGGTTCACGCCATTCTTTTGCCTCAGCCTCCAGATTGGCTGGGACTACAGGCACCGGCCACCACGCCCAGCTAATTTTTTTTTGTATTTCGTTTAGTAGAGACAGGGTTTCCACCGTATTAGCCAGGATGGTCTTGATCTCCTGACCTTGTGATCTGCCTGCCTTGGCCTCCCAAAGTGCTGGGATTATAGGCGTGAGCCATTGTGCCGGACCTCCTCTTAGTGATTCTTAAGACTACAATGCATCATTATTAATTACAGTCGCCATGTTGTACAATGGATCTTTTGAACTTATTTCCCTTATGTAACTAAAATTTGCTATTCTTCTATTAACATTTCCCCACCCCATCCCACCTCACTCCCATCCCCGAGCACTGGTAACTACAATTCTACTCTCTGCTTCTATGAGTTCAACTTACTTAGATTCCACATATAAGTGAGATCATGCAGTATTTGTCTTTCTATGCCTGGCTTATTTCATTTCATATAATGTTCTCCAAGTTTGTCCATGTCACAAATGACAAGATTTCCTTCTTTTTAAAAGCTGGATAGTATTTATTATGTACATATACCACATTTTCCTTATTGAGCTTATTTATTGATGTGCACGTAGTTTGATTCCATATCTTGACTACTGTGAGTAATGCTGCAATGAACATGGAGGACCAAATACTTCCTCAACATATTGATTTCATTTCCTTTGAATATATACCCAGTCGTGGGACTGCTGGATCATATGGTAGTTCTAATTTTAGTTTTTTTGAGACACCTCCATACTATTTCTTATAGTGGCTGTACTTTGAATCACATTGGTGCCTTTCAAAAATCAATTGACCATGTATGTGTGCATCTATTTCTGACACTAATGGAGACAGGATACATAATTCATGAACCCACCATGTTGCTGAACTGAAGGCTTTGAACATTTAGAAAATATATAGATACATAAATTTATATATCTAAATATTTCATCTCTATATTATGAATTAATTTTCAAAATTTTATTTCTCAATGTTTGCTGCTAACATGTAGGGACACAATTGACTTATGTATTTTGATATTATATCATATAACCTTGCTAAACTCACATATTAAGTCTAATAGATTTTTACTTTGCTGTTTTGTTTTTGATTTCTTAGAGTTTTCAATGTAAACAGTCACATTCTCTTTGATACTTATGCTTTAATTTATTTATTTTTTACTTTATTCCACTGGCTAGGACTCCCAGTAGAATGTTGAGTAGAAGTAATAAGAATGGTCATACTTAATTAATTTCAAATCTTTAGGAGAAAGTGTTTAGTGTTTCAGTATTAAGAATTATGTTAGCTCAAAGATTTTTATATGTGACTTTTTTTCGGATTGCAGTGGAAGCTTTCTATTCCTGTTTCGCTGGGAGGTACATTATGAATGGGTACTGAATTGTGTCATATACTTTTGCTACATTAATCAACATAATTGATTATCCTTATTCTGTTAATGCAGTAGCTACTTCTCAAATGTGAAGACAAACCTGCATTCATGAGATAAACCTCGTTATGATTTGTCACCTTTTTTATGTATCACTGGATTTGATTTGCTAACATTTGGTGATTTTTTGCATCTATATTCCTGAAAAGTATTGGTTGATATATTATTTTCTTGTTATGTTTTGGTCAAGTTTTGGTATCAGTATTATTCTGGCATTATAAAATGAATTGGAAAATGTTTCTTCCTTATTTTCTGGATTTGTGTGCAATTGATTTTTTTCCCCATAATTGGTTGATAGACTTCAACAGTGAAATTATGCCTAGAATTTTTTTGTAGGTTTTGATTATAAAGAACTTTTTTTTTTTAATAAACTCGCTTTTAATATACTCACATAAGCTGCAAAGAAAATGAGGTCATGTAATACACAATCATTCCTCTACTTGACAATAGAATACAAGTGCTTTTCGAAGAAAACAAATTTGTTTTTCCACTGGTTATGGGAGCCGGAGCCCGAGCCCGCGGCGGCGGTGGGACCTGCGGGGCGGGCGGCCGGGCCCGGCCAGGCCGCGATGGCGACCAAGAAGGCAGGCTCGCGGCTGGAGACGGAGATCGAGCGCTGCCGCTCCGAGTGCCAGTGGGAGCGGATCCCCGAGCTCGTCAAGCAGCTGTCGGCCAAGCTCATCGCCAACGATGACATGGCAGAACTTCTCCTCGGGGAGTCGAAGCTGGAGCAGTACCTGAAGGAACACCCCCTGAGGCAGCTGGCCAGTCCCCGAGGCCCCAAGCCCCAGCTGACTGAGGTCCGCCAGCATCTGACCGCCGCCCTGGACCGAGGGAACCTTAAGTCAGAATTCCTACAAGAATCCAATCTGATCATGGCCAAGTTGAATTATGTGGAAGGTGATTATAAAGAAGCTCTGAACATTTACGCCCGGGTGGGCCTGGACGACCTGCCGCTGACAGCTGCCCCGCCCTATAGGCTGCGGGTGATTGCAGAAGCCTACGCTACCAAAGGAATTTGTTTGGAGATTATAAAGAACATTTTAAAGTTGAGTTCTTGAATACCTACAGAGTAATTCAGATTTTCTATTTTATCTTGTGCTAGTTTGATAAGGTAGAGATTCTAGTAATTTTTCTTTGATCAAATTTGTCAAACTTATTGTTATAAATTCTTTATAATATTCCCTTAATATTCTTTCACGTCAGTAGGCTCACTAGTAATAGAGCTTCTTTTGTTCTTAACATTGCTAATTGTGTTTTCTCTCTTATTTTCTTATTAGTTTTCAAAGGGACTTAACAATTTTATGAATTTCTTCAAAGAACAGACTTTCGGTTTTATTAATTTTTGTAAGTAAACTGTATTTAGAACAGTTATAGATTCACAGCAAAATTGAGTGGAATTACAGAGAGTTCTCATACGCCCCTTCCTCACACACACACAGCCTCTTCCCTCTCAAGATCTCACGCCACGGTGGTACATTTGCTACAATCAGTAAGCCTACATTGACATATCATTATCACCCAAAGCCCATAGTTTACATTAGGGATCACTCTTGGTGTTAAATATTCTACGGGTTTCTATGCCTTTGTAATGAGTTGGAGTCACAGTTACAGTATCATACAACATAGTTTAACTGCCCTAAAAATCCTTCATGTTTCACCAATTCATCCCTCTTACCACCTTAATCCTTGGCAAACACTGATCTTTTTTACTGTCTCCACAATTTTACCTTTTCCAGAATGCCATATAGTTGGAATCATTCAGTATGTAGCTTTTTCAGATCGGCTTCTTTCACTAAGTAATATGCACTTAAATTTTCTCCATGTATTTTTATGGCTTGATAGCTCATATCTTTGTCACTGAAGAATATTCCATTGTCTGGATGTATTACAGTTTATTTACCCAGTCACCTACTGAAAAATATCTTGGTTGCTTTCAAGTTTGGACAATTGTGAATACAGCTACTATCAACGTTCATATAAAGGTTTTTGTGTGGCCGTAAGTTTTTAATTCACTTAGATAAATACCAGAGAGAGTGATTGCTGGATCATACAATAAGTTATGTTTAATTTTATAAGAAACTATCAAACTGTCAAAGTGACTGTACCATTTTGAATTCCCAGAAGCAATGAGTAATAGTTCCTGTTGCTTCACATCCTTATCTGCATTCGATATGGTTAATGTTTTCGATCTTGGCCATAGTAATAGGTGTATAGTGATATCATGGCGTTGTTTTAACTTAACACTTCCTTAACAAATAATATTGAGCATTTTTAAACATGCTAATTTGCCATCTGTATATCTTCTTTGGTGAGATGTCTGTTCAGGTCTTTTGTCCATTTTTAGAATTAGGTTGTTCATTTTCTTATTGTTGAGTTTTAAGAGTTTTTTGTATAGATACATTTTTGCAAATATTGTCTCCTAGTCTGTAGCTTATCTTTTCATTCCCACGATTAATTTTTTGTTTTGTTCTTTCATTGATTTCTGGTAGACTTCCTAATTTACTTCCTTTTTATTAATTGTAATTTTAATTTTCTTATCTTTTTCTAACTCCTATGGTGAAGATTTTGATAACTTATTTTAAGCCATTTTTTCTTATTAATACAAAAATTTATAGATATAAAATTTTGTAAAGAACTACTTTAGATGCTTCTCAATAGTAGTGATATGATGTAATTACATTATAATTAAATTTATAATATTTTTTATTCTCTTGTGATTTCTTCTTTGACTGTTGTTTGTTTGGAAGTGTATTTAGCTTCCAAATATTTTCAGCTCTTCTAGATATTTTATTATACTTTGTTTCATTGTAATCCTGTTATTTACTCTACAAGATATCAAGCATTTGAAAATCTTTGGCCTTGTGTCACTGCTCAACATGTGTCTCTCAACACAGTTTCAATATTTTTTATTTTAAAATATTTAATTGACCAATGAAAGTTGTGTATTTTCAAGGTATATAGCATAAAGATATGATATATATATATATAGTATACTGATTACCACCGTCAAATTAATTAACACACCCATCACTACCCATAGTTACCACTGTGTGGGGGATAGGGGCGGTGAGGACACTTAAAATCTGCCCTCTTATCAAATTTTGAGTAAACAATACAGCATCATTAACTATAGTCACCATTCTGTGCATTCGATCCCCAGAACTTAATTCATTTTATAACTGGAAGTTTGTACCCTTTGACCAACATCTCTCCATTTCTTCTACCCCCCAGCCTCTGACAACCACCGTTCTACTCTCTGCTTCTGTCAGTTTGACTTTTTAGCGTCCACATATAACCTGTCTTTCATACAGTAAATATCATCCAGTACTTACCTTTCTGTGTCTGGCTTATTTCATTTAGCATAATGGGCTCCAGAGCAATCGATGCCATCACAAATTTCCTTCTTTTTTATGGCTAAATACTGTGTGTGTGTGTGTGTGTGTGTGTGTGTGTGTGTGTGTGTGTGTGTTGTGTGTGTGTGTGTGTGTGTGTGTGTGTGTGTGTGTGTGTGTGTGTTATCCATCAATAGAGACTTAGGTTGTTTGCAAATCTTAGCTATTGTGAATAATGCCGTGATGAATATAGGGGTACAACTATCTCTTTGAGACACTACTGATTTCATTACTTTGGAGTATGTACCCAGAAGTGGGATTGCCGGATCATGTGGTATTTCTATTTTTAATTTTTCTGAAGAATTTCCATGTTGCTTCCCATAAAGGTTGTAACAATACACATTCCCAGCAACAGTGTATAAGGATTTCCTTTTCTTCACACCCCTGCTACCACTTGTTATCTCTTGTCTTGTTGATAATAGCCATCTTAACAAGTGTAAGTCCTATTTCATTGTGGTTTTATTTACATTTCCCTGATTATCAGTGATGTTGACCATTTTTTCATATATCCATTGGTCATTTGTATGTCTTTGAAAAAATGTCTATTCAGTTCCTTTGTCCAGTTTTTCATTGGGTTATTTAACTTTTCTGCTATTAAGATGAGCTCCTTATATACCTTATATATCATGCCATGATACCTCTTGGCAAATATATGATTTGCAAGTATTTTCTCCCATTTTGTAGATTGCCTTTTCATTTTGTTGACTGTTTCCTATACTGTGCAGAAGATTCTTAGTTTGATGTAATCCCACCTGCTTAATTTTGCTTTTGTTGCCTGTGGCCTTGGTATCAGATCCAAAAAATCATTGCTAAGACCAATGTCATGGAGCTTTTCTCCTGTGTTTTCTTCTAAACATTTTATGGTTTCAGGTGTTACACTTAACTCTTTAATCTATTGAGTTGATTTTTGTATATGGTTTGAGATAAGAGTCTAATTTCATTCTTCTGCATGTGGATATCCAATTTTTACAATACAGTTTATTGAAGAAACTGTTGTTCCCTCACTGTATATTCTGTAGTCAAAGATTAGTAGACAACATAGGCATGGGTTTATTTCTGGACTATCTTCTGTTTTATTGATCAATTAGTTGTTATGTCAGTACCACACTGTTTTGATTACAATAGATTTGTAATATAATAAAATCACAGTGTGTGATGCCTCCAGCTTTGTTCTTCTTTCTCCAGATTGCTTTGGCTATTCAGAGCTGACACTATTTTTTAAAAGACTATTCTTTTCCCATTGAATTGTCTTGGCATCCTTGTTGAAAATCAATCATGAACACATAACTGAAAGAGATACAGACACACACACACACAATATGAAAGGGAGAAAACAAACAGAAAAAGGAAAGAGTAAAAGAGCAAAAGGTTTTAAGTGTTATGTATTAAATTTTGCAGCTGGTCACTTATGCTGTGGGACTGTAGAACCCTAATATATAATAAAAAATTCTAAACTCAAATATTAAACATTTCAAGCCTATTGGACTACTTATATTTTTACCTTAATCATTTGTTAGTTTCAATATTTGGTTATTGACTGCAAAATAGGCAAGAGTAATATACCCTGTCGGGTGTGATGGCTCACGCCTGTAATCCCAGTGCTTTAGGAGGCCAAGGTGAGGAGATTACTTGAGGTCAGGGGTTCGAGACCAGCCTGGCCAAATGGTGAAACCCCATCCCTACTAAAAATAGAAAAATTAGCTGAGTGTGGTTGCATCCACCTGTAATCCCAGCTGCTCAGAAGGCTGAGGCAGGAGAATCGCTTGAACCGGGAGGCAGAGGTGGTCGAGATCATGCCACTGCATTACAGCCTGGGTAAAAGAGCAAGACTCCATCTAAAAAAAAAAAAAAAAAAAAAAAAAGAGACCAGGCACACTGGCTCACGCCTGTAATCACAGCATTTTGGGAGGCCGATGTGGGCGGATCACGAGGTCAAGAGATCCAGACCATCCTGGCCAACACAGTGAAATGCTGTCTCTACTAAAAATACAAAAAATTAGCCAGGTTTGTAATCCCAGCTACTCGGGAGGCTGAGGCAGGAGAATGGCTTGAACCCGGGAGTCGGAGGTTGCAGTGAGCCGAGATCACGCCACTGCACTCCATCCTGGTGACAGAGCGAGACTACGTTTCAAAAAAAAAAAAAAAAAAGTAATGTAGCCTAATAGCCTAACAATGTGCTCATGTGAAGAATGTCTCCGCTCAAATACTGTCTTTGCCACTTCCTAGCAGTGTAACTTCAGACTAGTTAGGTAAGTTTAGTTAGCCTCAATAAAAAATCTTTAAAACGGAGATATTATGCTCATCGATTGATCTGAGATATGGTATAATAATGAAAATACATAAAAAGAGAATATTATCATGTATACAGTAGATACTCTATAAAATCATGTATCTTTAAAGAGTACGTTAATTAAACTGCTGGATTGGACCTCTTCTTCATAAAAATTTTATCCACTGATTTTAGATTCTATTTTAAATTTATAACTCCATTATTCTTTATATAGTTTTACATTCTACTATAAAGAAAAACTTCCCCTTCTTTCCTGTTTATGTATTTACATCAGAATAGACTCATGGGTCTTTAAGCAGCTTTAGTGATATATAATTAACAAACCTTATAATTTACCCACTTTCAAGTGTGCAGCTCAATGGTTTTTATATTTATAGAGTAGTGCAAATGTCGCCACAGTCTAATTTTAGAATCACATCCACAAAAGGATTCCATACCCACTGGCTGTCACTCCTCATGTCTACTCCCAATCCTAGCCCCCAGAAATCACTAATCTACTTTTTGTCTCTCGATTTGCCTGTTCTTGGTATTTCATATGAATGAAATCATACAATATGTGCCCTTTTGTAATAGGTTTCTTTCACTTAGAACAATGTTTTCAAGAGTTACCCAGGTTGCAGCATGTATTCATACTACATTCCTTTTAATTGCCAAGTAACATTCTGTTGTGAGGATTTATCACATTTTATTTATTCACTCATCAGTTAACGGATATTTAGGTTGTTTCCACCTTTTGGCTGTTACGAATAATGCTGCTATGAATAATTGTGACACATTTTTGTGTGAACATACATTTCCAATTCTCTTGGCTCTATGCCTAGGAGTGGAATGGCTGGGTTATATGATTACACTATGGTTAACTTTCTGAGGAACTGCCAGTTTTTCACAGTGCCTGCAAGGTTTTACATTCCCACTAGCAGGTTTGAGGGTATTAATTTCTCTATGGTCTAATCAGCACCTGTTATCTTTTTCAAATCATAACCATTCTTGTGGGCCTAAGTGGTATCTAATTGTGGTTTTGATTTGCATTTTCCTATAGCTAATGATGTTGAGCATCTTTTCATGTGCTCTTCGTATATCATTTACGTTTGCTTATTTTATCAACTTTATCAAATTTATATCATTCAAATTTATATCACTCAAGTGTGAAGGGGAGTGTCTTAGTCCATTTCTGCTGCTATTACAAAATAACTGATACTGGGTAATTTGTAAAGATCAGAAATGTATTTCTCACAGGTCTGTAGGTTGGGAGTCCAAGATCAAGGTGCTGGCTGGTGAGGGCCCAGTCTCTCCACTACCAAGATGGTACCTTGTTGCTGCATCTTCCAGAGTGGAGGACTGCTGTGTCCTCACATGGCAGAAGGCAGAAGGGCAAGAAAGGCAAAATATTGCATGACTTCTCTTTTAAGAGGGCCTTACTCCCATTCACATAGGAAGAGCCCTCATGACCTAATCACTTCTTAAAGGCCCCACCTCTTAATACTATCACAGTAGCCATTAGGTTTCAACACAAATTTTGGAACAGACACCATCATTCAAACCGTAGCAGTGGATTAAAGTAGTAAATCAGTAAGGAGGAAATTGTATTTGAAAAACCCTTTGAACATGCCCACCATTTCCATAATAAGGAGTCTGCTGGCAGTTGCTAGTCTAATTGAATCCAAATAGAAACCTAGCAAATAAATGGACAACCCCCAAAGTACTTAAATAATAGGGAGAACAAATTGTTGGGATATACAGAAGAGTAAAACACTACATTGATTTAAGGAGCTACCAGGATGCCACAATGTAACTTCATAAAGGCAGAACAACAGAAATATTTCCCCAAACAGTACCTATGCATCTTGTACTTCTCTGTCCTTCTGTCATGAAATTGGCCTCACAGAACGCATCATGAAGCCGTGTAAATTTTCATGTAATAAAAGCAAAAACTTTATATTTCCCAGGGCTATTTGTGTCATTAACCTCGTCCTTAATTAATTTGGGAAAGGTTTTGCTCAAGAAAAGAAAGATCCAGGTATAAATGTGTAGGGGGCAAAGGGCTTTTCTAGTGCTCCAACCTCATTCTAAATGACAGCTGTCTTCCTCTGTACATGTGGGTGGTTCTGATTTAGAATAGCTCCTTCATAGCTTTTGCCCCCATAGCTACATGTGTGGATTGCTATGGTTTGAATATGCCTTCCAAATTTCATGTGTTGGAAACGTTATTCAAAATTCATGTTGATTGGAAGTGGGATAATGGAGAGGTAATTAGGATGAGATAAGATTCTTCAGGGTGGGGCCCCCATGATGGGACTGGTGGCTTTATAAGAAGAAACATCAAGGCCTGGGCTGACACGCATGCTCTTGCCCTCTTGCCATGTGATGCCCTCCACCCTGTTATGATGCAGCAAGAAGGTCCTCACCAGATGTCAGTGTCATGCTCTTGGAATTCTCAGCTTTCAAAACTGTAAGAAATAAATTTCTTTGCTTTATAAATTACCCAGTCTCAGGTATAGCAATAGCAAATGGAGTAAGACATGGATACATATACATTTTATCATAATTCTGGAAACATGAGAGGATGCCAATAGTTTATAGTTGAGCATTCAAATATAAATTGGTATAATATTTATGGTTTCAGCATTAGCACTAAATTCACATTGGTATACTAGGAATTATTCAACTCTATTATCCTCTTAGGTATATAGAGGAGGAAGAGAATAGTCTGTTCTTCAAGTCAGACTTTTTGAAGAAAGGAAAAAGTTACTGCTTCTCCCCCCGTTAACTTTCATAAAGCAAAACCCCAAAAAATACAGTTTGAAGAATTCATTTTTCATGTTGTGGGTTCACTTTGGACTCCATCCAAACCCTGTCCCAACTCATCAGCCCTAAGACAGCAGTCCCTGAAACCTGTTCATGCCCATTCTAAGCCTCAGCCTCCTTCTGCATAACTTAAGTGCCTTTCTTCATGAGTATCACCTTCACAGGATGCTTGTGTGTTTCAACATCAAAACAAAACTGGTGGATTCCAGGAACGGCATAAAGACTCCAGTGTTCAGATCAAAGTGGCCTTAATGGTTGTGCAGGACTTCCTTTAAGGCAAGGGGCTGGAAGGGGCCTGGGAAGATATCACTCAGCTTCATGACAAAGGAAGACTTTTGTGTGTATGGACACTGCTCAATATCTTTTGGAAACTCATTTGGCCCTGGTGATCCTAGTGACGCAGGCCTTCCTAAATCATAAAATAAATAAAAGTGGTGTATTAGTCTGTTTTTACACTGCTATGAAGATACTACCTAAGACTGGGTAATTTACAAACAAAAGAGGTTTAAATGACTCACAGTTCCACATGGGAGGCCTCAGGAAACTCGCAATCATGGCGGAAAGTGAAGGAGAAGCAAGGTACCTTCTTCACAAGGTAGCAGCAGGAGACAGAGAGTGAAGCTGGAAGAGCCACACACTTAATCAAGCAACCAGATCTTGTGAGAACTCACTCACTATCACGAGAACAGCATGAAGGAATACTGCCCCTACTATCCAATCACCTCCATCCAATCACCTCAATCCAATCACCTCCCATCAGGCCCCTCCCTTGGCACATGGGAATTACAATTTTAGATGAGATTTGTGTGGGGATGCAGAGTCAAACCATATCAAGTGAGATGGGGTGATTCTGAGTTGATCCTTTTCACACGAAGTGGTTTCCTACACCATCCCACATCAACCCATTCCAAGCAACCTCTAGTCATCTGTTAAGACTCAACTCAGATAATTCTTCTTTATCTACTTTAGACTGAGATTTGTTTTTCTTTATCCTCTAAGATATGGGAATCACAGCATTATGTGCTAACACTGATCATAGTCCTTGTCATAGGAATTTTGAACCTTGAATTAATTCTATATTTTCTCTCTTTTTGTGTTACTTGAGGCAGGAGATACAAAGTCTGCATCTAGATTTAGAGGGTAGATTTTGACATTCAACTGACATGCCATGCATGTTTGTTAAATGAATAAAAGAATAAATGTTCTCTCTAATATATTAAATATCCATATCTGTTGTTTTACTTAATAAGGCACTATAATCTTTCTTCATAAATTATGATTGTTTATTATTATATTTTAAGTTCTGGGGTACATGTGCAGAATGTGCAGGTTTGTTACATACGTATACGCATGCCATGGGGGTTTGCTGCACCCATCAACCCATCATCTACATTAGGTATTTCTCCTAATGATATCCCTCCCCTAGTCCCCCAGCCCCAACAGGCCCAGTGTGTGATGTTCCTCTCCCTGTGTCTGTGTGTTCTCATTCTTCAACTCCCACTTATGAGTGAGAACATGCGGTGATTGGTTTTCTGTCCTTGTGTTAGTTTGCTGAGAATGACAGTTTCCAGCTTCATGCATGTTCCTGCAAAGGACATGAACTCATCCTTTTTTATGGCTGCATAGTATTCCATGGTATATATGTGCCACATTTTCTTTATCCAGTCTATCACTAATGGACATTAGGGTTGGTTCCAAGTCTTTGCTATTGTGAACAGTGCCACAGTAAACATACATGTGCATGTGTCTTTATAGTAGAATGATTTATAATCCTTTGGGTATATATCCAGTAATGAGATTGCTGGATCAAATGCTATTTCTAATTCTAGATCCTTGAGGAATCACCACACTGTCTTCCACAATGGTTGAACTAATTTACGCTCCCATCAACAGTGTAAAAGTATTCCTACTTCTCCACATCCTCTCCAGCATCTGTTTTTTCCTGACTTTTTAATGATTGCCATTCTAACTGGAGTGAGATGATACCTCATTATGATTTTGATTTGCATTTCTCTAAGGACCAGTGATGATGAGCATTTTTTCGTAAGTTTGTTGGCTGCATAAATGCCTTCTTTTGAGAAGTCTCTATTCATATCCTTTGCCCACTTTTGGATGGGGTTGTTTGTTTTTTTTTCTTGTAAATTTGTTTAAGTTCTTTGCAGATTCTGGATATTAGCCCTTTGTCAGATGGATAGAGTGCAAAAATTTTCTCCCATTCTGTAGGTTGCCTGTTCACTCTGATGATAGTTTCTTTTGCTGTGCAGAAACTCTTTAGTTTAATTAGATCCCATTTGTCAATTTTGGCTTGTGTTGCCATTGCTTTTGGTCTTTTGGTCATGAAGCCTTTGCCCATGCCTATGTCCTGAATGGTATTGCCTAGGTTTTCTTCTAGGGTTTTTATGGTGTTAGGTCTTACATTTAAGTCTTTCATCCATCTTGAGTTAATTTTTGTATAAGGTGTAAGGAAGGGGTCCAGTTTCAGTTTTCTGCATATGACTAGTCAGTTTTCCCAACATCATTTATTAAATAGGGATTCCTTTCACCATTGCTTGTTTTTGTCAGGTTGGTCAAAGATCAGATGGTTATAAATTTGTGGTGTTATTTCTGAGGCCTCTGTTCTGTTCCATTGGTCTATATATCTGTTTTGGTACCAGTACCGTGCTGTTTTGGTTACTGTAGCCCTGTAGTATAGTTTGAAGTCAGGTAGCATGATGCCTCCAGCTTTGTTCTTTTTGCTTAGGATTGTCTTGGCAATGCGGGCTCTTTTTTGGTTCCATATAAACTTTGAAGTAGTTTTTTTCCGATTCTGTGAAGAAAATCAGTGGTAGCTTGATGGGGATAGTATCAAATTTATAAATTAAATTACTTTGTCAGTATGGCCATTTTCATGATATTGATTCTTCCTGCCCATGAGCATGGAATGTTCTTCCATTTGTTTGTGTCCTCTCTTATTTCCTTGAGCAGTGATTTGTAGTTCTCCTTGAAGAGGTCTTTCGCATCCCTTGTAAGTTGGATTCCTATGTATTTTATTCTCTTTGTAGTAATTGTGAATGGGAGTTCACTCATGATTTGGCTCTCTGTTTGTCTATTACTGGTGTATAGGAATGCTTGTGATTTTTGCACATTGATTTGTATCCTGAGACTTTGCTGAAGTTGTTTTTCAGCTTAAGGAGATTTTGGTCTGAGACGATGGGGTTTTCTAAATATACAATCATGTCCTCTGCAAACAGAAACAATTTGAGTTCCTCTTTTCCTATTTGAATACCCTTTATTTCTTTCTCCTGCCTGATTGCCCTGGCCAGAACTTCCAACACTATGTTGAATAGGAGTGGTGACAGAGGGCATCCTTGTCTTGTGCTGGTTTTCCAAGGGAATGCTTTCAGGTTTTGCCCATTCAGTATGATATTGGCTGTGGGTTTGTCATAAATAGCTCTTATTATTTTGAGATACATTTCATCAGTACCTAGTTTATTGAGAGTTTCTAGCATGAAGGGCTGTTGAATTTTGTCAAAAGCCTTTTCTGCATCTATTGAGATAGTCATATGGTTTTTGTTGTTGGTTCTGTTTATGTGATGGATTATGTTTTTTGATTTGCATAAGTTGAGCCAGCCTTGCATCCCAGGGATGAAGCTGACTTGATTTCTTTTACTGAAAGTAATGATAAATTTTTATAGATTCCACATCTATATGATGTTAGCCAACTTCTTAGTTTTTCTGAGCCTCTGTCTCATATAAAATGAGCAAAACTGTTATTCAGTGTTACAGATTATACATTTTAATTTACAAAATACTTTGATATGATTTATTGATTTATTACAATCCTTTATTGACTAGAAACCCTGAGAAAAATAAAGTGGGTCTTCCAAAAATGATTTCCTTAATAATATGTAGAACTAATATTAGAAAAAAACTTCTCCAGTTCCTTGTCCATAACAGGCAAACTAAGAAATCTTAAAGTAGAAAATATTTTATTGCATTGGATACCATAACACTAACTTCCCAGTACATAAATCTGCATGTTTGTATATGGATTTTAGTAAGCTTGCTTGCATTCCCCATGAATCTAATTAAACACCAAAGTTGAGAAACAGTGAAGAAGGTTGAACTAATCCCAATACACTAAGTCCTAGAACACTTTAACAGAAATATCCTTCCCCAATAATTTTTGCTATTGTGATCACCTGAGTGGTATTATCAAGGCTATGAATCGTTCAACTGAAAAGCAGGAAGGAAAGACTAGGGAGATGCAAAAGTCATATTTTTCTTACCATCTTTGCCATAACTGCTCTTGGATATTAGTGACCTGAAGGTCCTGGAACTTTACAAGACAGTGGGTACTCTGAAGCCTCAGTGTCTTCCACAGTCATTGGAAGAGATATGACACACATCCAGATGCCTAAATCAGCTGGTCTTTTACACAAATAATGTTGGAATAATTGGATCTCCATAGGCAAAAATTGAATCTTAACCTAAGTCTCAAACTTTATACAGAAACTAAAAATGAATAATAGATCTTCAGGTAAACAGAATGGCCTCCTAATTATGACCATGTCTTAATCTCTGGAATTTGGGAAGATGCAATTTTAACTTTGTAGAAGGGATTAAATGTATGGACCTAATACTGGGGAGATTATCTTGGATTTTCAGGATGGGCCCAATCTGATCACATTGTTACTGAAATGCCAGGGATTCAGTATAGTTCCTGCTGATTGCCCACAGAGAGCCAAGCACTGAGACAATGAGGATTGCCAGGGAAGAAGCCTTTAATCGGAGGCTTGCAGCTGAGGAGATGGGAGATCAGTCTCAAATTCATCTTTCCTACTGACTAAAATGAGGGGTTTATATAGCAGGGAAGAAATGTAACTATGTGTGGGAAAACAGGAACTAAGGGGTGATAAGGAAGCAATCATGATGAACAAGGGGCCTGGTGTCTCATTGTCTGGATGTGGTGATCTGGTGAGTTTCAGTTCTTTGATACTTTTTGAGAGGCTTGGGGGTTCTTTCCTGAGGAAGAAACTTGGATAAAACAAATGTAAGTTTTAAGCTTTAAGACCAGAAGAGTCAATTTCTACTTTTATTTTTAAAAACCTGTCTATGGGTTAGTTTTAACATGAGACCTTGAAGCAGACAACTTTTTCCAACTTAGGTGACAGACAAATGATAAAAAATAATTACATAGAAGGAAGCCAGAGCAGAATAGAAATTCAGACAGATCCTAAGCATAAGAAAGATTCAATGATGCAGTGCTGGCTCTGAAATGCAAAGACTGGAAAGAAGCCTCTAGAAGCTAAGATTGGCCTCTGACTGTCAGCAAGCCAAGAAATAGAGACCTCAGTCCAACAAGCATAAGGAGCTGAATTTTGCCAAAAACCTGAATTACTCCAGAAGTGCAATCTCCTGAAAATTCCTAATAAGAGCCCAGCCAGCTGACACCTTGATCTCAGCTTTGTGAAGGAGTAAAGTAACTAATTAAACTTATCAGGACTTTTGACCTACAGAACTGAAAAAATAAATTGATATTGTTTTCATCAGCAAAGTTTGTGGTGATTTGTTATGGTATCAATAGGAAACAAACACAGATCTAAATGTAAAACTACAAAACTTTTAGAAAAATATTTAGGAGAAAACCTTTATGACTTAGGTTTAGGCAAAGAGTTCTTGCACAAAACACCAAAGCATGATTCATGAAAGAAAAAAGACCAATATGGTGGGCCTTATTAAATCTAAAACGTTTGCTCCATGAAAGACACTGTTAAGAAAACAGGCCGGGCATGGTGGCTCACGCCTGTAATCCCAGCACTTTGGGAGGCCGAGGCGGGTGGATCACAAGGTCAGGAGATCGAGACCATCCTGGCTAACACGGTGAAACCCTGTCTCTACTAAAAAATTTAAAAAATAATTAGCAGGGCATGGTGGCAGGCGCCTGTAGTCCCAGCTACTCGGGAAGCTGAGGCAGGAGAATGGCATGAACCAGGAGGCAGAAGTTGAAGTGAGCCAAGATCGCGCCACTGCACTCCAGTCTGGGAGACACAGCGAGATTCTATCTCAAAAAAAAAAAAAAATTATTTCAAATACAACGTTTAAAACATTTTAACATTATTGCTTATCTGGAGAAAATAAACTAAAACCAAATTATACTCTATAAACTCACCAAAATGGTTAAAATTTAAAACTCAATAATATAAAGTCTTTGTGAGGATGAGGCCCAACTAGATCACTCATATGTTCTTGTTGGTGGTATAAATTGGTTCTATTACTTTGAAAAATCTGTGTCCATCTTACTAATTTTTAAACATACATCTACTCAAAGATCCTCAAATTTCACTCAGATGTATGTACCTGAAAGAAATGAGAGTTTATGTTACAAAAGGCATAATCAATAATGTATATAACTGCTTTATTTATAATAGCTCATCCCTGGAAGCCATTCAAATATCCATCAACAGAAGAGTGGATAAACAAGTGGTGGTATAGTCATACAATTAAAGGGTATACATCTCCATACAATGAAATACTACACTACTGTCACACACAACAGTGTGGGTGAATTTCACTGACATTATGAAGAGTGAAAAAATACTGGACACAAAAGATTTTATATTTCATGATATTATTGATATGAAGCTCAAGAGTAGGCAAAGGTAACTGATAATGCTGAAGGTCAGACTAATGGGTTGAACACTACAGGCATGGCTGTAGACTGGAAGGACACAGGGGACCTTCCTGGGGTGATAGAAATGTTTTATACATTGACTTGGATGGTGGGTCCATGCTTGTATGCATAAGTAAAAATTCCATGCACTCTTTAGATTTTTGCATTTTAATGTATTTAATTGACAGTTCAATTAAAAAAAAACCTGCCAAGATTTTTTTTTCCAAAGTCTAGTCCTAAGTAGCATAAAGTTGACAGGATGCTCAGGGAAGTCTGCAAGGATCTGGGCCACTTCTCTTCTGCTCCACCATGGAATATGTGTCTTTGGTTTGCTGCCTGCAAGATAATTGTTGCAGCCACCAGAACCACATTCTTCAAAGGAAGAAATGAAGAGAGCAAAGGGCGGAGGCCAAAGGCTGAAGACATTAGCCAGTTGAGTCTTTCCCCTTTTAAATATGAATCTCGAAATACTACTAACTTACATGTCATTGGAAAGGATGGTGCTTTTTATGGCCACTCTGATTGTAATAGAGACCAATCATATTAGGTATCTTAACTGGGCTCATTGAGCCAACTCGAACAAATTAGCTAGAATAGAAATGAGGTAGGAGAAAGGGAGAATGGGTATTGGGTAAGTAGCTAACAGTCTGAAGTAAATTAAGAGTCTAAAATCTATGAAGCCTTAGAAATTCTCTCACTTCTGTCTTTGACCTTCTGTCTCCAGGTACCACCACCCATGCAATTGTGCTTTAAGGAAGTCCTCGGGTGGGAAGCATTTTCATTAGGTCCTTTCAGTAACTTGCTATTTGTCCCAAGGATATTTACTTTTATATCCATATACTTAATTCTGAAAGCAGGTTTAGGAATTTGAGCAAGATTTTTGTCCATTAGAGAGGTGGGAAAAAGTGCTTAATAAAGGAATTGAATGGGAGTTTTCATGGTGTATTCAGTAGTAAACTGGCTGGATAGCTTCCTCTCTCTCCCTGTTTCATTTCGAGGTTTTTGTTTGATTTTCCCCATACTTTTGCCACCCAGGATGTTGAATTTTGAGAATGACAAATAAGAAACTGTCAACAAATTGATGAGTTGTTGGTCTTTATTGGTTTCAGTCATTGCTAATATATTCATTTTGTTCAAACTTAGCCATTGCCAATTTGGTGAGCTATTCGCCATTGAATGATACTAGAGGGAATACTTGGACTGAGAGTAGTAGAAAGCATCTTTTTTTTTTTTTTTTGAGACGGAGTCTCGCTCTGTCGCCCAGGCTGGAGTGCAGTGGTGCGATCTCGGCTCACTGCAAGCTCCGCCTCCCGGGTTCACGCCATTCTCCTGCCTCAGCCTCTCCGAGTAGCTGGGACTACGGGCGCCCGCCACCACGCCCGGCTAATTTTTTGTATTTTTAGTAGAGACAGTGTTTCACCGTGGTCTCGATCTCCTGACCTCGTGATCCGTCCGCCTCGGCCTCCCAAAGTGCTGGGATTACAAGCGTGAGCCACCGCGCCCGGCCGAAAGCATCTTTTCTTAAGTGCAGAGGTACTTGAGGAAAAGGCCCATGCTGTTAGTTCCAGCCTTCTGAATTTCCACTGAGCAAATACCCATAGAATACAGTTTGATAAGTTCCTTTTTCAGACTCCGCTTTGTCCAGCTTAGACTGTGGCCACATCATATCCCCTTTCTCAGCTGTGTGATGGAACTTCCTGAAACTTGCTCATGGCTGTCCTTGGCCTCTCCTTGTTTGTCCCTGACCTGGATGCCCTTCCTCATGAGACCCACCTTGACAGCATTCTGAAAGAGTGCAATGTCAGAACCAAAGTGGTATACACGAGGGTGGTGCAGGAGAATGAAGAACACACTCCAGTGGCCAGGTCAGAATGGTTCTGATGGTTGTACAGAGCTTCCTGGAAGACAGTGGACTGGGATGGTCCTGGTAATGGCCCATTGAGCTTTACACAGCAGGCACATGGTGGTAGGGGTGGGCATGTCTCAATATCTCCAGGTAACGCAGGTGATATAATCCTCTTCATGCTGGTATACCTTGGGATCCTAGATTCCAAAAGAAACATAAAATAGAATCATATGTTTTTGTATTTCATAGTACATGGACGTCTCCCTCCTTCCTGCCCTTCTTCCCCTCTCAACTACTTTCTCCTCCCCTGTCAGGGCCCAAATTAAGCATTGCTACTTCCAAGAAGCCTCTCCTTTCTACTCCAGACTTGGAAAAGTTTTATTTCTTTGCCATGGGATACCACCTCTTCTATTTACTGTTGCCATAGCTACAAAGGATTATCACAAATAATTGAAATTCCTCTCTTGTCTAGACTGAGAGCCAAGGTCTTACTCAATTTTGTTTCTAAATGTCATTCTCAGTATCAGTCTTAACATTAGCCCTCAAAATACATTCAGTGAATGAATAATTAAATGAATAAATATATAAATCGATCTTCAAACAAGCACTGTGATGTCTTTTCTTTACTATAAAGCTGAGGGATCACTATTGGGAAAAAGTTACCTAGAAAAATCCAGGTATCATATTATGCCAGAATGTAATGGGGTTTTAAGCAGTGGTGTCCAAACATTCCTGTTTAGTATAACCAGTTGTGGAGCCTTGCCCCCAACCTATCTCCCCATCCCTCAGGGCCAGGTTATGCTGTGGCCCTTTAGAATGAGAATCTCTGGGGATGGAGACTGGGAACTTACATGTTTAACTAGTCCATGGGTGATTCCGATGCTCAGCTAGAGTTGAACATCATTGCCGTAGAGCCATAGAGGTTCAGTAGAAGTTCAGAGTTGACAGGATTCCCATCTGAGCTTAGCCTGGTATACCTCTCAACAGGATGACAAGAGAACAAGAGGCCAACGTATCTGCCGACTCCATGTGCCTGAAGTATGACTTAATAAACTTATATCTGGTGGCTCACACCTGTAATCCCAGCACTTTGGGAGGCCGAGGTGGGCGAATCATCTGAGGCCAGGAGTTCGAGACCAGCCTGGCCAACATGGTGAAATCCAGTCTTTACTAAAAGTGCAAAAATTAGCCGGGCATGGTGGCGAGCACCTGTAATCTCAGCTACTCAGGAGGCTGAGACAGGAAAATTGCTTGAACTCAGGAGGCAGAGGTTGCAGTGAGCTGAGATCACGCCACTGCCCTCCAGCCTAGGCAATAAAGAGCAAAACTCTGTCTCAAAAATAAAAAAAAAATCTAAAAAATAAACTAATACCTACCCTGTGTGACACCAATGTGAGTGATTTACCCTGATACACAGCTGCAGGGATAATCTCAAGTTGGACTGCACATCAAATGTGTCCACAAAGCTCTTTTAACATACAGATTTCTTGAGATTCAGAAGCTGTTAGCAAATAAATCTTATGGTTACTCAGGGTTGAGAAAAAAAATCTTATGGTCATGTGTTACCAAAAATGACTTAACTAAGTGTTCAGTATTCTCATCAGATCACCTGGAAGAGTTCAACTGGGTCTATGAACATTTCAATCAAAGAGAAATGATGAAAGGCTAATAGAGCAAATGGGTTTTTTCACTTGGTGGACCAGGTGGCCCTATAAGACTTCTGGGCTGTGGAAGTCCTAGGGGCTCTCAAGATTCAGATGGTGGAGGATCTCCTGAAGACTGGACATCAACCACAAGTAATGAGATGAACAAGGCCAAAATCCAGAAACCTGGAGTAGATGAACATGGACAAAGTTTCAAGTAGGTTGGGAGATGGATCAGCTGCCCTTGAAGGAATAGTACTACCAGCTTTGACAAGTAGCAACATGTTTTTACAATTCCAAGAAATCAATGTTATTTTGGTCTTCAGGTCTAATAAACACGATGTGCATCAATGTTATAACACATACAGAAAAGGTTATGAGGCATTTTGAGTTGATGTGCTTTCATATTGGGCACAACAAAATCCAAGAAAGTTATTCTGCTTGAATACATTCTGCTCGAAAACTATTCTGCTTTCTCAAACTCATGCCAACTCTAGAGGTTGTTTCTTGGGGACCTGCAGCCTCCTGCCATCTGTTTAGCAGTTATATTTAAATAATCAGTTTGAGGAATCATGTCCTTATGATGATTGAGCATTTGCTTTGCCTATTTCCTATTCTATGTCTTATTGCTACTGCTCTATCTCTACGTGCTTGGAACATAAAAGATGTATGATGAATACCTCTTGGATGGTGAATGAATTAATACCAAACACTGATTAGCCGTCTACTGTTTTCCACCACCTTGGCATTTTTACTTAGGTAAGCGGCTTTCATTTCACTCTGAGATGTCAAGCCAATAACAATATGGTTGCATCATTCTCACTTCTGTGAATGCACTTCTTATATTAAACCCTTTGCAGCACTATTAGATTCTGGACAGCACTGAATCTGTTATTTGCCTCCAATAATCAAGCTCAACATATATGCAACAACTATATATGTGTGTGTATATATATACATATAACTCAATATATGCAACAACTATAGAATCAATAATTCTGTAGTTGTCAATATATGCAACAACTATAGAATTGATTCTATGTAACAACTATAGAATTATTAATCTTATGATTAAAAACTATAGAATTTTATCTTGGGAGACACAAATAACTTCAACATGATCAATTACACCTTGAAAGTAGAGTGTTCTAAGTGGTATTAGTCAGTAACCATAACTTTTAGAACATGCCTTCAAATTGAAACAAGCCGTCAATCACTTTTTTGGGCATGAAAGCAGGCCCTAATTTCAACTCAAGTGATACTCTTTTAAAACCGAAGTGAAGTTATAAAAGTTAAGTTGAAAGACAAAGAACAGTATATTGAAACAGACATAGGACAAGAGAGATAGTAAATAGAAAACAGAATCAAAAAAAATAAAGAGTAAACATACTGATAGTCAAACAAAATACATCTGGGAATTAAATCAAGATAAAGGCAGAAACAGAAACAGATACCAAGAAGACTTAAGACATTAAGAAAATTTTAACATATAGAGCAATGTAATATGTTATTGGTTCACTTTGACTATGAGCATCTTCATTTTAAATTTTAAGATTTAATTGAAAGTCAGTATAATAGATTTTGTTATTCATACTCTTGTTTATGTACTAATGATCCTGATTTAATTTGAATGATTTGATATTAATTCTATATGGAAGGCAAGAGTCTTGGTCGCTAGATTTGGCTTCTACTCTTTCTAATCTCTTTTTGCAATATCCAATTGGCAAGGTTGAACAGGTGTCTTTCTTTTTTAGAAAGAAATTATGGGTAATTGTCTTCCAGAGTTGTTCTAATGAAAAAAAAATCACATGCAGGGAAAACAAAGTGCTTTAGAAAGTGCTCTGTACTCATGCAATGGGTTAATTTTATTATGATAGATATTAATAAGAAAACTTACCTGCAATGCTCATGGAAAGAGCTTTTCCTCTTTCTCTGGGCATTGAAGCTCTTTTGGTGACCATATTCTTACCTGTCCTATTACTGATATATCTGCTTGGTTTTTGAAACATTGTGGTAGATGGTTTAATACATTGATTTCTTTTAATATTTGATGTTTTGGTCTCATGAGGCTGAAGTTGGGGTTTTTTTTTTTTAAGCAGAATAGCTAAATCTCCAAATGTATTAAGGAAAGTTGGCCCATTGACATTCAAACTGAAACACTTATGTTCACCAACCTTTGATAGCCACCTCCAATTATCATAGTCAAGCCTGGGCCTCTTATGCCAATCAACTTTGTTTTGGCTCTTCCCTTTCTCTTGGTCATTTCATCAATATCACCTTGTGAACCCACCTCTGACTATTCCAGAGACATGAGAGAAGGAATATGTCTCATTTCCTGTCATCTAAATCCATAATTTCATAGGCTGAAAAAATGATGCCAGGTAGAGGAAGTGGCTTAGTTGATCAAATCAGGGTTAAATGTAGGACACTACAGATTTTCCTCCTAATTTAGAGCCCAAACATTTTCCTCGAGTGTCTCTCTCTCTCTTGCTCTCCATATGTTCTGATAACTTTCTGCTTTGCTATAATAATCCTTCTACTGACATCCTCACATGTGCCAGCCAGGCTCTGTGCTTGCCAAGGTAAACCCAAGTTAATCAAAATTGAATTAATTGAGGGTGAGCCTTTGAAAATCGTTGAGTGATGAGCTTGGCAGTCCTCTCAAAAGTCAACAATAAAACTGGGCAAAATAGCCAAAAACAAACATTAAAAACCTTGGAAAATGACCAATGCATACCAAAAACTGAGTATTTATTCAAAACTGTCCACTGAATCTCAGGAAGGACAGCCTGTGGTTTCTTCCTTTGGGGTTACTCTTATTTAACTCCTAGCTCTGGAGTGTAGAAGTTCTATCAGTGTGTGGCAGGCAGACAGGACTGGCAGCAGAGGGTACTGACTTTATTTTCAGCAGTAAGAAGGAAATATGCCCAAGGGCACTGCCAAAAACAACAGTGTTTTAAGTAGCAAATGATCCGGGAAGGCCAACGTCACAGCTAGTCTGAGCTCTTCATACTAGCTGGAGCAAGCAATAGACCCACGAGAAATTTAACAAGGGGTTTGGGGGAATGCGAGAGCCAACAAGGGCTTTGATAAGATCATATTTATCCATCGTGGTCTGGAAGGCTGTTCACATGCGCAGGCTTCTTTCAAGCTCAGGAAAAGACCAGAAGGAGCAGCACAAAGCCAATTGTCCCTGGCTAACTAGGAAGGCTGCAAACACAGAAAGTAAAGGCAGACAGAGCTGAACATTGCCTGATCTTTGTTTAAGCACAAGCTCTGATCAATCATTGGCTGACCACTAACCTATCCTGACCCTGTGACGATCCCAGAAAGCCAGGCTTAGGATGTAAAAAAAGTCTTGTTTTGTTTTGTTTTTAAATAAGCAGTAATTTTGAGCTGTAAGAGACATTAGTGGCAGCAGAGTATGGAATAAATTGGTGACATCTGAATCCAAAATTGTTACAATCTACTAGTAATGATATTCAAATATAAAAAACGTAGAATATGCAAAGAAACACCAAAGTGTGACCCTTTTGCAGGGAATAAAAGTAGTCAGTAGAAATAGTCTTTAAAGACGCCCAGGGATAAGATTTAGCAGACAAAACTTGAAACAGCTATTAGAAATATGTTCAAGAAACGAATCTTACATATACCAAAAGCGCACCTGGTGCCTTCACAATTCACTTCATATTGTATGCAGAGTGGGTGCTTGTCTTAAATGGCTTGGAACAACCTCAGTTTATGTACATCATGCCAATACAATTTCATAGTGTATTGGGAGCATTATAACTACTGTCCCTTTTACTCTAAAAATTGTCCTTTGGATGAGAAAATTATATCCATACATATAAGTATAATATAGATATAAATTATATGTATTTTATACATATATAACTGTAACTATAAAAAGGCAAGAAATATTTAAAAACAAAAAAATTATTTTGCCATAAATTTTGAGTGCTTCATGAATGCAGCAGATAAAATGTAGGTCACATACTTCGTCTTCATATTTTCCATATTTTTCTTCAAACACTAACACTTCTCAGTGATATTTAACTTCTACAAGTTCTACAAGGAACGTTGAAGTTTGTCAAACCCTTCATATGCATCTTCAGGGCCAGTTTTTAGAGCTATTCTTTTCTGTCATAAGGAAGTTAGATTATGTGAATTTCAAAGTGGTGTGTGTGTGTGTATCACAGACAGAGAGAGAGAGATTCTGAGAATAACTTGACCCCTTTCAGAGTGTAAATAATTTTTTCCATAGATCTAAGTAGATATTATGTTCTACTTGTTAATATTTGTGGGCAAAGATGATCTCCAGGATGGCGGCATGAAGAGCTTTAATGACTCCTTCACCAGCAACCATAATTGTTAAAAATCTTTTCTTTTTAATGTAAAGTATCTTTAAATTGTCCTAAATAGTAAGTAAAGAAATATTTTTTTCAAGAAAATCTTCTGTATCTCTAGAGGGACAGGACTAATATGGTAGATGTATATATGAAAGGGAGTTTATTGAATAACACTGACTCATACAATCACAAGGTGAAGTCCCACAGTGGGCTGTCTGCAAGCTGAGGAGCAAGGAAGCCAGTCTGAGTCCCAAAACCTCAAAAGTAGGGAAGCCAACAGTACAGCCTTCAGTCTGTGGCTGAAGGCCTGAGAGCCCCTGGCAAACCACTGGTGTAAGTCCAAGAGTCCAAAAGCTGAAGAACTTGGGGTCTGATGTTTGAGGGCAGGAAGCATCCAGCATGGGAGAGAAATGAAAGCCAGAAGACTCAGCAAGTGAAATCCTTTCAACTTCTCCTTGCTGTATTCTAGCACGCTGGCAGCTGATTAGAGGATACCAGGTTGAGGGTAGGTCTGCCTCTCCCAGTCCACTGACTCAAATGTTCATCTCCTTTGGCAACACCCGCACAGATACACCCAGGAACAATACTTTGTATCCTTCAATCAAGTTGACACTCAATATTAACCATCACATCTACTAAATCTGTGTAAGAACAAGAGACTGTAGCACTTGAGCTACAATTCATCCCCTTTTTTTCCCACTGCACCCACTGTTCTGTATGATGGAGCTCTGCTCTGGGTGGGTAGGGCCACTTAGACTGGTCTTTCTTCCCCCAGCTCCCAGTTGAGGACCACAGCATCTTCCCAGAAGGGGGAGGCTGACAGCATTTCCCACCACCCCCAACCCTCTCCCAGATCCATGTTCCAGAGGCTGAATTCCAGGAGAGGGCAGCCCAGAGTTCTTCCACCAAGCCCTTACTCATAGGAAGCTCTATCCCAGACATAGCAGGCTGAGAATAATGGGGCCCTAACCTCTCCCACCCAACTCATTCACAGGGCAGAGGTTCCATTTCTGGAGAAGCAAGCCAAGAAGACCAGAGGCAGCTCTCCAGCCCAGTTTCCTGATCATAAAGCAAGAGTGTCACTCCAAAAGAATCAGACCACCTCTGCACCCACTAGCTCTGAAGAAATGGCCCAGAGATTATTTGCAAGTGGGGAGAGAAAGGCAGTGACCACAGACAAAAGTAATTTCTTTCCCCAAAGGAGCTAACTTGCTTTGGAAAAGAGCATGGGGAAAGTCAAGCCTAAGGGTTCCCTTAAGGGCAATGTAGATTTTGGTTGTAACCAATTAAGAAGAGGCTAGTAGCTCCATGAGAATAGCAAGCTAAACCATAGAGAATAGCACATCAAGAGATAGAAATTATAAAATAAAAAAGAAAATGAAAGTTTTGGAATTAAAAAGTACAGCAAAGAACTGAAATAGAAAATTTACTAGAGGGGTATAAGAGTATATTTGAATTGTCAGAAGAAAGAATCAGCAAACTTAAAGGAAAATGATAAAAGTTTTGTGATCCTAAGAAGGAAAAAAAGAATGAGAGAAAATAAACAGTCTGAGAGAAATGAAGGACCCCATTAACTGAACTGACAAATGTGTAAAGGAAGCAACAGAAGGAGAAGAAAAAGAGTAGGGAGTAGACAAATCAGCAAGAAAAAAACAAATGCTCCCATCAAAAAGTGGTCAAAGGACATGAATAGACAATTCATATATAAATGGCCAACAAGCACATGGAAAAATGCTCAACATCACTGATTATCAGGGGAATGCAAATTAAAAGCACAATGAGATACCCTGTATTAGTCTGTTTTCACACTGCTGATAAAGACATACCCAAGACTGGGTAGTTTATAAAGGAAAAGGATTTAATTGGACTTACAGTTCCACGTGGCTGGGGAAGCCTCACAATCATGGTGGAAAGCAAGGAGGAGCATGTCATGTCTTACATGGATGGCATCAGGCAAAGAGAGAACTTGTGCAGGGAGACTCCCATTTTTTGAAACCATCAGATCTTGTAAGACTTATTCACTATCACGAGAACAGCATGGGAAAGACCTGCCTTCATGATTCAATTCCCTCCCACTGTGTCCATCCCATGACACATGGGAATTCAAGATGAGATTTGGATGGGGACACAGACAAATCATATCATTCCACCCCTGGCCCCTCCCAAACTTCATGTCCTCACATTTCAAAACCAATCATGCCTTCCAAACCATCCCCCAAAGTCTCAACTCATTTCAGCATTAACTCAAAAGTCCACAGTCCTGGCCAGGTGTGGTGGCTCATGCCTGCAATCCCAGCAGTTTGGGAGGCCGAGGTGGGCAGATCACCTGAGGTGAGGAGTTTGAGACCAGCCTGGCCAACATGGTGAAACCCTGTCTCTACTAAAAACACAAAAAATAGCCAGGCGTGGTGGCACATGCCTGTAATCTCAGCTACTTGGGAGGCTGAGGCAGGAGGATCACTTGAACCCAGAAGGTGGAGGTTGCAGTGAGCCAAGATTGCCCCACTGCCCTCCAGCCTGGATGACAGAGTGAGACTCCATCTCAAAAAAAAAAAAAGTCCTCAGTCCAAAGTCTCATCCAATCACAAGATCAGGAGATCAAGACCATCCTGGCTAACACGGTGAAACCCCGTCTCTACTAAAAATACAAAAATTAGCTGGGTGTGGTGGCGGGCGCCTGTAGTCCCAGCTACTCAGGAAGCTGAGGCAGGAGAATGGCATGAAACCAGGAGGCGGAGCTTGTAGTGAGCCGAGATCACCCCACTGCACTCCAGTCTGGATGACAGAGCGAGACTTTGTCTCAAAAAAAAAAAAAAAAGAAGGAGTTCTTTGTGAGTGCAGATTATGACATGGGTAGAATTACAGCCTGTACTGGCACAAGATTATTCATTGACTTTAGAAATAAATGCATCAGGTTTCAAATTTGGTTTGCTGGTTTACAGCGAAGTTAACCTTCCTGAATCCTGAACCTCTCTAGTCCCTTTGGTTCCTTCATTCACAGCACTCATCCTAGTGTAGCATTGACTTAGTTGAAGGAGTGATTGATTTTCACTGTACTGTGAATTTTTGTATTTATTTAATCCCCCTGAACATGGTTATTTCTTAAATATGCTTATTGAATTATTAGGTGATTTATGATCATTATGAAAAATAACATATTGAAGACTTAAAATGAGAAGTCATCTTTAACCCAGCACACTTTCTAAGTGCCCTGGCTCGGCTGGGTGTGGTGGCTCACACCTGTAATCCCAGCACTTTGGGAGGCCGAAGCAGGCGGATCACAAAGTCAGGAGATCGAGACCATCCTGGCTAACACAGTGAAACCCTGTCTCTATTAAAAAAAAAAAATATATATATATATATATATATATATATACAAAAAATTAGCCGGGCGTGGTGGCGGGCGCCTCTAGTCCCAGCTACTTGGGAGGCTGAGGCAGGAGAATGGCGTGAACCCAGAAGTCAGAGCTTGCAGTGAGCTGAGATTGCACCACTGCACTCCTGCCTGGGCGACAGAGTGAGACTCCATTTCAAAAAAAAAAAAAAAAAAAAGGGCCTGGCTCAGAAACAACAGATGCTGGAGAGGTTGTGGAAAAATAGGAACGCTTTTACACTGTTGGTGGGAGTGTAAATTAGTTCAACCATTGTAGAAGACAGTGTGGCAATTCCTTAAAGACCTAGAACTAGAAATACCATTTGACCCAGCAATCCCATTACTGGGCATATACCCAAAGGATTATAAATCATTCTATGATAAAGACACATGCACATGTATGTTTATTGTGGCACTATTCACAATAGCAAAGACTTGGAGCCAACCTAAATGCCCATCAATGATAGACTGGATTAAGAAAATGTGGCACATAGACACCACGGAATACTATGCACATAAAAAAGGATGAGTTCATGTCCTTTGCAGGGACTTGGATGAAGCTGGAAACCATCATTCTCAGCAAACTAACACAAGATCAGAAAACCAAACACTGCATGTTCTCACTCATAAGTGGGAGTTGAACAATGAGAATGCATGGACACAGGGCAGGGAACATCACACACTGCGGCCTGTGAGGGGTGGGGGGCTAGGGGAGAGATAACATTAGGAGAAATACCTAATGTAGGTGACCGGTTGATGGGTGCAGCAAACCACCATGGCACATGTATACCTATGTAACAAAACTGCACGTTCGGCACATGTAACCCAGAACTTAGAGTATAAAAAAATAAAAATAAGTGCCCTGGCTCAGGTAATTGTTTCTTCTTCCTATAGGACCCAGTAATTTTTCTCCATAATCTCCTGAAATCTTTTTTTCCTGTATGAACAATCCCTTCTTCAACATCTTCCTCAAAGGAAAAACTGTTTCATCTCTCTCCAGGAAGAAAGAAAGGAGGCATAATTTCTTCGATGGCCTTAGTCTTTTAGAAATAAAAACCAATAGGGGAAATATCTTTAAAGAAGCTTCTGCTTCCTACCTTGCCTTAAATGTCCCAGGACACAATAACCAGAGCCTAAAAAAGAAAGTATAAGACGGGAAACAGAAAATTATCGTCTTAAAAGTGTATGTTACATGCACGATAGTAGACGAAGAATTTCGTTTTCCCAGGGCAGTCTGGAAGTGATGTGGTGAGAATCAGAGGAGGAATAAAAGAAGAAAATGATTTGCTACTTGAGGAGGGTGGACACATCAAGGAAGGACCAAAGAACCTGTGGTTGCTGAAAGGCCAGAAAAAATCTTAGACAACCAGACTCTCTGTAATGAATTTTAATTTAAGTGCTGTGTGTTCTATCATACATGAGGAGTTATTAGGCTGAGAAATCAAAAGTAAAAACTCCTTTGCTTCATAAAAACTTGAGCTTCCAAATTAAATTTTTAAGTACAAAAATACTAATAATGACTTTTAATTCAACATTATATTAAATAGTTACGGAGGCCAGAAGCAGTGGCTCATGCCTGTAATCCCAGCACTTTGGGAAGCCTAGGTGGGAGAATTCCTTGAGCTCAGGAGTTCAAGACCAGCCTGGCAACACGGTGAAACCCTGCCTCTACAAAAAACACAAAAATTAGCCAGGCATGGTAGTGCACGCCTGTAGCCCCAGCCACCTGGGAGGCTGAGGCGGGAGGATCCTTTGAGCCAGAAAGGTCGAGGCTGCAATGAGCTCTGATCGTGCCACTGCAATCCAGCCTGGGTGACAGAGTGAGACCCTGTCTCAAATAAATAAATAAATAAATAAATAAATAAATAAACAAATAGTTATGAAGGTTGATATGGTTTGGCTGTGTCTCCACCCAAGTCTCATCTTTTTTTTTTTTTTTTCTGAAAACATTTGTATTTTATTAAGAAAATGTTTTCTTTAAAAGCACCATCTCTGTAAGCAGTTAAGGAGGTGAGTCCTATGTGGGAAAACTGTACCAAACAAAACCTTTTACTTCAAGATTTTTTAAGATCAAGATTCTCCTCTTACTCAATCCAGTACTCCTCATTCTGAATATGAAATCTCAATTTATATTTTAAATAATCGCTGGCCAGTTACTAAAGGACTTATAAAAAAATAAGCCCACAGCATGACAAAGACATATATCCTCTACCCTGTGTGGTAAGAGCATCACGTATTTCACAATTCACATATTGAATGTAGGACACTGAAGTTTCAGAGGAAAAAAGAAAAAACACTTCGAAATATTCATTCTTGGCCGGGTGCGGTGGCTCACGTCTGTAACCCCAGCACTTTGGGAGGCTGAGGCAGGCAGATCACCTGAGGTCAGGAGTTTGAGACCAGGCTGGCCAACATGGTAAAACCCCATCTCTACTAAAAATACAAAAATTAGCAGGGCATGGTGGTGGGCACACCTGTAATCCCAGATACTCAGGACACTGAGGCACGAGAAGCGCTTGACAGAGGTTGCAGTGAGCCAAGATTGCACCACTGCACTCCAGCCTGGGCAACAGAGCGAGACTCTGTCTCAAAATAGGTTAGAGAGAGAGAGAGAGAGACAGAGAGAGAGAGGAGGACTACAGAAAACAAAATGCCAAAAATAAAATTATCCTTCAGAAATATCAGGTAAAATTCAAACAGTACTTTGAACCTCGTAGCTAATCTTATTCCTGTAAATGCACATACACGTGCACAAATGTATCACTCTGTTTCTCTCCTTACATAATGCAAATTAATAATCACCTAGTAGTATTCATTTTCATTTCAAAAACCTTTAAAGGACCTATGTCTATATCCAGAAAAGAGCGCATTCCAAAGAGAACACTCCCACTCCATGCGGCTGGGAGAACCTTGCTGTCCACAACCACAGTGCAAAATGGAACAGTTTCACAAGAGTGAATACTTACGGGGACTTCCATCTGCAGCTGGGACGGCCCAGGCCTCACAAAGGCAAAGCCGTGGCCCTCACAGAGCCAGGGCTTTGTGTGGGAAGGCGGGAGGGTCCACTGGGGAACAGCCTCAGGCCTCTCTGACATTTACATGTCAATGGCCAAATCAAAACTCCTCCAATCCTCCACCCCAGCAGATTCTCCACCCCAGCAGCTGTGGCACCCTCTGACAGCCAGGCCCTAGGTTTTGTTCTTCTGCCTTCTCTAAGGAGCCTTGAATCCGTGGGCTGCCAGCACGCATTAGGCAAACTCGTTATGAGAGATTTGTCACCCTCTTCAGAGCCCTGGGCCTAGGTAAATACATCAGCAATCTACCAGGCAGGCTTTTCAAGTCATCCAAGGACACTGTGCTGGGAGAGATGAATGCTTTAGATAAGACCCACTGGACAGAATCAGAATTCCAAAAGATGTCTGGGTCTGGGAAGAATGAGCCCAAAGGAAAAAAGACAACATTTCAGAGAAGCATGTTACATCTTGCACTTAGGCTCAAAAAGCAACTGGTCTGGAGTTTTGGTTTGTTTATAAATCAATATGAGACAACGGTGTGATGTTGGTGCCAAAAACAAGTTAACAAATTTAATTTTAGGATTCGTTATCAGAAATACATTATTATGAACAAGGTGGTGGGGACTCGGGAGAATAGACAGTCTGTGTACTATTCTACCTAGTGGAGTAGGTAACCAGGAGGGTGACTTCCAGGAATCCTGTCCAAGGAGGAAGAAATCATTTGAGGGTGGGAGTAGGGGCATGACCGTCCTCAATACATGAAGGATACAAAGAGCAGATTTATTCTGGGGGTTCCAAACAGCAGAACAAAGGAGTGATGATTAGATGGAGACAGTATCTACACAAGGTGGGGAGAATTGCTCAAAGGAAATGCTTATTGGAGAATTGTAGATTTTGGATTTTGGGATTTGATATGCTCAAAGTATAATACAAATATTCCCCAACCCCCCAAAATTCAAAATCGGAAACACTTCTGATTCTAAGCATTTCAAATTAAAGGATACTCAACCTGTATAATCTATTTAGAGGGCAATTTGTCAGTAATGATCAAAATTTTATGTGTGACACATGTCATGTGCATTTCCTCTGTTGACTTTAGAAAAAGAGGAATGTTGATAGCTGTTTTATAATAATGTTATTAGCAATAGTGATCGTGGTAGTGGCAGGAATACTGCTGGTTGTGCTGCTTGCGGTAGTGGTACTGGTGGTACGGCTGGCCGTGCTGGTGGTGCTGCTGCTCGTGGTGGTACTGCTGCTGTTGGTGGTACTACTGGCAGTGCTGATACTGTACCACTGATGGCACTGGTGCTGGTGGTACTGGTGCTGCTGGTGATTTGAGCATTCACTGCCTTCTACTATGTGGTGAAGCTTAACAACGTCACATCCAAGTCTGCTTTATAGCCAGAACAGTGCCAGGGGGCAGTGTGGGTCAAAGCACTTCTTTTGATTCTCTCATAACATAGGCAGAAAGATGAGCTTTCCAGGAGGAAAGATTTTTACCATTGCCCCTCATAAGGTGGAAATAACTGGTGTCCATCCAAGCCCCTCCTCACACATTCAGAAGGCACTTCCTAGGAACTGCTTCCCCTCCTTTGCTTCTAAGTCCCAGACCAGCAGTGAGATTCTGCCCTTTGAAATATTTATAACATTCAATTTACTATAAAACACTTTGTAAATGTAAGTGCTGTAAGTGGCCCAAATTATATCAGCAACTTTTTGAGAAATGGGGGGAAAAGGAAAAGGAATTTAAGGGAATGGGATCCAGTGAGCCAACCTTGCTATTTTCAAACTACAATAAATGGCCGTAGATCTACATTTTATAATTTCAGAAATGACTAATGCTTGGACTGTTTTTGAGCATTATAAGAGTGGCTTCATCCCAGTATAAATCATTCTTTCTACGTTACACAGATTATGTTGCTTTTTAAATCAATATTTTTATTTCATAGTCATTTTGTTTCCAGGTCTAAAAATCCTGAAATTCCTTTCTTAAGGGGGTCCCTTTGTATCAGCCACTAAGGAAGTCATTGAAACTCAACTGGCTTCTCCCAGCACCCACTACGTAGGCTACCCTCTCCCCAGTCCTGCAGGAAAGCCCTCTTGCCCACAAATGCACAGGGGCCAGAATTTTTCATTGTTGGAAATTCTCCCCAAATCTCATCTTGAGTTGTAACTCCAACAATTCTCATGTGTCATGGGAGGAACCTGGTGGAAGGTGTTTGAATCATAGGGGTGGGTCTTTCCTGGGCCGTTCTCGTGATAGTGACTGAGTCTCTTGAGATCTGATGGTTTTAAAAACGGGAGTTTTTCTGCATATCCATGTAAGATGTGATTTTCTCCTCCTTGCCTTCTGCCATGATTGTGAAGCCTCCCCAGTTACGTGGAACTGTGAGTCCAATTAAGCCTCTTTCTTTTGTAAATTGCTCAGTCTCGGGTATGTCTTTATCAGCAGCATGAAAATGGACTAATACAGAGGTGATATGGTCTGGCTGTGTCCCCACCCAAATCTCATCTTGAATTGTAGCTCCCATAATTCCCATGTGTCATGAGAGGGACCCAGTGGGAGGTAATTGAATCTTGGGGGTGGGTCCTTCCCATACTTTTCTCATGATAGTGAATAAGTCTTACAGATCTGATGGTTTTATGAAGGACAGTTCCGTTGCACATGCTGTCTTGCCTGCCACGATTTAAGAGGTGTCTTTGCTTCTCCTTTGCCTTCCGCCATGATTGTGAGGCCTCCCCAACCACGTGGAACTGTGAGTCCATTAAACCCCTTTCCTTTATAAATGACTCAGTCTCGGGTATGTCTCTATTAGCAGCGTGAGAACAGACTAATACAGGAGGCTAGGGAGAGAATAGGCAATGAGACATGAGAGAACATCTGGGAATAGGGATAAAGGCAGGCAGAAAAGGGCCATTAAAAAAGGAAAAACAGTCAAACACAGAATCACAGTGGCACACTGAGAGAGAGAGAGAGAACAGACTCAGAGACAGAGAGGGATGGGGACAAAAGTAGAAACTTTGTAGGTTTTACACGGATCCTTACCTTGGGCTATATAATAGCAGGTTAAAAGAAGGGAAAGCAGTTCTAATATAAGAGATGTATTTAATTATTCTAGTCCTTAAACAGTATACCCACTTGCAAATCTCATAGGAAGATCCTTTCACTTTCCTGAAGCATGACTTACATATGAAGTTTTTCGATAGTTGCTTTTTTTTTTTTTTGAGACGGAGCCTCACTCTATTGCCCAGGCTGGAGTGCATTGGCACAAGCTCTGCTCACTGCAAGCTCCGCCTCCCGGGTTCATGCCATTCTCCTGCCTCAGCCTTTCTGAGTAGCTGGGACTACAGGCGCCCGCCACCACGCCCGGCTAATTTTTTGTGTTTTCAGTAGAGACGGGGTTTCACCGTGGTCTTGATCTCCTGACCTCGTAATCTGCCCACCTTGGCCTCCCAAAGTGCTGGGATTACAAGTGTGAGCCACCACACCCGGCCTCGATGGTTGCTTTCTCACCTGTCCTGTTCTTGTCTCACTTGCTGAGGGTCAAGGTGTTGAGGTGAATAGTTCAACACTTTGATTTCACTGAGTACTTACTTTTCTGATCTCTCCTGACCTGGGGCTAGTTGCCTCATTATTAACTAGAAGGCAATTGGGCCAGTTGGCATTTGTTTTTCTGAAACCCTTTTGCACAGATAGCCTGGAGTATGCCCATTGTATGGCCTCTTAGCAAGTGGACTTTGAATTTTTAAAAGACATTATTATTATTATTATTATTATTATTATTATTATTAGACAGTGTCTTGCTCTGTCACCCAGGCTGGAGTGCAGTGGTGCAATCTCGGCTCACTGCAACCTCCTCCTCCTGGGTTGAAGCGATTCTTGAGCCTCAGCCTCCCGAGTAGCTGGGACTACAGGAATGTGCCACCATGCCCATTAATTTTTGTATTTTTAGTGGAGACAGGGTTTCACCATATTGGCCAGGCTGGTCTCAAACTCCTGGCCTCAAACCATCCACTCACCTAGGCCTCCCAAAGTGCTAGGATTACAGGCATGAGCCACTGTGCCTGGGCCTAAAATAGTTTTAGAATGAAAGTTGCAAAAATAACAGAGCTCACCTGTGCTTTTCACTCACCTTCCCACGATGAGGATACCGTTTGGCTGTGTGTGTCCCCACCCAAAATCTTATCTTGAATTTTAATTCCTATAATCCCCACGTGTCAAGGGTTGGACCAGGTGGAGGTAATTGTATCACGGGGGCGGTTTGCCCCATGCTGTTCTCATGATAGCGAGTCTCATGAGATCTGACGGTTTTAAGTGTCTGGCACTTCCTCTGCTTGCACTCAATCCATCCTGCTGCCCTGTCAAGAAGGTGCCTGCTTCTCCTTTGCCTTCCACCGTGATTGTAAGTTTCCTGAGGCCTCCCCAGCCATGAAGAACTGTGAGTCAATTAAACCTCTTTCCTTTATAAATTACCCAGTCTCAGGCATTTCTTCATAGCAGTGTGAGAACGGACTAATACGGATGACTTTTTACATTACTCTAATACAGTGATCAAAACCATGGGATGGACCTTGGTATAATAATAAGGTATAAAACCTTATTGCGATTTCACCAGTTTTCATATGCTTTTGTATTTTTCCTTCTGTTGAGTATTCCATGAAAATGCATCAGAGTATACATGCATGTAAACACAACCACAATTAAGATAAAAACCTGATTCTTCATCCCAAAGAAACTCCCTCATGCTACCCCTTTGTAGTCTCACCTCTCCATCCCTAATTCCTGTCAATCCTTGATCTGTTTTCCATCATTAAATTTTATCATTTACTTAGGTTACATAAATGGAATAATAGAATATGTAGTGTTTTGAGGTTATGACTCACCAAATAGAAAATATCAATTAAAAGCAAGCAATTTTTTAAATTTTTATTTGAATTTCCAGGGTACATGTGCAGGATATGCAGGTTTGCTACATAGGTAAACGTGTGCCATGGTGATTTGCTGCACCTTTCAACCCATCAGCTAGTTATTAAGCCCAGCACGCATTAGCTATTTTTCCTGATGTTCTCCCTCCCCCGACTCTCTCCATTGTTGTTCCCCTCTCTGTATCCATGTGTTCTTATTGTTCAGCTCCCACTTGTAAGTGAAAACATGTGGTGTTTGGTTTTCTGTTCCTGCACTAGTTTGCTGAGGATAATGGCTTCCAGCTCCATCCATGTCCCTGCAAAGCACATGATCTCATTCCTTTTTATGGCTGCATAGTATTCCATGGTGTATATACACCACATTTTCTTTTCTTTTCTTTTTTCTTTTTTTTTTTTGAGATGAAGTCTCGCTCTTGCCCCCAGGCTGGAGTGCAATGGCATAATCTTGGCTCACTGCAACCTCCACTTCCAGGTTCAAGAGATTCTCCTGCCTCAGCCTCCCGAGTAGCTGGGATCACAGGCACCTGCCACCATGCCTGGCTAATTTTTGTATTTTTAGTAGAGACGCAGTTTCACCATGTTGGCCAGTCTGGTCTCAAACTCCTGACCTGAGGTGATCTGCCCGCCTCCCAAAGTGCTGGGATTACAGGCGTGAGCCACTGCACCCGGCCTACCACATTTTCTTTATCCAGTCTATCACTGATGAGCATTTGGGTTGATTCTATGTCTTTGTTATTGTGAATAGTGCTACAATGAACATACCCACGCATGTATCTTTATAATAAAATGATTTCTATTCCTTTGGGTATATACCCAGCAATGGGATTGCTGGGTCAAAGGGATCTCTTTGGCAAATCTCCACACTGTCTTCCACAATTTTGAACTAATTTACATTCCCACCAACAGTGTAAAAGCATTCCTATTTCTCTGCAGCCTCATCAAAGCTAGCGATTATTTTTAAAAGGACAGAATAAAGAAAAATAATTAAAAAATGGTTTTTCTCTGAACAGAACCTCAAACATCTGTGGAACATCATCAAGCATACTAATAGATGTATGAGGGGAATCCTAGAAAGAGAAGAGAAAGAAAAGGGGTAGAAAGCACATGACGAGAGAATGGACAAAATGTTCCAGATTTGATGAAAAACATTAACTTACAGTGCCAAGAAACTCAACAAATTTCAAGATAGATGTCTGAAATTCTATCTCCCAATATCTCACTCTATGACTCTAGGAAATTTATTTCATCATTTTCTTTCAGAAAGGGATATGTGGTCTGATTTCTCAGTCAGTCATTTTTGCTACGTATTCAAGGCGTGACACTTCTGAAGTGGGTTTTATCATACCCTCCTTATTATTACCCATCCCAGTCCCTTGATCTCTTAACCCTCACTGTCTTCTCCACTATCCTAGAAACAGGAACGTTGTTCTTTAAGTTTGTTTAGGGACAGGAATGATGTGGAACTTTAAAAAAGTTGGATATGAGAAAGAACTAGAGATGAAATATTTAAAGAAAAATAAGAGTTCATATTGCTTTCTGTGGTTTATGGTGCTTAAGTAAGTTTTTCTTTTCTTTTTCCTGAGAATTGAGCAAGACATGCTGCCTAGATGGTCAGAAGAGGTAATTTATGCATCATATTCAGTGAGTTTAACTCTGGACTTGAGTCATTGGCTTGTTCAGAATTCACTAGAGATTCAGTTATGTTCCCATTGAGACACACTCTCACCTGACCACTTGTGCTTAGGAAGAAAAGGGAAACTTTTTCTTAATCCTGGGTTGCTCATTGTCTCAGGGACACCTGGGGATTGGATATATAGGAGAAGGCAGCCCCACTGGAGCAGTGCTAGGGAGGGCTGGGCTGAAGAAAGCTGGGTCCCCCTCACTTGCTCCTATGCATTCCATTCGATCCAGCAACTACATGATGAGAAAAATCTATTCTCTCAAATGGAACAAATCCCTCTGTTGTCTCTAGAGGGTGCTCAGAAACCACCGATCCAGACACAAGCAGCTTCAGCACCTAAAGTGGAGAACACTGAAGATCCCAGGAAGGAATAGTGCAAAGAAGGAGAAGAGAGAGCTATGAAATAACAGAATACAGAGCAAAATCCCCCTGCCTTTCAGGAAAGAATCAGCCATCACGGATTCTCTGGCTTGGGCCACAGTATTGCAACCAGCATTTGGACTTCATCTTCCAGTATCTTTGGGGACAGAACTTAATCTGTGCATTCCACAGCGTCAGGTGTCAGTGGTTTAGCAGCATATGAGAATGAAGCGAAGCAAATATAACGTCAATTAAATGTGCATCAATTTTGTTTGTCACTCTGTTCAAAGTGCTTTACCACACATTATATCTTGCCCTGCAGCAATGCAACAGAATCAATTAAATTTTACTACATACATTTTATAGATGTGAAAGTTGAGTTGCAGAGAAGGTGAACAGCCTGCCCACAGGGAACACAGCTTTTTGGTATTAGAACAGATTCCAAATCCATGATCTCTTCAATACACCACCTAGTCCTTTTCTCAGGCTCTGGGGAAGTTCACAATTGAATTCAGCTAGCATTGATTTACATACACAAAGCAAAATAGCAATGCATGATAAAAAATTTTTAAATGCAACATATAAAGGTTTATAAAATCAAAGAATTTCAAGGCTAAATGTCATCTCAGTGGCCATTTAGTCCAAAACACAAATCAGCGAGTGACTCTTCATCACATGTTAGAAGGGGCCTCTCCAGCTTTGGTTTGAATGTTTTCAATCATAGGGAAACTCCTATTTCAGAAATACATCCTTCCACTGATAAACTGCTCTGTTAGAAAGGTTTTCCTCATCTAACCCTAAGTGTGTTCCCTGAAACTTCCAGCCGTGTCCTAAAGCCATCCTTTGCAGCCACATAGTACATGACCACTCTTCATTTTATATAACAGCTCTTCATATATTGTGTGCCCATTAAGCAAAACCCAGCCCTAGGATTTCTTATCTCAAGGTTATAGAAATAATCCAAATTCCAGCCGGGTGCTGTGGCTCATGCCTGTAATCCCAACACTTTGAGAGGCTGAGTCGGGTGGATCGCCTAAAGTCAGGAATTCGAGACCAGCCTCGCCAACACAGTGAAACCCCGTCTTTAATAAAAATACAAAAATTTGCTGAGCGTGGTGGCAGGTGCCTGTGGTCCTACTAGCTGCTCGGGGGGCTGAGGCACGAGAATTGCTTGAACCCAGGAAGTGGAAGTTACAGCAAGTCAAGATTGCACCACTGCACTCCAGCCTGGGTGACTAAATAAAATAAAATAAAAACGTATTTAAAAAAGAAATAGGCCTGGCGCAGTAACTCACGCCTGTAATCCCAGGACTTTGGGAGGCCAAGGCGAGTGGATCACGAGGTCAGGAGATCGAGATCATCTTGGCCAACATGGTGAAACTCCATCTGTACTAAAAATACAAAAATTAGCCGGACATGGTGACATGTGCCTGTAGTCCCAGCTACTCAGGAGGCTGAAGCACAAGAATTGCTTGAACACGGGAGGCAGAGGTTGCAGTGAGCCGAGATCATGCCATCGCACTCCAGTCTGGGCAACAAGAGTGAAAGTCTGCCTCAAAAAAAAAATTGAAAGTAGGATCTGTACTCGTCTTCACAGCCTCAGTACAGTGCATGATACATACAGGATGCTCAATAAATGTTCCCATTCCTCCATGGTAGAGATCTTGTCTATTATTTTCACATATGTGTACCTAGCACCTAACAAAATTCTGATTATAGCTCTCAAAAAATATTTGTTGAATGAATGCCTGAATAACTCCACATGAGGTAGGAGGCAGGCAGGACTCATCTCCGGACCAGACTGAAGACTGGCAAAAACCAGGAAGGGGTGCTGAAAGCACCTCCAGTTGCTCTTGCTGCCCATCCCCGTAAGACACTACCACAGTTTACCGACACCTGGAGATGCCTGAAGTTACTACCCTTTGCCACGGCAATACCTAGAGAGTTATCACCCATTTTCTAGCTATTTCTGAATAGAACTGTCTCTTCATTAGCACGTCATTAGAAGTAGATATAAATATGACCGCAAACCACCCATATGTTGTTATTCAGCTCACTGCCTATGTGCTAGCTTTGCTCCACAAGGAGCAGTCACAGAGACGTGACACTGCTGCCACTTCAATAAAGCTGCTTTCTTTCATCACCAGCTTGATCTTGAATTCTTTTTTTAAGTAGGGACAGGGTCTTGCTATGTCGCCCAGGCTGGTCTCGAACTTCTGGGCTCAAGCAATCTCCCTTCCTGGGCTTCCCAAAGGGCTGGGATTACAGGTGTGAGCCACCACGCCCAGCCTTGCTCTTGAGTTCTTTCCTGAGCAAAGCCAAGAATCTGCCTTGCATCGATGACGAGTCAGCCAGGAGTGAAGAGAAGATGGTGGTCAGTGATTGATGAGACAATGATGAGAGATAATGGTTGGTGAGATAGTGAGAGATGGCAAGAGACAGCAAGCAGCGAGAGAGACAGCAAGAGGCAACGATCAGTGAGACAGCGAGAGATGGTGAGGGAATTGGTGATCAAAACTGCAAGAGCAGTAACACTAAGACTGTAATACCAAAGAGCTGCTAACACTGCAGAGAGGTGTAACATCAACCAAAGGCTCTTTTCAGAACCATCATTTTCCTTCCTTCCTTCCTTCTTTCCTTCCTTCCTTCCTTCCTTCCTTCCTTCCTTCTTTCCTTCCTTCCTTCCTTCCTTCCTTCTTTCCTTCCTTCCTTCCTTCCTTCCTTCCTTCCTTCCTTCCTTCCTTCCTTCTTTCCTTTCTTTGTCTCTTTCTCTCTTTCTTTCTTTCTTTTCTTTTGAGATGGAGTCTTGTTCTGGTGCCTAGTCTGGAGTGCAGTGGTGCGATCTTGGCGCACTGCAACCTGCAACCTCCGCCTCCTGGATTCTCCTGCCTCAAGTGGTTTTCCTGCCTCAGCCTCTTGAGTAGCTGGTATCACAGGCACCCACCACCAAGCCCTGCTAATTTTTGTATTTTTAGTAGAGATGGGGTTCCACCATGTTGGCCAGGCTAGTCTAGAGCTCCTGACCTCAAGTGATCCGCCCCCTTATGGCCTCCCAAAGTGTTGGGGTTACAGACGTGAGCCATCACGCCTGGCTGGAGCCGTCATTTATTCTGGCAGGCAGTGGAGCCAAGAGGACAGGCAAGTGGCCATAGCACTGCCTCATGTGGGACCTGCCACTTCAGCTGGCAGGTTGCTGGTCTCCACACTTGTTCCCCTCTAGCAGCCAAGCCCACCCAAGCTGAGGGTCACCTAAGCAGACCTTCACCCAGTTCCACAAGCCTGGCTGGCACCATTTTGGCTCCTGCAGACAGGTGTCTCCGTTGCCGAGTAGGTTCTCTGGTGAATCAGGACTTCCAAGGTCTCCCCTTGAGAAATGCTGTTCACCCCTTCCCTTCCTCCCTTCTGTGTTTGCTTTCTGTTTAGCCCCTCTCTGCCCAAACTAATATGCTTTCATTGCTCTCTGTAGAATTCACTCTCGTCATTCTATTACCCATTCATAGCTCATAATTGCCTTTTGTAATGCTTTGCTACCCATACTTACACCTTATTTGCAAAAAGTGAAAATTTGAAAAGAAAATGTGACTAACCTTTTGCTAGACTTAGACTAACTAAAAAACTTCTGTAGAAGTCCTTACTAGACATGGGGACAGCAGTGAGCATCCCATAGGCCTTGCCACTGGGATTCTTTTAGGCAAGCAGAGTAAATTCAAATCAGATGATTTAAAGAAGGAAAAAACCCCTCATTTTCAATGGCAACACTGGGTCTAATACAAATTGGGGAACCAATAAATTTGGCCTAGAGATGGCTCTTTATGTTATAATGCTATTTTACAATTAGATTTATTCTGTAAAAAGAAAGGAAAATGGGGAGAAGTTCCTTATGTGCAGACTTTTATGGCCTTCTACCAAGATCCTGACCTAAGAGATAGCTATGGAATGTGTCTGGCTCATAAAACCTCTGGCACCAAGAAGCTACCCCAGATATCCTAGATTACCCCTTCCTAGCTGCTCCAGCTAGAACGCCTGCAAGCCCGCCTTGGAGCTTCCTCAGTCTTTCAGTTCTAAGAAGGTTCCCACCAGTTCTCTAGCACAGGATTCCACTCCAAGGTCATCAAGAACTTCTCCCCATTATCCAACAGATCCCAGCCTATGTCCCCTGCGGCCCAAGGAAGTAAGCCCAACCAGTACCACCAGCAGTAGGGTCCGGTATCAGCCCCTCAAATCAAACCTGTGTTCGTATCAGGAGGTAGTTGACAGAGATGGTGGAAAAATCAGAATATATGTACCTTTTCCATGTCCAATTTGGCTTTATGCAAGAAAATGTGGCCAGTTTTCAGAGGATCCTGGGAAGTTTGTACAGGAGTTTGTTAAATTGGCCATGTCCTTTGACTTAAGGTGGCATGACATGCAAATATTATTATCCACTTGTTTTGCCATAGAAAAAAAAAAAGAGGCTGGGCGCAGTGGCCCACGCCTGTAATCCTAGCACTTTTGGAGGCCAAGGCGGATGGATCACCTGAGGTCAGGAGTTCAAGACCAGCCTGACCAACATGGAGAAACCCCGTCTCTACTAAAAACACAATAATTATCTGGGCATGGTGGTAGGCACCTGTAATCCCAGCTATTCAGGAGGCTGAAGCAGGAGAATCGCTTGAACCAGGAGGCGGAGGTTGCAGTGAACCGAGATAGCGCCACTGCACTCCAGCCTGGGTGACAAGAGTGAAACTCAGTCTCAAAAAAAAAAAAAAAAAAAAAGGAAAGAAAAGAAAAAAGGCTCTAGATACTGCCCACAAACATGCAGATGGAGTAGCTACTCATAACCAAGGCCGTACCATTTATTGTGTGTGGGGGGGTGAGGCAGTTCCAGATCAGCTCCTAAGATCTTGAATGCAGAAATCACATAGTAACTTGTTTAATAGAAGGCATGAAAAAGTGTGTGGTCAAGCCAGTTAATTATGACAAGATTAGAGAAATAACTCAGGGAAAAGATTAAAATCCTCTGACAGAAACACAATCCAGATCCTTACTTTTCTGGGAAAACAAGGTGATATTGTTTGGCTGTGTCCCCACCCAAATCTCATCTTGAATTGTAGCTGCCATAATTCCCACGTGTCATGGGAAAGACGTGGTGGGAAGTAATTGAATCATGGGGGCGGGTCTTTCCCATGCTGTTTTCATGATAATGAATCAGTCTTATCATATCTGATGGTTTTATAAAGGAGAGTTCCCCTACACAAGCTCTCTTGCCTGCTGCCGTGTAAGACATGACTTTGCTTCTCATTTGCCTTCTGCCATGAGTGAGGTCTCCCCAGCCATGTGGAACCGTGAGTTAATTAAACCTCTTTTCTTTATAAATTACCCAGTCTCAGGTATGTCTTTATTAGCAGTGTGAGAACAGACTAATACAGAAGGGTACTGGGTATCTCCCCACAAGGCCCAAATTTCTGCCCAAAGGTTGAAGTATCTGAGATGTGTGTTTACTCCTGGGACAAAGACCTTTGCCCAGGAATAGAAATAGACCATCCTGGCACTCCAGCCCACTGAGAAAAAAGAAACAGTTAAGTGCCTTTTGGGGAATGGCCAGATTCTGCCAGATTTGGATTCCCAGGTTTGGGATCATATCAAAACCACTCTATAAAGCTCTAAAACAGAGTGATCACAAGCCTTTGAATTGGGACAGAACCTCACAACAGGCATTCTTAACCCTAAAAGAAATGCTGGGAACATGTCCCAAACCTTTCACTCTCTATGTGACTAAAAAACAAAGGACATCTTTGGGTGTTCTAGCTCAAAGGCTCAAGAATAATCCTAAACCAGTGGCTTACTTTTCTTCTTATTTTTTATTTTGTTATTATACTTTAAGTTTTAGGGTACATGTGCACAACATGCAGGTTTGTTACCTATATATACATGTGCCATGTTGGTGTGCTGCACCCATTAACTCGTCATTTAACATTAGGTATATCTCCTAATGCTATCCCTCCCCCCTCCCCCCACCCCACAACAGGCCCTGATGTGTGATGTTCCCCTTCCTGTGTCCATGTGTTCTCATTGTTTAATTCCCACCTATGAGTGAGAACATGCAGTGTTTGGTTTTTTGTCCTTGGGATAGTTTGCTGAGAATGAGAGTTTCCAGCTTCATCCATGTCCCTACAAAGGACATGAACTCATCATTTTTTATGGCTGCATAGTATTCCATGGTGTATATGTGCCACTAGTGGCTTACTTTTCTAAACAGCTAGACCAGTTGGCAGCTGGGTGGCCAGGATACTTTTGAGCTGTGCCCACCACCGCTCTGTTGGGGGGGAAAAAAGACAGTAAATTTACCTTGGAACAACAACTAGATGTCATTACCCTTCCCCACCAAGTACAGGGGGTCCTGGAGGCAAAAGGACATCAATGGCTAACAGGTAGTCAGTTGCTTAAATATCAGGGCCCTTCTGCTTGACACCACAGATGTTACCCTTAAAGTATGTCAAGTTTTAAACCCTGCTACTCTGTTGCCAGACTTCACATCCCAAAAAGCAGATCCCCAGCTCATTCGTTCCTATGTGGAAACCACAGAACAGACCTATCCTAGCAGGTCTGACCTCAAGGTGAGCCCCTGCATAACCCTGGTATTGAGCGGTTTACAGGCAGGTGTAGCTTTATTCATGAGGGAGTAAAAAAGGCAGGTTGTGGTTGGGCGTGGTGGCTCATGCCTGTAATCCCAGCACTTTGGGAGGCTGAGGCAGGCAGATCACCTGAGGTCAGGAGTTCGAGACCAGCCTGGCCAACGTGGTGAAACCCTGTCTCTACTAAAAATACAAAAATTAGCTGGACGTGGTGGCAGGAGCCTGTAATCTCAGCTACTCTGGAGGCTGAGGCAGCTACTCTGAATCACTTGAACCCAGGAGGTGGAGGCTGCAGTGAACTGAGATCATGCCACTGCACCCCAGCCTGGGTGACGGAATGAGACTCCGTCCCCCCCAAAAAAAAAGAAAAAAGAAAGAAAGAAAAGAAAGGCAGGTTATGATGTGGTTATCCAACAAGAAGTCATGGTAGTCAAAGACTGACCTTTCCAGATTTCCACTCAAAAAGCAGACTTAATTACTCTAATTAGGGTCCTCCAATTGGGAAAAGACTTAAGAGTATATATATATATATATATATATATATATATATAAAGACTTAAGAGAGTATGTGTATATATATATATATTTACTCTTAAGTATATAAAATTATATAGCCTTTTTTTACTGCAAGAGTCACTATATTTACTAATTTCAAATGTGGGTTCCTGGTAAACCATGCTCATGTGGCCATATAAAAAAAAAAAAAACATGAGACTATTAACAGCTAGGATATCCCCCACACAACATCTCTCTGAGATCTTGGAACTTTTAGCTGCTGTTCAGCTCCCAAAGGAGACAGCAGTTATCTACTGCAAGGGACGTCAAAAGGAGACACCTCGATTATCACAGAAAATGCTCTGGCAGACAGGGCAGCCAAGGCCACAACTGAAAAAATACCAGCATTACAGGTCACTGCATTAATACCAGGCACCCCACACGTGTCAGTGGCACCCTACAATACCCTTGAAAAAAAATTAAATGGGCAGAACAGAAAGGCTTAGAAAAAGACCCCTCAGGGTGGTTGCTAGAAAGCAACAAACTCTTTCTCCCTGGAGCTAAGCAATTGAAAATAATTAAATATTTCCATGACTCTTCACATTTGGGACAGGAATCTATTCAAATTGGCTTCTCAAATCTTGGGAAAGAAACTGTTCTAGATCGTGGGGAAAAAAAAGTCATCAGGGCCTGGGGACTTTGCATCCATAGCAGGCCAGGAAGCCACCCCATGCCCTTACCCTACTCAAATCTATAGAACACTGAGAAACATACCTTGGGGAAAACAAGCAAATAGATTTCACCCAGATGCCACTTTATAGGGAACTAAAATATTTGCTAGTATTCATATGAACTTTCACTGGGTGGATAAAAGCCTTCTCTAGAAAGGCCAAAAAATAAAAAATATATATATAAAAGCATTAGAAATGTCCAGATTCTTACTTAAAGAGATCATCCCAAGATTTGGGTTACTAAAATATTTGCAAAGTCATAACGGACCTTCCTTCACAGCTAAGGTGACCCAGCAGTTTTCCTTAGCTTAGACATTACCTATCATCTTCACTCTTCCTGGAGGCCTCAATACTCTGGGAAGGTAGAAAAAGCCAGCTGTATTTTTAAAAGGACATTAGCAAAACTCTCAAGAGACCTCAGAGGCCCATTTTCTCTCCTAACCATAGCCCTTTTTGCTCCAAAAGAAACCTTAAAGCTTAGTCCATTTGAAATGACTTAATGGAAGGCCCTTGTTAACTTTAGACCTCCTATTTGATGAAGAGACACATAGATTGTTTACCCACATTATCAACTTAGACCAGGTTCAAAAGGCCCTTCAAGAATATGGAAATGTAGTATTGCCTCCTCCCACAGGGGAAAAAATAAACTCTCTCATTCAGCTAGGAGACTTAGTCTTACTGAAACCTTATAAAGATGGATCCTCTGAGGATCAATTACAACCAAAATAGAAGGGCCACTATCAGGTGGTATTCAGTACCTGCACTACTGTTAAACTCCAGGAAATAACTGGTTGGGTACCAAGATTAGACTTGTTTCTTATGAGTCACATGTGCAAAAGGAGGATACCACAGCCTACATCTGTGAACCTTTGGAGGACCGCCGCTACCTATTTAGAAGAATCAACACTCAGCCAGAAGTGGTAATGAGATACTGTGGGTGGGAATTGTCCTTTTTTGTATCTCTTCTTCCTGACTGTAAAATTTCCTTTTTTTTTTTCTTTTTTCTTTCTGAGGCAGCGTCCCTCCCTGTCACCCAGGCTGGAGTGCCGTGGCACGATCATGGCTCACTGCAGCCTTGACCTCCCAGGCCCAAGCAATCTTCCCACCTCAACCTCCTGTGTAGCTGGGACTGCAGGTACATCCCACCATGCCCAGCTAATTTTTTATTTTTATTTTTATTTTGTAGAGATGAGGTTCCATGATGTTGCCCAGGCTGGTCTTGTACTCCTGGGCTCAATCGATCCTTCCACCCTGGCCTCCCAAAGTGCTGGAATTATAGGCATGAGCCACTGTGCCCAGCCATAATACTTCTTTTCTAATGCTTTGTCCAACTGCCTGCTCCTGGGAAACATGTCTTTTTTCCTTGCTGGGATAGAGTTTGGATGTGTGTCCCCACCCAAATCTCATGTTGAATTATAATTCCCAATGTTGAAGATGGGACCTGGTGGGAGACGATTGGATCATGGGGGCAGTTTCTCATAAATGGTTTAGTAGCACCCTTTTGGGACAGTCCTTGACATGGTGAGTTGACGTGAGATCTAGTCATTTAAAAGTGTGTGGCACCTTCCTCTTTGCACTCTTGCTCCTGCTTTTGCTGTGTGATGTGCTTGCTCTCACTTTGCTTTCAACTTGGTTGTAAGTTTTCTGAAGTCTCCCCAGAAGTTGAGCAGATGCCAGGATCATGCTTTCTGTACAGCCTGCAGAACTGTGAGCCAAAAACCTCTTTTCTTTATAAATTACCTAGTCTCAGGTATTTCTTTATAGCAATGTGAGAACAGCCTAACACACTAGGTGTAAAGGTTACTCCAGAGCCCAACTGGACAGCGTGCTGCCACTGTTAATCCTGTTTGCTCTCCCAATTAACTTAATCCAGTGCAGGTAGGAACAAAACTCTATAGTAAATATTTCAAAAATTATAGCATCAGGAAATCATCTTCATGGATGCTGGATTTGTCATCAACACCCCCAGGATAGACAGTCTCATTTTCTGGCTCATCAGGAAAATCTCACAGCCGTCTCCCCAGACCTCCTAACTAACCATAGCAATCCCAAAATACCTAGACCCCTACATGTTGGGTGGAACTTTCCCCAACTTAATAGATTCCACCTGCCTCCCTTCCCACCACCATCACTATTACCTGGATCTGGGAAGGTGGATATCTGTATCTCCAGTGTACTCATCAGTCTACCTTTCACACTCACTGTGGTGTTAATGACACAAAGGCAGAAGTTTCCCTGTAATGCTTTGATCCTACTCTAGATGTGAACAAGGAAAGCATAGATGGTGCCTCCTCCCAGATCAGAACATACAGGGGGAAAAACAACTGCCTAATCTGAGAAGGTGGGAGTACAGCCCACTTCTGGAAAACAGGAGTTGTTCGACCACCTCCATTGGAGCAGGGAAAGAATATCTCTATAGACCCAACTTAGCAGCCAAATATAGATGTCACACCCCATAAGGCCTCTGTTTGCACCCCACCTGGGCTCATTTTCTTTGTGGCCATGAGTGAGAAAACGTCATACCCTGTAATCACTCCTGACTCCTTGGGGAGCCACCAGTTATTTTAGAAGTTGCTTTCCCTTGTATAACAAAAACTTGGAACAGGGTGAATGTACATTGGTCACCCTTTCCCTGCCAGGGGTCACTATCTATAATTCCATAAGACCCAAGAATACCAGAAATAAATGAGCAATGGGATTAATTCTGGCAGAAATCAGGGCAGCAATAGGACTAGCAGCCCCCTGGGGTGGCTTTGCCTACCACAAGTCAACCCTAAATAATTTCACTCAAACCTTAGAATCATTAGAATCATCATCCACCAACACAGGGCAGGTACTGAAGGAAATTCAAGAGCCCTTAGACCCTTTGGAAAATATAGTTTTGAAAACGGACTAGCATTGGATTATTCACTAGCTGAACAAGGTGGAGACTGTGCAGGTATTAGTAAAACCCGCCGCACATTAATGAACAACTCTAGAAAGGTTGAGGCTAACATTCAAAAGATCTATGAGCAAGATACCTGGTTACATACATATAACAGGGCACTGACTAAACCCAACTATATCTGATTGATCAACAAGAATGCCCTCCCAAGTCTCACCTGGTTTTTATCTCTCCTAGGATCTTTTATAGTTGTCTTGTTACTACTAATTTTAGGCCCTTGCTTATTTAACCTCTTAGTAAAGTTTGTGTCTTCCAGGTTACAACAGTTCAGAGTGAGGACAATGCTGGCACAAGGCTTCCACACTATCCTGTCTTCCGACCCAAAGCATAAAAGCATCCTGCCTTTGGGCCTCTTAGATCAGGTATCCAGAAATTTTTACTTCTCCAATGCCAGGCAAGGCCTATGCCCATAAATCAGCAGGAAGCAGTTACAGAAGACGGACCTCCACCTTTCTGCAACCCTCTGAAGATTAAGGAGAAGTTCTGATCTCTAAGTGGGGAATGAGGTAGGAAGCAGGCAGGACTCATCTCTGGACCATATTGAAGACTGGCAGAAACTGGGAAGAGGCGCCAGAAGCACCTCCAGTTGTTCTCACTGCCCAGCAGCCTAAGACGCTCCCATTGGCGCCATGGCAACACCCTGAAGTCACTGCCCATTTTCTAGCTATTTCTGAATAACCCACCCCTTAATTAGCATGTCATTAAAAGTGGGTATAAATATGACTGCAAACCACCCATATGCTGCTACTCTTGATGCACTGCCTATGGGCTAGCCCTGCTCTGCAAGGAGCAGTCACAAAGAGCTATAATACTGCTGCCGCCTCATCTGCTTTCTTTCATCACCGGCTCTCTCTCGAATCCTTTCCTGAGTGAAGCCAAGAACCTGCCCTGCATCAAACATAATATTCCAGAAAAGATATTAATTCATACACTATTTTACATGGTATCTGTTGAGCATATACTATATGCCTGGTATTATTCTATTCAAAGCAATACTATAAATGCAACCCAAAGTGTCATCTCATTATTTTGACAGTTCAATATGACCCAGCAGTCTAAGGTGGTTTACAATGAAAACAAGGCCTTAGTCCTTTTTCAGAGTCTGCTCTTAAGCCAACCCCTTCTTCCCCTCATTATACTGTTTGGAGGTCTAGAAGCAATGTTCTAGATTTATTTCTAGTACAGTTCAACTTGTTCCTTCTGCCCTTCATGCCAGGCTATTGATAGTTTGGTGAATCCTAATTTTATTATACAATCCATTTATCCTTTCTCTCTGCCTTGGTGCATCCTCAGATTTGATTAGAGAGCCATCACTGCTCTCAAAAGAAACAATGATAAAAAGGTTGAACTGGACAAAATCAAAGCCAGGACTAGTTAACTGAGACCATTTTTCCAGGCTGACATGGGTCCATTAGTCAACATTCTCAGGACACAGCCCTTCAGTTATGATTGCACTTAGCAGTAGTGCCACCAGCATTTTGCCATTTGTTCACGGAGACATAATGAG